>NW_024424008.1:44863949-45123041 GCF_017311325.1 Ursus maritimus | reverse complement strand
CCTCTAGTTAAAATTTATCAATCTTCCCACTCAAACCTTGTTTGCATTTATATTTTGCACTAAATTAATTCTGCCTTGCTCTGCACAAGCCACGTCTTCTCGTCTTGCTACATCCCTAGCACTTAGTAAGGAACCTCACACAGTGCTCTAGCTTAACAAGTACTGGTACAATTAAACTGAGTTGAAAGTCAACACGAATAGTCATGCTTCCTCAGAAGGGTTTGATAAGGGGACTTAATTCAGCACAACAAAGACTAACATTTATAGACTGCTTGCTATGTGCCAAGCACTGTTCTAAGTGTCCAGTACTGCTCGAATGCTCACCACAACCCAGGAGGGAGATGATATCAATTACCTTGGTTTTACAGGTGAGGAAGCCAAGACAGAGAAGTTAAGTAACCTACCCCCAAATCAAACAGCTAGTAAGTGGTGGAAAGGGGTTTAAAGCTCAGATAGCAGGCCTTGGGGCTGTGCACTTAATCACTAGGTTATATTGCCAATAGGTTTTGGCGCTTCCAGGGAAAGCATTGGAATACCCAGATCATGCCACCTGCAAGGACAGCAAGGAGACAGATAGTGTGACGTCAGGAAGTTTCTTCCGGCCTTGGTTTGCACAAAGACTGTCCTTGTAAGGCTTAGAGGACAAGAGATGATGTCTGTCTGTGCCTTGGTATCCTGGTGTCAAGAACACAGGGCAGCCAAATGTTGTTGTGCAAAATATTCTTCTTTGACTCCTAAGCCTTTTGATGAGCAATTAAACCAGGGAGGCTTATCTGGTGACAGTCCTTCCCCTGAGGTGACGTCATTGTTCACCCTGGCTCCTGCCAAAGGCTAGCGGAAGCACTCTGTGCGTTCCCTGTGGCTGAGAGGCTCCCTGTGGCTGAGAGGCCTCGCCAGCACTTGGTCCTAGGGGACCGAGACTCCATACAAGTCTCGTGGCATTTTCTTCCTTTTCCTCAGAAGGAGATGCTGGACATGGTGGCTGGCCAACTGTGGTTTTATTTAGACTGTGTTCAGGCAGCACGCTCTGCCCTCCCCTGACCACACAGATCCCGTGCAGTTTCCTCTGACTTCTTCCGTAGCTCTCACCTTCATGGGGAAATGAGGTAGGGATTAGTAAAAGGAACAGAACTGAGATACCAGGAGGGGTTGAAGCCTATTCTTTCCAGTCCTTTCTTTCTCTTGCTCCTGTCTCCCCACTCCCGGCTCTTTGTCCCATCACCACCCTAGTGATTACTCCCTGATTTTCTATTTCACCATGCAAGATATTAAAGCTGTTTATAGGTTTCAGGGAGGTGTTTAGTATCCAGTAATCAAAATGCCTGGGGCCAGACATGCATCAGTTCAAATGGACTTTGTTTTATGCTTTTTTTTAAAGATAGAGAATCTGGGGCCTCACAGACCCCTGGGGATGGGGTGGGGAACTGGGCCTTTAAGACATCATTTCTTTGGGGCGCCTGGGTGGCTCAGTGGGTTGAGCGTCTGCCTTTGGTTCAGGTCATGGTCCCAGGATCCTGGAATCGAGCCCCATATGGGGCTCCGTGCTCTGCAGGGGGCCTGCTTCTCCCTCTCCCTCTGCCTGCTGTTCTCCCTTCTTGTGCTCTCTCTCTCTCTAATAAATAAAAAAATATTTTGTTAAAAAAAGACATCATGTTTTTCCTGCTACTGCCTGTCACGGAGCTCCAGTTACCTTTAAAGATGTCCAGAGAAAGCCATTCTATCCATCCTTGGTCATACTTGTCATCCAACCTGAATCCCCGACACGGAGCTCTACCCTCACTTCGTCTTGCTCTGCCACAGAAGGAGAGCTACAGAGTAAGGTCTGCCATCCTTCACTTTGTATTTGAAGATAGGTAATAACCCTGCGCCGCAGCATCCTTCACATTTCTTTTTTTTTTTTTTTTTAAAGATTTTATTTATTTATTCGACAGAGATAGAGACAGCCAGCGAGAGAGGGAACACAAGCAGGGGGAGTGGGAGAGGAAGAAGCAGGCTCACAGCAGAGGAGCCTGATGTGGGGCTCGATCCCATAACGCCGGGATCATGCCCTGAGCCGAAGGCAGACGCTTTAACCGCTGTGCCACCCAGGCGCCCCGCATCCTTGACATTTCTGTCAGATTTCCAGCTTCTCTGGTAGTAACAAGGTCCACTCCGTGTGCCCTGCTGTCCGCTTCTTTCCCTTGTGCAGGGCCGAACCCTTGGGTTTGCTTGTTCTCATGTTGTGCAGGAGACAGACTCCACGTCCCAAGCTTGAGCGCTAGGATGTTCTGGCTTGTGGCAGCAGTGCTGGAGGGGACAGTCCTGCCTCTGGTCTTGCGAGTTGCCTGTCCTTGGCATCCCTGGGGCAAGTGGGATGGGGGGTCTTTGGGGGCCCGCCCCTTGTACAAGCTCACCCTCTCTTGGATGTGCACCCAGGAGAAATCTAGCTTCACAGCTAGTATTTTTCACTGAGGCTCCCTCCTGAAGTTTTGGCTGCAAACCGGACTATAGTTAGTGGGTCTGCAGAAGGAATAGACAGCTGTTGGGTGTCTTGTGTCTGCAGGAAAAGGGAGCCTGAACAGCTGAGCATAAACAACAGTCGCCTGGTAATATGAGCTCCTTTCGTTTAAAGTCAGAGGCCGGCTGCGGGTGGGGGAAGGGAGGCCAGGTTGTTCTGGCCTGCCACCTGTCTGGGAGGCCAGAGGCGAGGTCAGCTTCCCAGAGAGCCACAGTGTCTGCTGGGAGCCAAATGTGGGGACAGAGGTGGGTAGGGGAAGGCGGGGAGAGGAATGCAGGGACTGAGATTCTGACTCCCTGCCACCAGCTGCTTTGGGAAATTGTTTTCTTTTCTTTTCTTTTTTTTTTTTAAGATTTTGTGCTTCCATTTCCCACTTGAAAATGACTGACGGGATTCAGTAGCCGCATATAGCTTCATGATATTCCCAGCTGAAGTGAGGGCTAGTAAAATTCAGGTGCCACAGGGGACCTGCTGCTTTCCAGAGCTGATACATCTGGTGAGATTCCTGTGGCCTCTAACGGGCTTCAGAAGACCTGGGTTCAAGTTCTGACTTTGTCTTTGACTATTGTTTGTTTGTTTTTTAATCTATGACTTTGCACAAAGTTCTACCTCACTCCTAGGTCGCTGGGAAGATAAAATATTATGTATGAAAGTCCTTTATAAAAGTGTAAAGGATACTGAAGAGGATCTAAGGAGAAACTTGGTTCTTCCCTCAACTCCCTTATTGTCCTAACAGTAATGATGGCTCGCCACCGTAAGGGCTTTCATTTCTCAAAGCACGTTCCCTTTTATCATCTTACTTGATGGTGCTGTGGTAAAAAAAAAATACATAAAACAGAAACAGCTGTGGTGGAGGGGATGGGAGGATGTGTTTTGAACAGGGTTTTAGTGGATAAAGGCTTGAAGGAAAGAAGGGAGAAGGGGCCGCCGGTGGAAGTAAGCAGGGACAGTGCTGGGGGCCTCAAGGTCCTCTGGGTATCTGCTTCTCAGCCAAGTGAAACCATTTCAGATTTAGTTTAGAGGAGGTTTTCCCTCAGGCCAGGTGAGATGTAAATGATCGTTCTCAACTACTGCTGGGCCCAAGGCTTAGATTAAATCTCCTAGGATTTTCGATTTTAGGTTCAGAATCCTATTGTGGGTGGGAAAAGCGGCTGCAATGTGTGGGAAGAGGGAGCTTGGCGACTTGAATTCCTTTTAAGAGGCATCCATTGAAATTCAGAGTGCTGGTGATACACTTCAAGGGGCCTGCTCCCCTTGTGAATCTTTCTCCCCCCCAATACCCACCAAGTCGGTTAGCCCAGCCTTGTGGATCCTCACTTTGTTTGTTTGCTTGTTTGCTTTGTTTCGTTTGGCTTCTTACTTCAGCAGGCCCCTCCACAGGCAGTTTCCTTGCAATGGGAAGTTACCGGATCCCCTGCAAAGCCCTTGTCCTTGGAGGAAGTCCAAGGCAGTGAGCATCCTTGGAATAAGTCCAAGGCAGTGAGCAACTCTGGTGCCTTGGCTTAACTCCGTATCCTGAAGTTTGGAGTTGCCTGTCCAGCGCCCTCAGCATTCCTGGGGCCGGAAGAAGTGTTCGGCTCCTTGCCAGGCCTGACACCTGAAGGGGTTTCTCCTTTCTATGTCATGTCCAGGAGTTAAAATAGAGTAATACCAAACCACCTTTGAGTGAGCCAGTGGCCGGATGTGGAGAGTCAGAAATAAGACCAGCTGATGATCTTGGGAGTCATTTGCAGGTGGGCCTGGCCTTGGCGTTTTGGCCACAGTAGCTCTGTCCCAGCGCAAAACTGACTTTCCTCAGTTTCCTGGCCTCTTGCACATTGATACCTTGAGCTCCCCTCTGTGGGTCTTTCGGGGACATAATGGCCCCATGGCCAGTTGTCATGCTTGATGTCTTGCTGACCTGCAGGGACGTAATTTCTTGCCGTGGGTTCTTGCAAGTCTTTGGGACTGTGATTTTTTTCTCAGCTTTGGGACACTCATGAAATGTTCCTGTGTCCTTCACCCTGGTAGGGAAGCTGGGGCATCAGCTCTTAACTAGAAATTAGACTCCTAGAGAGGGGCAGAGAAGAACAGGTGAGTCGAATTGTGGATTTAACGGTGGCATTCTTCTGTGCTCCTCCTGGTCTATTTGAAAGCTACTGTCTCTGCTTTGTAGAGAGGCAAATAGTGGAGAGGCATATGTGCTAGGCTGGAAGGGAGGTGAATGGACCATATAGCCTCTGTGCTAGAAGCTGGGCTGGTTTATGCCTAGTCCCAATGGAGAATGCCTCAATAAAGTGGATCAGTTCTCGGGCCAGGCTCTTAGGGCTCTAGGTATTTGGGTCTAGGGAGGGAGTGGGTCAGCATACGTACCTTCAGACACTGCCAGGGCTGATTCACTTTCTAGGTTCCATGACCTGGGGACATACTGGATTTTTTTGTGACCCAGTCCATACCCCTTGCAGGTTGAAGCAGAATTGAGTCATCCCCCAGGAACATAACTCCCAGGAAGGCTTTGCTGGATGCTTTGCCTTCTGGGTGCTCACCCTCCCCAGTAACTTCATTTTGTGCTTGGGGTGGGGTTATGGTATGGGCGGGGTGGCTCAAAATGGAGAGGGATCAGTCCCTTTTCCTTACTGGTCCTGTGTGTCCTATGTCTCTCAGATCCTATTGTCTGTCCTTCTTTGGTATGTCATGTCTGCTGTCCTCAGCTTATTTCACCGAACTGTTCTCTCTTCTCAACTTGTCATTTTGGAAGCAGCCTCCAGGAACCTTGCTGTCGCCCTCTGACCATGCCCAGACTTACTGTGCACCTACCTGCATTCCCGAATAATTCAAAGAAAGCACTTTTCTTAGAAGACATCCTGCTGAAAAGCCCCCTAGTTTTCCCTCAACCCTGTCTTGGGTGGCCTTGGGGAGTGAGGGCTGAATTCCTGATTCCTCCGTTCCCCTTTCCCCCCTCCCCCACTTCCCCCAAAGAAAAAGTTGGGCGTTAGACTAATGAGAGCTGCCTGGCCAATCGTTGCTTTGAGAAAGTTTGGTTTGTGATCCTGTTTCATTAGGCTGATTGGAGCAGCCCTTCCTCGGAGGTAGAGTCCCTCCCCAAGGGATTTCGCGTACAGTTACCCTAGCTGTCGCTGCCTGTGCATGCCCTTTCTGGACAGAAATGACCTCCCCTCCTCTCCCTCTTAGCTCCCCCCTCCTCCTTTTTTGTTTTTATCCAGTGTCTCGCTTCCTCTCTCTCTCTCTCTCCCCCCATTTCCCTCCTGCTCTCCGCTTCCCTGCAGCGCCACGCCGGCTCCCCAGCCCGGTCGGCCGATCTTGAGCCGCTGAGAGTTTGCCGAGCCCTCCCCTGGGGCCCCGCGCCGCCGAGTCCCGCTAAGGCGAAGACGCAAGCAGGCCGGGGAGAGCGCGGAAGAAAAACAAGCGGGCGCGCCGCGGGAGCCCCAGGAGGGCGGCCGGGCGGCGGTGGCGGGCGGCGGACCGGGCGGGCCGGCGCCGACGGCCAGGGGAGCGCGCACCGGAAAGTTCGGCCCCGGCGGCCGCGCGCGCCTGCCTCGCGGCGCTCCGGGAGAGGAACTTGCCCTCCGCGCGGCTCGAGCGGCGAGCGTTTCCCAACGAGAGCGGGCCGAGCGCGCCGCGGCCAGGGGTGGGGAGCGAGGCGGCTGGCGGAGGGCGCCGAGGGAGCGCGGCCGCCACGGGCCCCCATGCCGGCGGCCAACATGCTGGAGAACCTGCAGCCGCCCGCCCTGCAGGTGCCCGAGCCCCAGGGCGCGCCCGAGGGCAGCCCGCTCTGGTCCAGCTCGTCGACCCCCACGCTCCGTCGCCGACGCTTCAAGATGCGCCGCATGAAGAACGTGCAGGAGCAGAGCCTGGAGGCCGGGCTGACCCGGGACCTGCCCGGCGTTCTGGCCCCGGGCAAGGAGTTCCTGCAGCTGCCATCCATCGAGATCACGCCCTCCAGCGACGAGGACACCCCGTGGTCCAACTGCTCCACACCCAGCGCTTCTCCTCGCCGCAAGCGCTTCCTCCTCCGCAAGTGGCTCCGGGTGAGGGAGCGGAAGGAGTGCAGTGAGAGCAGGTACGTCCCTGCACCGCCCCTGCCTGCTCCCCCTTCCCCTCTCCTGCCCTCCGCGGGGGCGTCCTGGCCGGAACCTCGCGGAGGAAAGCGGGGGTGCCCTCGCCAGAGTGGGCCTCGGGCACTGCTGCGCCCCGCTGGAGGGCCGGTGGTACTTTGGCTTCCACGCGTGTCGCCCTCCTCCCCAAGCCGGGGCCCCCGGCCTGCGACTTTCTCCTGTGTCACGCACCTATGTGGGGCTTCCCGCTACATTCCATCTCATTCCATCCTCGTAGCAAAATGAATCATAAAACCATGGCAGCTCATACCCATTGGGCCCTTACCATGAGCAGGTCAGTACAGTGAGGACCACGTATCGCGAAAACCCCGCGTTAGCTACTACTGTTATTCCTATTTAAGACCTGGAGGTTACAAGGTGAGAAAGGTTCAGGGGCTCCTGCGCTTACACTCATATTGCCGAACTCCCACTTCAGCTTTTCTGATGTTCTTTTGGCCACACCAGCTTGCCTGTCCTGGCCCACATGTGTAGAGGACGTGCTGGAGTTTCCTTGTTGAGTCAGGCCCATCTACTAGAGAGAATCTTCAGACGTCTAGAGCTGCTCTACCCTACGCTGATTTGTGCTGGCTACTTTTTTGCCTGGGTTAGTGTGGCATCTGAGGAGTGGGAGAAGTTCTTTGTCCTGTTGCACAGTGTAGAAAACCAGAGGGCCGCTCCATCCAGCCTTGGCTGGGGGGTGTGCTGGATCCAAGCCCACCGACGGGTTCAGGGGAGAGGGATCCTCACTGGCTCTTTGATACCGTGGACTCTGCTCATTTACTTTTAGGCTCTAGGGCCCTGTCTCTTAACAGAGGTTTGTTGCCTTGTGTGGGGCAGCTGAAGGATTGGTCACCTTCCCCAGGACTCCTCCCAGCCTGTTCAATTACATTCACTTCAACAAGTATTTATTGAATGTTCTCCTGAGCTCAGTCAGGTACCAGCTAATGTCGATGGGGTCCTGGAGGGAGAGGAGGAAGGGCTGGGTAGAAAAAGGGGCAGGCCAACTTTGAGGAGGAGGATGGGCAGAGACTTGTATAAGCAATGAAGACTCTGAGTTTCACTCCCATGGAGAAGGTGGAACCATTGGAAGACATGAAGTTTTCTGGAAGGGAGAGAGTCTCAAACTGTGACAAATACAGACAGGTGGCAGAAAACAGCAGGAAAAGTATGAGGTCAGGGGTGTGAGATCAGGAAAGGGGAACAATATGGACGAAGGCAAAAGAAGCAGGGTGGTGGCACCTGCTGGCTCCATTGGAAGAGCCTGTGTGTGGCTCTTGATCACTTCAGGGTTGTGGGTCCCAGCACCATGCTGAGTGCAGAGATTACTAAAAACAAAAACAAAAAAAACCACACTTAAGAGAAAAAAAGAAGTAAGGTGAACCTTGTGCCTTTGAGGGGATACTGAGGAGGAGGAATCTGTGGAGTACTGCTGAGCTTCCTGGGATCTCTTTTCTGTTGACTGGAAGTGGTTATCCTCTCAGGTGCAGATGTAGAACTTTGGACCTGAGGATAATAACTCTTTCTGACTGGTACCTCATCCTGCTGCCTTTTCCACAGAGTAGAGGGAAGAGGGGCAACTTGGTGGGAGCTAATCTTTTTTTATTTCTTCTTCCTCTTCCTCCCCTTTTTCTTCTTCTTCTTTTTTTTAAGGTAATCCCTATGCCCCATGTAGGGCTTGAAATCACAACCCAGCTCTACCAGCTGAGCCAGCCAGGAGCTAATCTTGAATGAAAATAGTTCATCACGGTTTGTCAGCTTTACCCTCAAGTGTGAGAGACCCTAACAGAGACCCTGTTTTGATTTGGGGATTTGCCATGCATATTGAGGACAAAATATGTGGAAAAGAGTCTTGCATTGCTGGCCTGGGCGAGGGTGGAGGTGGATTTGGTTGGAATTAAGGAAGACTTTCTTGGTTTGGAGAGTTATCTAAGGGTGCCATTGAATCTTCAATATTCTTAAAATCAGGAAGGATTTTCACCTTCTAGGAGTAGGCGCAGGCAGGTCTTTTAAATGACGGCTTGCTGGATTAGAAGAATTTGCGTGTATGTGTAGAGTAAAGGCCGACTCTGGATTCAAACCCAATTGGTCTGACTCAGATCTCTACTCTTAACCATTGTTTCACTGTCTCCTGTTGGAATGTCTCTGGATCTTGGCAAAGACAAAACCCCATCATGTGTAGGTCTTAGAAGTGGAAGGCTTCTTGGAGAGAAAAGAAGCAATCGAGTGAGTAGAAGCTTGTGGATGCCCAGCAAGATTCCCTGAGAAGGAGCTGGCATTTGAGGGCAGTAGAGCAGAAAGAATATTGGAATCAAAGCCAGGAGATTTTATTTTTTTAATTTTTTAAATTTTTTTATTTTTAAAGATTTTATTTATTTGAGAGAGAGAGAAATGGCGAGAGAGAGAGCACGAGTGGGGGAGAGGGTCTGGGAGAGGGAGAAGCAGACTCCCTGCTGAGCAGGGATCCTGATGTGGGGCTGGACCCCAGGACCTTGGGATCATGACCAGAGACGAAGGCAGACACTTAACTGACTAAGCCACCCAGGCGCCCCCAGGAGATTTAAGTTTAAATTTCGGTTTTGTCATTTAGTAGGTGTGGGACCTTGGATACCCCACTTCATTTACCTTCTCCATCTGTGGAAGGGGAGACATGTCTCAGGAGTCTTACACGTGAAAACGTTTCCCACAGATGAAAATGCCGTGTCCGGGTGAAGGATTATTGTCAGTATTCTCTGAGTGTCTTGCATGGAGTGGATGTTTGCTTGAGAGTATGAACTCACATACTCAAGTGTCCTGGAGCGACACCTGGGACTCCTCACACATGACAGGGGGGATTGGAAAATTGCTCTGGCCTGGTTCAGCCAGGGGGTACTAGCATACCAGGCCCAGCATGATATCCATCGTCTTCACATTCCCCCTCCTGAATCTACCTCTCCGCAGAGAGAAAAGCACCTTTCAGGCTGCAGTTGGGGGCAAGGGGCTGAGGATTTTAACTGCACAAAGTTAAACACAAAGAGGATCAGGAGACCGCTTCTTTTCCTCCTTTAACCCTAGAAAGAAAGAAGTGGAGAAGATGTCAAAGTCATTGTGGTTTGGGGAACCAAGGGCCTTGGGGTACAGTAGTGAAATAATCCACGCCCAGTTTTGTCTGGTTCATCTTCGTATCTTCACTGTCTAACACGGTACTTTGGCCTTTTATGGTGATCAATACGTTTTTGTTGGTGAATACATTAAAAATGAGTGGAAGAATGATTCTTTTTTTCTCTACTGTTTTGAGTGGAAGTATCTTTATTCATAAGTCAGGGAGAATTTCCTGGAGGTGTTGAGTTCAGAGCTGAAGTTTTTTTTCCCCATGACAGCTTTATTGAGATATAATTTACAGACCATACCATTCAGTCATTTTTAAAGTATACAATTCAGTGGTTTTTAGCATATTCCCAGATATGCACAGCTTTCACCACAGTCCATTTTAGAGCATTTTCATGACCCCAAAAGGAAACCTGTACGTACTCTTCATATATCACCCTCAGTGCTCCTTTTCCTCTTCTCCTGGCCCTAGGCAGCCACACATCTACTTACTGCAGAGAGTAGAGGGTTTGTTTTGTTTTAAAGATTTATGTATTCACTAGAGAGAGGAAAGAGAGAGAGAGAGAGAGAGAGAGTGAGCACGGGGTGGGGAGAAGAGGGAGAGGGAGACAGGGAATCCCAAGTAGACTCCCCGCTGAGCTTGGAGCCCAAAGCGGGGTTCGATCCCAGGACCCTGAGACCATGACCTGAGCTGAAGTCAAGAGTCCGGCCACTCAACCACCTCAACCAGGCTGATTCCCCTGAGCCACCCAGGCGCCCCCAGAGCAGAGTTTTGAATGGAGGCCAGATGCTTGTTGGTGAAAGCAGTTTGGGGATGTTGGCTTGAAGGTGGTAATGGATGACCAAGGGTGGTCTCCATGAGGGGTGTGGAGAATAGGGTGATGAACTGACGGGCTGACAGACTTGATTTATGCTGAAGAGTTGGAATTTCAGTTTATCAGTCAGTCAACAACGATGCATTGAGATCCCATAGACCATGTGATCCATATACAAAGAGGATTCAGCTCACTGGGGAGCCTCCATAGGTTCTAGAACCTGGGAGAGATGTGCAGAGTGGTATTTGAGGCAGCTAATTCTTGCTGCTGTGTGTGAACTGGGTGGCGGGGCCGAGCCTTGCACTTCCAGTGCTCTGACTGGGGATTGGTGTCTTAGCCACCATTTAACATAAGATGGCACTTTTTTTTCTTTTCTTTTCTTTTCTTTTTTTTTTTTTAATACTGGAGTGTTGCCTTCTGATCTCCCTGAAAAATGGAGTCTGAAGTTTATGGGTCAAGCTTTTGGAATTAGTACCTGCATGTCTCCCTAAATTCCTTGGCCATAACTGGTTGTGGTGATTGTTCAAAACTCTCTGACCTGCCGGATTCTGGTGAAAAGTCAGAAATTGGATGGAGCCACGTTTGGTGGGATGGTATTGGTCCTCATTCACTGGAGGGAGGGGGAAAGCTGACCAGGGCCCAGTGAGCAGCTGTGGATGGCTACCTGTAGGCTGTCTTTCCAGGGGACATAGCAGCACTTCTCTGCTTCTCTGCGCCCTGGGCGTCCCCTGTATTGTCATTATTTGTATCACCATGGCCCCTTCTGTCCCCTCTTCTGTGTAACACCCTCATGCTGCTTAGAGCCCTTTCAACTTAGAGCCTCAGGATTTCTGGTTGGCAACACATCTGACCTCAGGCAGCACCTCTCACCTCTCCGTCTGGTGGTGCCGGCCTAGCTGGTGTGTGGGTTGGCAGGTAATGGTGTCATTGGCGTATTTATCCTGATTCTCCAACCCTTTCCTCTGACCTTCAGGGAGAGTCTTGCTTCCAGTTTCAGCTCCATTTCCAGGGGAGCACGGTGAGCTGTGCATCCAAACGTTCCACCCATCACCTCTGTGCACACCCTGCCATGTATGAGAAGCACAGGGAGTGTGAAATAGAGAAATGGCGTTCTTTTTTTTTTTAAGATTTTATTTTTTTGAGAGAGAGCGCATGCGCGCACATCAGGGGGGAGCTGCAGAGGGAGAGGTAGTGGCAGACTTCCCAGGAGCAGGGAGCCCGATGTGGGGCTCCATCCCAGGACCCAGGGATCATGACCTGAGCCAAAGGCAGACTCTTCACCCACTGAGCCACCCAGGCGCCCGAGAACTGTCATTCTTAACACAAAACAACAAAAACAAATGCAGAGACCTGTGGTCTGTCAGCAGATTAAGTAAGTAGTCAGTGCTGGGTAAGGTGTAACTAGTGACAACCTCTCCTGGACCCATAAATCCTTGAGGGCGGGGAAAGCATTTTACTTGTGCCAAGTTTTCTGCTAAGCGCCTTCAATACACAATCCCATTTAATCCTCACAAGAAACCCCCCACGTGGGTTTTATGGCTGAGAAACCTGAAGTTCAGAGATTAACTCGCTCCTGGTCAAACAGAAGCAAGGGTGAGATTTGAACCGTTCGAGTCTGAGGTCTCTATAAGGGACACTTTACCATCTCTCCAGCGCCTGGAAATCATTGGCTCTTGCATGTTTGAGAAAGCATACATGTGGAGGGGAGGGGTGTGAGAGAAGGTAGGAATGAGGTCAGCAGGATGGGAAGGGCTCTGGAGGGTAAGTTCTAGGGCTTGTGGGTAAGCACCGCCGCGTGGGGGGCCCATGCTGACTGGTCAGGGCAAACTGCTCCATGAGAAGCAGCCCGCCTTTGGCTGGAGATGTGGTTTCCAGATTCTAACAATTTGTGGAAACTGAGGAGGTCGAGGTGGAGCCCCATGGGCTGATTCACACTGGCCAGGGTCCTCTGTGGGAGTTGGTATTTTAAGAGTTTCCATGGTGGTTACGTGCTCGGGGGCACCAGTTACATGTCAGGCAGGAGCCAGGGATGATCTTGGGGCAGATTAGCAGGTGGTGATTCTGCCCTGTGCGGTTAGTTTCTCTGGAGTCCTCTCCATCCACCAGTTGCTAGGCTGGTCACTGATAATTGCTTCTAGGGTAACACTATTTTCCATTAAGGCATCTGAATGGGTAAGCTGCCAGTGGGGAATTTCCTTCCTGACCTCCGTGCATGAGCCACTGGGCCCTGGAGCAGGTGTTTAGACACCGAACCAAGCTGGCCTGAGAGCCCGGGGTGGTTGCCGGGATGCGCTGTGTACAAGAGCTTTCTGCAGCCTGAGGGCTTTTTCTGGAGCTTTTGCCCTCTTGGGTTCTTGCCTCCGTAGCCCACATTGGTGTGGTGATGTGCCAAGGGGCTATAGTGTCTGGTGTGAAGGAAGATACAGCTTCTACACATCTCGTGAGAGTGGGGGCGGGGGTGGGGGTCTGCCAGGTCTTGTGCTGTGACTTCAGTGCCTGAGGCATCTTCCTACTCTCAGAGGAGATGGCGAAGCTTCCATCCAGGATGTATCACTGAAAATCCAATGTGGGCCTTCAGATGGGAGAGGGGAACAGGACGGGGGGATGCTTCGAGCTACAGCAAAGAGATGTCAGGCAGTGGCTGGCTCCACCCACCTCCCCGCCCCGCGCCACTCTGAGCAGCCACGTGCCACCTTCTAAAAATAGTCCTGGTGTCAAATATTCTCCTCTGTTTTCCAGACACTATGTGTCTGGATTTTCAATTCAAATAATACAGATCCAAATCAGCGAGCGGTGGCTGTGGCTCAGCTAGGATCGGATCGGTGGTGGCGGAGGGGAGAGAGAAGGAAGTCCGTGGCTCTTCCATTGGAGCCCCCGTACATTGTTTTTGGTCCGATGGTATGAAGTCCTTCATTCTGCATCCTTTGTACACACTCCGTGTTGAGATTCTGGTTGTTCAACCCCGATTTGTAGCTGAGATAAGGAAATAAGGCGATAGGCACATCACGGTGGCAGATCTGGGTTATGGCTGGGGAACTCAGGCCTCTGACCTCAAGTCTGGGCCCGTTGCTGACTGTCACTTCTCTGGAGTGTCTTTGTGCTTCGTGAGATCTCCCCGTGTCAGCACATCACTGTAGTAATGCCTGTTCCCAGCCTGCTGCCTCTCACCTACTCGGTCTGACCACAGAGGGTTTTCGTCTTGCTGTTTCTTGGTTAGCAAATGTAGTCAGGAAGTGAGGGGGCTGAGTGAGGGAAATTAAAGAAAAAAAACACATATACACACACACACAACAACCCACTTGGTTTTCCCCTTTCTTTCACAACTATGGAAAAAGAATTTGCCCTGGAGGCCTAGTGGGGGGAAAGGGGAGTATGGTAACCCTGGCAAGATTTGACTCAACAATTAGGAAAATACAGAAAGACATAGTGGACCGTTGGTTTAGTGACACATTTTTGAGGCTCTGCAAGGATCTTCCAGCTTCTTAAAAAGAAATTTTTATGTCCTAAAAGCCAGTGGCTATTGTGTGTGTGTGATAAAACAGCTAGTTAACGTAAAATTCGGGGTAGTGGGGAAGAGGAAGACACAGCTCATCATTTTTCTGTGCCATTGGCAGCATATTTGGTGCATTACTACCCACTCTGTTTTCTCATTCAGGTTTCCTTTTTATTTTTTATTTATTTTTAAAATGTTATTTATCTATTTATTTGACATGGAGCACACAAGCGGGGGAGCAGGAGAGGGAGTAGCAGGGAGCCTGATGCGGGGCTCCATCCCAGGACCCCGAGATCATGACCTGAGCCGAAAGCAGATGCCCCAGCTGACTGAGCCACCCATCATCCAGGTTTCCTTATTAAGTGATAGACATTTCGTTTCGTCAGCTTTTCTGTTACCTTGTCCCTGGAGAAGGTAGGGCAAAATCTAAGTCCCTAGGTTGAGGACAGGTGAGTCTGTGAAATAGGGGGTGGGGAAGAGCCTGCTCATCAGAGATGCCACTTAGCCTCGTCCTCATGGTTTCCATAACCAAGCTTATGCATTAATGCCAGTCTGACTCCGCACAGCCATCTGTTTGTCTTCTAGCTGGGTCATTACACTCCGAAGCTCTTCCTGACCTTTTGTTTGCTTCTCAGGGTTGGATGGAGTGGCCGTAATAAAGGTTACTCTGAACAGGGTGGAGCTTGTCCAGGGAACAGCTTGCCCTTAGCTTGGGTGACAACATGTGTTTTCTCTGTCTTTGTGATGAACCACATCTTCCTGACAGGTGAAGACCTCATAGAAAAATTTAGAAAAGACCTCAGAGAAGAGGATTGTACCACCTCTCTTGGTCACCTCTTCCTGTGTTTCAAGGCCCGCTCCTAAGAAAGTTCTTCTTCAGATCTGACTGAAAGCCCCTGTGGTAAGGTTCAAACACATGTTCTCTAGTTTTGTCTTCAGTGAGGATGAGAGAGTCGTCATCCTTTGAGAATATTCCTTCAGAGACTTTATTCTTAGTGGTCACTTGTGCTGTGGCTTGCAGATCCTGAGGGAAGCCCTATGTTTGTGGTAGTGATTACCTGGACCTCACGGGTGCTGTGGGGCCCTGCGGACTTACTGGGGGGATTGGCGGCCACATGTGTTGGAAGACCAGAGTAGAAAGTGGCCTGCCCATTCGGGAAGTTCCAAGCGTCCCTGAAAGATTCCTCTATCTCAGATGCCTTTTCCATGCTTGGGTTGCTTCCTTAAATGCCTCTGAGTTGACATGCTCTTTGTTTGTAGTTAGAGAGATGAGACTGAAAAATCACAGAACTCAAGAGAGCTGTTGAAACATTGATCGGACACTTCCAGGGAATCAGGTGCTGTGCTGGGTGCTTGGGATACAGGGCTGGACGCAAACGGCCCTTCCATCGAGGAGCTCCCGGCCTGTGTGGAGAGCAGCATGAAAAAGATAGTTTCAGGAGAATATGGAAGTCAGACTACAGCATTTAGGAAAAAAAAAAAAATAGGTCTGAGGAAAAAGTCAGCTGAAAGGGAGAGGGCAGGAGGATCCTACGACCTAAATGGCACCAGTGCGTTGTCTTACTTCTTGGTACTCCGCTGACACCTGTTAGTCCCTACGGTTCTGGCTCAGCGTCTGTCTCCCGGAGAATCTAGTCTTCATGGTGAATGGGATTTGTGGAGTCATTTCAACTCAGAACAAACGGAAGTCCAAGGCCGGGGAGTCGGTCAGCGGCAGAGATGGCTCTGGAGGACAGGTACCCTGCACGCACCTCGGCCTCCAGCCCACCCCGTGTCTGGGGAGCCCGTTCTGCGTGGGATGGAGCCCCGTCTTCAGCAGCCAACGCAGGAAGCTCACTCAGGCCTCGTCTGCGGGTGGTCTAACCCCCTAGCGCCAGTTCGGGGGACCATCCCAGGCAGCTGGGCTGTGGGCTGGGGCTCAGTGCATCTTCTCGCTCTGTGGTCCTGGACGGGTGACTCCTTCTCTCCCGGTCACAATGACTTTCTCCTCTGTAAAATGGAGAGTATGCATTTCTTCTTCCTCTTGTAGGACAGGTTAAGTAGACGAGTCTGAAGAGTTATGCTAAGGTTATTCTTAGGTAGTAAAAGTGAGATTTTTTGGTGGTCTGCGAGGCCTCTGAGTTTGCTCCTCTGGTTAGCATAAGCTGAAACAGTGGTTTGTTACTTCATTGATTAATTATGAGACATCTTTTCCGATCTACTGATAGGTGCTAAAAATGAGATTTTACAATTCTTGGGCTGCTCTTGTCCGTCTGTCTCTTCACTGTCCGTCTGCTTAAGGGTCTGACTCCAGGTTTCTTATTTCTCCCTCTCCTTTTCCCTTCACCCTCCCTCTGCTCGGTCTCCTCCTCAGTCTCCACACTGTCCTAGGGCTGTTTCATCCCCTTGAGTGGTGGCTTTAATTCTTTCTATGTGGCGAGGACTCTCACATACCTCGGACCTCCTCTCTTTCCTGAGCCGTAGGCTCAGACCTACGAGCGACTAACGGACGTTTCATGGGCATGTTCTTCAGAACCGCACCTTGGTGTCCTTGAGCTGGCCGTCCTTCCCTCCAGCCCAGTGCCTCTCCCTCAGTTCCTTGCATTGGGAATGGGGACCGGTCAACTTCACGAGGCTTCCCTGCCCTGGGAGGGTGTTCTTCAAGTCCGTCTTCCCGACTCCACCACCATTGCTCCTCCCCACGCCACCATCTCTCCCGTGTCTGTTCCCTGAGTGTCCTTCTAGCTGGTCTCCCTGCCTCCCGCGAAGCCCTGCCCTTTAATTCTTTTTTTTTTTTTTTAAAGATTTATTTATTTATTTATTTGACAGAGAGAGACAGCCAGAGAGAGGGAACACAAGCAGGGGGAGTGGGAGAGGAAGAAGCAGGCTCCTAGCGGAGGAGCCCGATGTGGGGCTCGATCCCAGAACGCAAGGATCAGGCCCTGAGCCAAAGGCAGCCGCTTAACGACTGCACCACCCAGGCGCCCCCCTGCCCTTTAATTCTTGGATGCAGCCAGAGTGGTCTTCATGACCTCACTCCCGCTCCCCTCCTGCTGCTGCTCCCAGGCCCGTGCCTCCAGCCAGAGTAGCCTCTCTGCGCCTTGAGTGGGGAGCTTTCTCTCCTTTCCCGGTCACCACAGACACTGTTCTTCAGCGGAATTCCCCTTTGGTAACTTGACCCACCTTGTCACCCTGCCCTTCTTCTCTTCTTCTTTGGATCTTTCCTCCAGAAAATATTTCCAGACTCTGGTGTTTATTGTATTTTTATTTTTCTTTAATTTAATTTTAAGATTTTGTTTATTTGTCGGAGAGAGAGAGAGCACAAGCAGGGGGAGTGGTAGGCAGAGGGAGAAGGAGAAGCCGGCTCCCCACTGAGCAGGGAGCCCGACATGGGGCTCGATCCCAGGGCCCTGGGATCATGACCTGAGCTGAAAGCAGACACTTAACTGACTGAGCCACCCAGGCGTCCCCAGACTCTGGTGTTTATTACATGTCCTGATTTGTGATTATGTTCCTAAATTGCAATTATTTGGTCACATTGCGATCCTTTACTGGATCATAAGCTGTGAGGGCATAGTTTATTTTATTCAGTGCTCAGTGCCTGCTGAGCTCTTTGCATGGAACATTGTAGGAGCTCAGTAAATAGGTATTTAGGGAAGGAGTAAATAATCAGATGGATGAAGGACTGTACAGAAACTTGATTTTCATGGAATTCTAGTGTAAATCATTTTGCAAAGCAAGAAGTCCTCTTGAGGCTGGATAATTACCCCCCCCCATATCCCATTTATGTAAATCTGGTTGATTACATAATGGCTTGTTTGCTTTGCGCCTGTTGGTTTCTTTCGTGTTTTTATTTCTTTGTGCTGTCTGTGTTTTCCATCAGACTGTAGGTGCCCAGAGATCAGAGACCGCTGTTCTTCTCAGGGTGGTTTCTATTCAAGGAGCTAAATTTGGCATCTGTAGTGGTTGACTTTCCCAAAATGAGGCTCCATAAAGCAAGAACGGGTCGGAAGCAGTATTTTGGCCAATGGTTACCCCGGAGCCCAGGTACACAGTCTGCAAAGAGGAGTAACTAACCCTTTTCCCACCAAAGACCTGTGGCAGTTTTGAAGGATGTTTTGAATTTTGGAGCTGTGGTTGCCATGGTAACCATACTTTTTCAGGCCTTCTGATTCCAGGTCAGGGCAACAGTTGTTCATCTTGCAGGAGAGAAAGATTTGGGAATACATGTATCCTTCCTCCCCCCACCCCGCTATTTAATCCACCAAATATTTATTGACCACATGTGATGTGGCAGGTGGTGTTCTAGACGCCAGAGACTCTAGTGAACAACATAGTTTCTGCCCGGGGAGAGAGACAGTAAAGAAATGAACAACACAATAGCAATTTCTATTTAAAAACAAGTGACTTGGGCACATCCCTGGAAGAGAATTCGCCCATGTTCTAAAATCAGAAATCGGGAATTGTGAAAGTAATGTCTTGCGCCCTGCTCTGCAGCGGGAGATGAATGGGGGTGCAGCTGAGGGCTGAACTTGGGAGCAGACCCCCTCCACGGGCAGGATGACTTCACGTATTTGGGCGTAGGCATTTCGGCCTGCAGATGCACCTGCCGCTCTGACATTTTCCAAGGCCTTGGGAGATGGTGGTTCGAAGCTGGTGCTCCTTCTGCAGCTGTCGGGTGTCAGGGCATTTGTTCTCCTGGTGTTTCCTTCTCGGCTCTCGTGGAAGTCAGGAGCTGAAGGGCCACCAGGAGACATGGCCCTTCTTCATGCAATGTAGTGACAGCCTGAAAACAGGCCTTGAAGGCCAGGTTCTGGGGCACCACAGAGTGCGGAGTCTGAACTCTGGAATTTGGAGCCCGGCATGCGGGTGGGCAGGTGTACAGAGGAAAGAGGGGACCCTGACACTTGCCACTGGAGCTTCCAAGCAGAGCGGCAGAGAATGGTGCCCACGTGGACACAAGGAAAGACAATGCTGGCGATCGCAGTTTAGCGTGATCTCTGAATCTGGGTAGTACTTTATCCTTTTCAAAGTGATTACCAGGCATGGGCTCCAGGAAGGCAGCACATTCTTTGCATTTGCCCCCACACATACCACACTTCCTGGCATACACCAGGCCTCCAGTCAGAGGCTTATGGCTTGGCCATCCCTTCATTTGCTCTGGCAGCCTGTGGGGTAATGACTGTGTCCACTTGGCCCTTAAGAATTGAAACTCTGCAACATGCCCACATCCGTACAGCTACGTAATGATGGAATCCTGACTCTTTAGCAGATTGTAAATTGTAAATGGAGCTGGATGGACGTTTTGTCTTAGGAGAGCAGAAGCAAGTTATTGTCACCCTAGGGCCTGGCCTCATTCATTTCACGGAATAGACAAGGATGGCTTGTGCTTTGCTGACTGGGGAATCCCAGCCATGGGCCTGGGGTAACCTGGCCCGCTTCTCCTCTCTTTTCTGCAGAACACAGGCCTGCTGAACTTCCCTTTGGCTTTCTCTAGCAGAAGATAGGCAGGGGAAATAAAAGTTCTGTTTTGTTTCTCGTACCATCGATGCAAGGCATTCCAGAGTTGGGCATTTTGGGATTATTATCTGTGCCTATTTCTGACTTTAGTCGTCATAGCCATGAAGAGTCTAGAGTCCTAGAGCATCTGTCCCCAGTTGCCTACCAGCCTAGGGCCCCTCTGGATGACAGGTGCTATTTGGAAGTAATTCACTTTTACTGTCTTAATCAGCTCAGTAGTGTCCTCAGAGAGTTAGTAAGAAACAGTTGACAGCATGCAGATAAGTCCAAACATACTTGTCCAGGTTCAGTGGATGGGTATCAAGAGAATGAACGAATGAGTAAGTAAACAAACCTTTAAAAACAAGTATATTGTGAGGGATGCACACGTGGGTGGCTCAGTTGGTTAAGCGTTGTCTCAGGTCATGATCCCAGGGTTCTGGGATTGAGTCCTGCATCCGGTTCCTTGTTCAGCAGGAAGCCTGCTTCTCCCTCTCCCTCCACCCCTTTCCCCTACTTGTGCGCCCGCTCTGTCTGGCAAATAAATAAATAAAATCTTTAAAAAAAATACATTGTATATTTAATATGTACAAAATATTATATATGTATCTCTGTGTGTGTATTATGTATTTTTTAAATCCTAGTTATTCCTAGGGCAGGTGAGGTGGTCTTTGGCCATAGGATGGTGGCTCCACTCTTATCAGCAAGAAATTTTAATTTGCTTATTGAATATGATACTTGTCTTGATGTTAGCTGTTAGGTTAGATCCATCCACCTCCAGGAGACTGAGAGACTTGGCCTGCCCCATTCTAGATGAGTCCAGGCAAAGACCAGCTGGAGCTGAGAGAAGAGCATCCGGAGTGACAGGCGGCTACTGATGGTGAATTTGAGAGGGACCAGGGACAGCTGAGACTTAGAATGTGTTTCTACCCCTTCCAAGGCTGTTCATGCTTGCAAAATCCTTTTGATCACTGCACAGGCCGACGCTGTTCCTCGCCAGCATCCCAGTGGCTGCGTTTGACTTTAATTCCACCAGCAATTTCCAGCCTGCTTCCTGGAGTCAGATTCCAGCCTGGAGCAGACTTTCTTCCCTCGGGCTGTTTTGCACCATCAGTGTCCTCCCGCATGAAGAGGGCGTCATGATAATACACACCTTGTAGGTTGGCGTGGAGTTGAAATAAAAGTGAGGAACCTCTCCAAGTGCCTGATGCATGATAGGTGCTCACTTTCTGATAACTTCTTTCTCATCCCTTTACATTTAAGGGAAAGATGTGTTTTCACATTGGTGTCATTTTCATATGGTGCAAAGCTTCTCCCATCCGAAGGGCAGGCCCTGGGGCTTGTGGTTGTTTGTCATTCTGGCACCTTTGCTGAGTCATTTGTGGTTGGCAGACCTGGAAAAAAAGTAGTGGTCCAGAGGGTGGTTAGGGCTGTGTGTGATGAGGAAAGGCCACCTGTGTCGTCTGCTTAGCATTTCCTGGTGCCCTTCTGGAACCTGTGATCCCCCTTCTCATGGGAGAGGGAGGGGGACTCATAAGCCACCCAGGGGACGTTGCGCCTGTCTTGCCCGGTGCTGGGTTTCCCCTGATAGGGCTTCATGAATCTTTGATTTCAGCTTAATCAGTGTTGCCATAAGGCCCCGCAGAGAGCACTAAATGAATGGATTGTCTTCTGAGTTCGAAAGGAGTGACATTCTTTGATATGAGGTGTAATTAGGGGAGAGGATGCTCTTCGTGCTAGGGAGAAGATGCCGAGTGAGAACTTTTAGAAAAATGAGAAGATCTTATAAAAAAGAGCCCAGGTAAGACATAAAGACTGTCTTTGAGATGTGATTCCGATTGGTTTTGCGTGTACTCTGCAATGCTTAGTCTGTCTTGGTGAGACTGTGATTTTGAAACTAGCTGCATGCAATCCTTGTATTTTGAGACTCTTTTAACTTGCTGTATCTGCATATTTTATGAGCATTGAGCCTTATATTAGTAAGAGGATTGTGATATGTCATATTCCCGTTGACATCAGCGATAAATGTGCTTTTGAGTATGTACAGTGTAAGAGCTGTCTTTACTGTTTAGGAAAGTAGGAAAGCGAATGTTTACGTCTGTTTTGTCACAGTAGATAGACCTATAGAGTGAAAGGAAAAATATTTGATTCAACTATAATCTATGTTTCCATTAGGACAAGCTAGAGATTCATTCGGATGCGTTAAAATCAAAACATAATTCATTAGAACCTTCTTCTGAATTCCCTTCCAAATTAAAAAGACTCCAAAATAAAAATACTCCAAAAAGCATATTCTGAGTATATATATTCCCATGCAGTCGGTCCTTAGTCCTGTGGGCACTCGTCTTGCAAATTGCTGCACGAAGTCACTCAGTACAACCCAGTTGGTGAAGTTGTATGCTCTGTGGTGAGCTGTGTGGACTCGAGTCCAAGCTCTGCCACCTTTTATCGATGCGACTTTAACATACTTATTTTTTTTGCTTTCTCGAGACTCCTCACTTCCCAATTTTATTATCTTTGTAATACTTTTAACTTACCATGGGTTTTTTGTTTGTTTTGTTTTGTTTTTGTCTGTGTTGATGATCCGTCTCTCACCTCTGCGTCCCTGCTGCTAAACCACAAGAATGTGAGGTTCTTAAGAGCTGGGGCCCTGCCTGCGACCATGTCTCCAGTGGTTAGAACAGAGCTGGTGCTTAGTAAACACTCAGCAGCAGCACATGTCACGAACATTCGGTGGAATGAACAGCTTCGAGCAGTTAGCCGTGTCATGAGCAAGAGCACCGAAGGTCGGAGAAAGAAAGGAAGATACTTTCTCCCCACGCTCCGGGTTTGAATATTCCTTTAGTTGAAGGGCAGCGTGAGGTTGTGGGCAAAGCTCTGCTCTCAGAGTAGGGCCAACTTGAGTTTTAGTTTTTGCAGTGCTGTTAAATACTCATGTGGCTTTATACGCGTCTCTTCTTCCTTTAGTTTCCTGTTCTGGAAGGGGGAAAAGGAGACAAGATCATCTTTTAGGCCTCTTCTTGTATAAAGGTTGGTCCACGATTTTATTACAAGAATTATAAGCTTTGATCAAATGATAAGGTGGACACAGTCACAATAAAAGGAAGCAGGAATCAAAAAGAGAGTGCAGGAAGTGAGCCAGGAAGTCCCATGTGTCTCTGCGCCTGTGAATTGCCTTTCCGGGGACCTAAGCTACAGTTGTTCACACGTTGCTGTGCTTTCTTTTCCCCCCACTGCCCAGCCAGGGCCACCTCACCCTCCTGGTTCAGGTCACACAACGCCCTTCTCTGCCAGTAGCTTAGCTTTCAAACCGATTTTCCTGGAAATCTTCCTTACAATCTTACTGAGCTTCATTGCACGTGTGAGGCCGGAGGGGCCTTTGTGGTGGTCTGGCATGCTAAGTTCATTTTACGGAGAAGCATAGTGAGGTCCAGAATGATGAGGTTCCCTGCGCTGTGTCCTGTCCCATCCGTGATGGAGCCAGAGCTGGACCCAGACTTCAGAGCCCGGTCCCAGTGCTACTGCTCTATTGAACTGGTGCTCTATTTTCCGATGTTCTTATTTTTAATACACGGGAGTATGACTTTGTGCCTGACTCCAGGTTGAGTGCATATGGCTGCTACGTAGAACCCAGCTGGGGTGTCCCCAAATCTTTCCATAGCCCACCTTGGCAGCCTCCTGCTCTCACGCTGGGTCCAAGGCCCACAGAAGATTCTTGCTGTAGACTTACCTTACCATTAGCCGAGGAAGGTGGGAGTACTAAACTGGTCAGCTGGTATTTATTCCTTGCCTCACATGTGTTTTGCACTGTGCTTAGAGTGGTGAGGATGCCAGGGAAGAAGACAGAACTGCCTTCAGGTGCGGGCAAGCAGAGACAGCAGGGCATTCGAGATTTCTCCCTGGCCTTCTCCCACCACCTGTAGTCAGGCACCTCCTAAATCTCTCCCTCAGGGGTTCCACTCCCTTAGTTTGAGCCGTCATCCTCTCTGCTGTTGTGAGAGGGCTTCCTCTGTTTTCTTCCGATAAACAAACATGCCCCCCTCCAGAAGTCTTCAGTACCTCCCTCATCACCTACAGGATGAAATTTAATCCCACTTCTGGGACGCACGGGCCCTTTGTGATGCGGGCTTTGCTTACTTGCCTGCATTCATCTCTTGCCTAAGGGGCCCTGCCTTCTCCTCCAGCAGGGTGAGCCTGAGGCCCTTGACTGAGTGTACAACTCTCGCCAAGTCTTTGTAGGCTTGTACCGATTTCTCCGCTTGGAATATGAACTGCCCAGTAACCTTTTACTCGTCTTAAATGTCCTCTCAGATGCTTCCTCCTCCGTGAAGCTCTTCCAGAGTCCCATGTAACCCCAGGTGTTGTGTCTCATTCGTGGGTAGTGTCCTTTGTATAGACACTTTTCCCATCCCACCCTCCGTGAAGAGGTTAGCTTGTTGTGTGTAATCTCATTACTCAATGGAAAGACTCTTCATTAGAGAGTGAACTCCTTGCGGACAGAATGTATTTTTTTTCTCTTCGTCTTGGTGTTCCCTCACATGGAGCCTGGTACATAGTAGGTGCTCCAGAAATGCTTCTTGAATGAGAGACATGATCTCATTAAGTAATATTAAATTTAAGTCAAGGGTAGAGTAATATTATCTTATCCCCCAGGAAGGAGAAGTCATTTCAAGTGCTGTAGAAATGTCAGAAAGAAGTGAGATAGGAAATAGGCCACTGGCCGATCTTTGGTGATGTTTGATAATAAGATAGTTTGTGTAAAGCAGTTGAGATGGGAGCTTGAGTGAGGATGTGAGCAGAGAGAGACAGATGCAGCTGGTGGAGATCACCATTTTGAGGAGTCGGGAAATCAAAGGAAAGTGAAAAAGTTGGGTAACCTTAATATCAAAGTGAGTGTGATGAAACCAAAAATGATCTGAGCCCACGTTGGGTGAATATTTGGCCTCTTGGGGCAACGGGGCATCACCAGTCCCCGCTTAACTCCTCAAAATGGGGCTGCCTGTCAGCCGAGCTCAGGAATGGAGGCTGCCCATCGCGGACCGGTTTCTTGATCTCCAGGTTCAGTGGTATCCTAGGCAAGGAAACATCGAAAGCCTGGGGGTTTTCCCTGCTCCTCATAGGGCACCCCATCCCCATTTACTACTGAATGTGAGTAAAGAGCAGAAAAGACAGGGCTGGAGCTCACTGAATGATAAGAACACGTAGGGGATGTATGTATAGGTGGGATACTCTTAAGTTTCAGCTCTGCCGATGGGCTGTTGGAAAATGGGAGCAGAGCTTGCCCCTCTAACTCCCACAACTCTCAGTCAGTTCTCCTTCGCCAGTGAGGCATGGGAATAATCATCTAATGCTCTTTGCCAGTGGGGCACCTGGGTGGCTCAGTCGGTTGAGCGTCTGCCTTCAGCTCAGGTCATGATCCCAGGGTCCTGGGATCAAGCCCCATGTCGGGCTCCTTGGTCAGCAGAGAGCCTGCTTCTCCCTCTCCCTCTGCTGCCCCCCTATTGTGCTCTCTCTCTCTCTCTGTCAAATAAATAAATGAAATCTTTAAAACAAAAAAAATAACGCTCTTAGCCAAGCAGAGTTACACAGAGGACTTAGACAACACACTTGTGGGCTCTAGGCATCGCCAGCCTAGTTGCCTGCCCGGCCATGAGCGTGGAAAAGCGTGTATAGGAAGTTGCTGTAGGGGGCGCTGTGTAGGTCAGAAGGAACACAACGTTGGAGATGAGTTACAGTTACAGTTACAGTTACAGTAATCAGCCCATGGAGTCAGGGCGGGTGGGGGTGTTTGCCAACAGGAAATGGCACACCGTTGTTCTCGATGTAAAGAAATTGAGAAATCAAGAACAGACAGAATGGAGTCGGAATAAAAAAGAAGCATGTTATTTTCCTCGAATACTGACTTTTGAGTGAGATCGTATGTGAAAAATGCTTATTGTGGGCGTTCAGTACATGTCCGTTTCGCCTTTCTCTGTGATATAGCATTTTGGTGATTCATACTTCCCTTTATACTTTAGGCTTCATTCCTAAACTTATACGTGAAGATTCTTGAGGGTAGGGCTGGGTCTTAGGGTGCTTTGCCTCCACCGCCTTCTAGTACGGTACGTGGCCCACCCAAAACTCGCTGTCTCGTCTTTTCCCTGTTGGTAGGCTACCGTTCGAAGTGTTCTTTGAATGAGTCTTGAGTCAATGAACCTTCTACTTTATGACCATGAAAATCTCTTGCCCTCTTCCACGTGGGGGGATCCCAGAGTTGAACTTGAAGAGGGCCGATTGGATATAGGGCAGGAGCGTGTTGGGTGGTGTGTGTGTATGTTTCATTAACATTCTCAGAACAAAAATAAATGACTTGAGGCTTATTCAGCTTCTGTTTCCTTTTGTTCTGTATTCTAAGTTACCCAGTGTCTGTTGCCTTCTTGCTAATGCAGAGTGCCCGTGACCATGTACCTTATCAGAAAGTTGTCCAGGTGCTTGGCCCGGAAGATACAGTGCCGAGCTGTTAACTCCTCTGTCCTGACTCCAGGTCTGGTCAGTGCTGTTTCTTCCCCAGGCCCCTGAGGGGCTCTCTGCTGAGTGCTAAATGACCAAAGTTCTTGGCTAGGACTGTTTGTTATTTCTTGTAGTTGGAAAAAACCAAGATAACGGTTTTACCATAAACCAGTCTTTCCCCATAGGCGAAGGGCAAATGAAGTTGGATGGGGGGTGGGGCTAGGCGTGGGAGAGGGAAGGGGGAGTCAGGGAAGCTGAAAAGGACTCTTTCTGGAACACAACACAGTCTGCAGTCTGTCCTTCATCTGCATGGGCCATCCATGTATCCGGCAGTTTGTCTGTGATAGTTTCTGGGTTGGTACCCCTCTTCCCCACTGTGTGTCCTTTGCCCTTGAGGACACAAGAATTCCTCCTCCTTTCCAGATGCATCAACCTCTCCTCTCCCCTTGGCTTTTTGGGGCAGGACATAAGGCTTTTTCTTTTCTAAGATTTTATTTTAGGGGCACCTGGGTGGCTCAGTTGGTTAAGGTCTGCCTTTGGCTCAGGTCGTGATCCCAGGGTCCTGAGATGGAGCCCTGCACTGGGCTCTCAGGCTTTCTGCTCATCAGGGAGCCTGCTTCTCCCTCTCTCTCCCGCTCTGCCAACTTGTGTTGTAGGATTTTTTTCCTCCGTCGATGCCCGCCGTTGTTGGTAGACGAGACAGAGTGGTAGGCAGCAAAGCAAGGTTTATTGAGCAATAGCAAAGTGATAGTATAAAACACCTGAGAAGGGGGGGGGACCTGAGAGGGTTGCCACTGGAGTGTCTTAAGTCTAGGGATTTTTATGGGCTTGTTGGCAGGCTATTTTAATCTGATTAACCCTCCCTGCGCCTGTCATCCAATCAGCCTTTTATTATCTTATGGGGGAGGGGGCGGACTCCTTCCAGGGTGGGTGTGAAATCCTTTTAAGGGTGGTTTCCTCTTGGGGTGGGCCCTCCTTGTCCCCGCTTGCCTTTCTTCCAGTTACCCTTCATCACTTGTAAGTGCCCTCTGTTTCTCTGTCAAATAAATAAATAAAATCTTAAAAAAAAAATAGATGTTGAGAGAGAGAGTGCTCACAAGGAGGGGGAGGGGCAAGGGGAGAGGGAGAAGCAGCCTCCCTGCTGAGCAGGAAGTTGGACGTGGGGTGCCATCCCAGGACCCCGGGATCATGACCTGAGCCCAAGGTGGATGCGTAACCGACTGAGCCACCCAGGCGCCCCAACACAAGGCTTTCTGTATCTTCCCTACTTTGTTACCTCCGGCACTCCTACACTTTCAGCTTAAGGGGTTTGATTGTGGTTAACTAGAGGGAGGCAGGTGGCGACAAAATTAGCTACCAGTTGGGAAGCTGTAGTCATAAAACATCTTGAAAACATATTTATTCTTAATTGGGCTTAGTCTTTAAAGAAGTCAAAGAGACTCCTGCCCCTTTTCCTTGGGCTTCTAAACTGCTCTTGTGGGAGTTCACTAGCAGTTTCTGGGGAATCAGGGGCCCCAAGCTATTCCAGGTTGGCTCTAAATCAGGCTCCTTCTGCTTCAGCTGGTGGTAGAACCAAGTTGGCAGGGGCCACCAGGATGGCTTCCTAAACTTAGGTCTTTGCAGAGGCGCTCAGGGCACCCGCATTCCTGCTCTGGGGCTGGCCCACCCCTCCCCGTCCTGCCCTCATGCCTCCAGGGGGTGGCACTGGCCTCTCTGTTCCCCAGAGGCTCCCATCCGGCTTCAGGCCAGCCCTTCCCAGGTCTCCTAGAAGTCCTCTCGGGCCTGGCTCTCGCTCTAGGAAGTCCTGCCCTATCCCTGGACACATTGCTCTGTCTCATTTGGCTGCCCTGTGGCTTTTTTTCAGCCCCTGGTTGTTGAGACAGTTCTGCTCTTAGGCATAAGGTGTTCAAAAACTTGTTTATTTCTGTGGTTTCACTTGTGGCCTTGTGACCTCATGGTAGGTGCCATTATGTGGCCAACTATCCTATTTCACATCAGCACCTGTTGACTGGTCGGGGCAAACTCTTGTCACCTCTTTTTTTTTTTTTTTAATTTTTTGAAATTAATTTAATTTTTTGAAATTATTTAATTTTTTAAATTTAGTTGACCCACAATGTTATATTAAGTTTCGTGTGTACACCATTGTGTACGTAACCCTACGCATTATACTATTGTCTTGTCACTTCTCATCTCAATATCTTTGCTGCATTAGATTGCCCAGATACTCTTGCTTTGTGGCTGAGGGCTGCCTCCTGCAGGGCAGAGTTGACAATTGCAGCACGATAAACACCCCCTTTCCAGGCTCCCTTCCCTGCCTGAAATTCAGATCTCCCTCACTCATCCCCGAGGTCGGTGGTTCCTGCCACCCACCCCTTCCCAGTTTTAAGTGGACGCCACGGCCAGCATTGTCCTGTACTCGAGGTGATAGAACAGAGAATTCAGGGGCAGAACACCTGTACTGAAACCCTTTTTCCTTAGCTTACCTCTGGTTGCTCTTAGGTCATGTACCCCTGTAAACCCTTATTTTCTTCATCTTTAAAATGGGGATCAGAGGGTATGTATTTTTACCTACTTGATGAGGTCGGAAAGATCAGGTGAAAGAATGTGCGTGGAAGCACTTTGTAGACTGGAAAACACTGTTTAAATGCGTAGCTTTACTGTTAGTATTAAATACAACACGTGAGAATGCAGTCTCTTGAATACACTGAAAAAAGTAGCCAGTGTTCGCCCTAAAGGAGATTTTTTTTTTTTTCCTCAGGTGGCCAACAGGTTATCCCCAAGGCACGGGCAGAGCTCCCATGCTCAGGCTTGGATTCGTCAGAGCTCTGTGGCTCAAAGGGCATGGAGCTCTGGGTCCAGGAGGGAAAAATAATGAATGAATGAGGCCTTGACTATGTCAGAGGGAAGGGGCTACCCAGGCTTCTGTGTGCTATGGAGCTCAGTGGGCCAAGGGGAAAATGCAGTTACTGAGGTGTGAGGTCATGTAGAGGAACAGAAGGACAATATGAGCAAGGTTTGGAGGAATGAGTGTGCACGGTTTCTTCGGGGGGAACACAAGCGATTCTACATAAGCCGGACATTGGGGGCTTAGGTGGAGCTCTCTGTAGGGGAAGTTGAGAAGTTGGGAAGAGGAAACTGGTTTCATGTTGTAAGGCCTGTGTGTGAGGCAAAGCACTTGGACTGTATTGCAGGGCATCAGAGGAAAACTCCAAAGGACTTTAACCTGGGAAGAGGGGCGTTTAGACCTGTTCTAGAAGATAACACTGGGTGATCTGGGCATCTTCGTGGGCTGGGGCCGGCTTGCATCAGCCAGTTGTGCACATGGCTCCCGGCTGTGACATTAGCTTGAAATTGACCATGCTGGGAGTATTTATACCACGGAAGTCGGCAAATGATGCGCATCTCTTTCCTCCTCTCTGAAGCTGATGGTTAAGCACCTATCAGCTCAGTCAAGGGTCCTTTTCAAATATCTATCTATCTATCTATCTATCTATCTATCTATCTATCTATCGTGCGTGTGAGCACATGTGCGTGGTAGTGGGGGGTTGGGGCAGAGGAGAGGGAGGGAGAATCTTAAGCAGGCTCCACGAGCCAGGGGGCTCGATCTCACGACCCTGAGATCATGACCTGGGCTGAAATCAAGAGCTAGACACTTAACCCTCTGAGCCACCCAGGTGCTTCTAGGGGCCATTTCAGTAGGGTAGGGACTTTGGTAGTATGCACACCTGGGACATGTGTTAAAAATCCTTCAGGCCCCAGCCCAGACCCTCCGCATCAGAATCCAGGGAAAGTGATGGAGTGGGACACTATCTTAAAAAAAGTTGCCAGGCAGTTCTTACACAGTCAGTCTGGTACTGGTCGTTGGTCCAGGGCCAGGACAGTAGAGAAAGAGAGGAGGGATGGGTATAAAAGATGTGTTCGAGGTAGGAGCAGCAAAACTCAGTGGTGGATTGGAGGTAGGGAGTGGAGGAGAGGGAACTGCCAAAACTGCTTCTGAGTTTCCTTGTTTGGACAACTAGGTGGCTGGATGGAGATGCAGGTAGGTGAAAAAGGAAGGCCAGTAAGAGTTACTTGGTGAGAGAAGGAGAGTGGAGAAGAGAGCAGGGGTAGTTTTGGATATGCTGTCTGAGAGGCCTCTAGGGAGGCAGGGTTTTGGTGATGTCTTATATGCATTTGGATTCAGGGAACCTAGTGCTTGGTAGAACAGTCAGGATTGGGACATGTGGGTTGTCGAAGGCGTGGATTTGGGTGAGATCGTTGGGGGAGAATGTGTAGAGAAGAGAAGGTGGACAGAACTCTAGCAACAAGTTTTCAGAGTTTGGTAGAAGGGAATCCAAGAAGAGGTCAAGCAGTTTGCATATTGATTACTGAAGTCAGTGGTTTCTCGGAAGGAGAGGTTCCTTTAGGTGTTTTTAGCATTTCCAAAAGTCTTAATAGAAGCCACATAACATGCTTTTGTAATAAGAGAACCTAAACCATAGTTTAGAGTGCTTTAGATTAAGAGTGACTGAAGAGAGTTAAGGCATGTTATTAGATGCTGACCTGAAGTTCTGAAGGGTAGTTACGTACCTTTCATTAACACACACATGTGCATACACACACAGCGGTACCTGGGTGGCTCGGTTGGTTAGGCGTCCAACTCTTGATTTCGACTCAGGTCATGATCTCAGGGTTGTGAGATCGAGCCCCGCGTTGGGCTTCGTGCTCAGCGTGGAGTCTGTCTGGGATTCTCTCCCTCTGCCCCTGCATGTCCTGGGTATGTATCTGGACTTGTCTCTGTGAGAGGAAATCAGGGGAGAAGGGACTTTAACTCCTCATTTTGAACAGTTTAGACAAAGGAATCTGGGTCAAGATGACTGTCAAAAAGAAAGTTTTGGGGGATTGCCTGGCTATCTCAGTCAGTAGAGCATGTGACTCTTGATCTCAGGGTCGTGAGTTGGAGCTCCACATTGGGTATAGAGACTACTAAAAATTATTCATTTATGCACACTAGAGAGACTGCGAGCGAGAGCACTCACACAAGTGGGGGGCGGTGGGAGGGGCAGAGGGAGAGAGAGAAGCAGGCTCCCCACTGAGCAGGGAGCCTGACGTGGGACTCAATCCCAGGACCCTGGGATCAGGACCTGAGCCGAAGGCAGATGCTTATGACTGAGCCAATCAGGTACCCTACTAAAAAAATTTTTTAAAGTAAGGTTTTGGAGTTATCTGTGGGCAGAATGACTTCTGGGTTGAGAAATGTATGCATGTTCCTACATTGTTCTCCAGTGTGAAGGCTCTAGATTAGGAAGCAAAGGATGTCCTAAAGGCAGGGAGGTGGCACAGGGAACTGAGGGGTTGGGGAGGGGCTGACCTTTGAGACTCCCCTGCCTAGGGTCTTTACAGTTGTCAGAGACTTCAGGTTCTGGGAAGCATTTTGCTTGGTCACGATACCACCGATTAAAGGTTTACCACTAAGTGACCTGGTTAATTTGTATTCTCTTAAGAGGGCCTAGATTTTGCTGTGAAGCAAAGTAGTACTCGAGGCCAAGGAAGTACGTACTAGGGTGCGGAAACTAGTTGAAGAATGACCGAAGACTATTTAAACTGACAAAAGTTCTCTTGCCCCCTTTCTTCAGAAGCCATTGTAGGAACTATAATGGGGTAAGTGTAATTATTTTAATTGTGTGTAGTGAAAGGTCTGGGATTTTATTGTGGATCAGGTGATGTGGTTTTGGAATATAGGTGAAGTGCGGTGGGGTGGAGTCCGTGGAGTCCGGAGCCGACAACCAGGAAGGAATTCTTGAGACGTCTTTGGTGCAAAGTGGTGGTTTCTTAAAGCTCGGAGACAGGAAGTGGGCAGAAAGAGCTGCTGCCCCGGGGTAGTGAGGGGAGGCTGATTATATACTATGGGGATGGGGGTGGTAAGGAAAAGCGAGGTTTCAAAAGGGTTTTCATGTGTTAAAGAGGACTTACAAGATGCCTGCGGCCTGGCCATTGTCAAGTTAAGGTTGTTTTCCCTCTAGCAAGGCATTAACATGAAGATAGTTGGGAGCTTCCTGGAGTGGAGGGTGGGGGGAGGTTGCCGGGCATCAGTTTACGCTTTGTCCTCAGCCAGCCTTCTGCTCCCTCATCTTCAGGGAACCTTTATACTTTGTGGGAAATATCTCAGAACAGGGTATTAGAGAAAATAATTAATGTTTTCCTCAGCCAACACTTGATGATTTGTATTCCCGAGAGCCAAGGACTGGCATGAACATTTGATTGAAACTCATAGGCAATTCAGAAAGAAAGAAAGAAACAAAGTTGTATCCTTGGGCTTCACAATGTTTTTCTATTGACTTTCTACTCCTGCTGACTAATTGGAGAACAACGTTCTTTCCTGCACCCCCGGATCGAGGCTCTTGTCAGTCACGAAGCGCGTCCTCATCATGTTGGGTAACTGACTGTTGGAGCCTAACGTTGGGGGGGGGGAGGAAACTGAAGGTTTTCTTCACAGGAGCTGCTTTCTTGGGAAGATTCACACACATCTGATTCAGGTTGTTATCTCTGGAGCACCAATGCCTGAAACACAATCCCTTGGAAACTCCTTGAGGTCACAGACCCTGCTTTACACACTGAATAGGGCCTATGGTGCTTTCAACGCAGGCATTTTGAACATGTTGGTGAACATCTGGAGGTGTGGGGTAATCTGGGGAGAGAGTGTAATCTGTGCAGATTTGAGAGCGCTCAGATTTTTCTGGAGTGGTAGCAGTGTTCAGTGGACATGAAATAAGATAGGATCTTTGGTCTTAAATAGGTGACACTGTGGCAGAAGATACAGGAACTGAATCCTTAATTACTCTCTCCAAGGAGGATGCGAATTTTTGTGATAAAGGGTAGGGTGATGTAAGACCACAGTGTGGGCCGGGGTCGCCAAGGAAGATTCCCCTGAGAAGGTGCTGTTTTTGAAGGATCATCATAGCTGTAGTATTGAGTAGCCCAAGGCCAGATCCCTTTCTAAGTCTTTGTGGTTATTAATTTTCACAGCGTCCCCATGAAGAAGATACCGTTGTCATCCCCGTTTTATAGAGGTCGAAATGGAGTCAGTGGAAGAGTTAGGATTGGAATGCTGCTAGTCTAAAGCTCCAGCCCTCAGGCTTAATCCCCGGGTGGGATGAGCGGAGCAAAGAAGGGAGCCCAGAAAAGGGTATATATACCAGGCCAGTTTATTCGGGTTGCTTTTTCTTTTCTTTTCTTTTTTCTTTTCTTTTTTCTTTTCTTTTCTTTTCTTTTCTTTTTTCTTTTCTTTTTTTTCTCTCTTTCTTTCAACGAAGGAGTTCGAACTTGGTTCTGAAATGATGGGAAGTCTTGGCGGGACGTTAGGCCTGAAGAGGAGACACGATCTAGCCTGCATTTCAGGAAGACTGTCAGTGTCCAGGACAGACTGGAGTGGGACCAGATTGGCAACAGGAAGAGCAGTTAGGAGCCTATTAAAGTAATCCCCAGGAGGAGTGATGAGAGCCTGACCTTAGGCAGTGGCGGAGGAGGGATGAATGGAGAATGGAGAGCAGCCGGCCGGCCTTGAGGGTTATCAGGAGGCAGAATCGATAGCACTTGCTGAGAGAGTGATACGGAGGTGCCTCTCTGGTGTTAAACATCGACGGAGTGCCTGCTTCGTCAGCATCTATACTAAACAACATAACCAAAACGTGGCCATGGCATTGGCTTCATGAATCCAGCAGCATTCTCTGGAGCAAGGAGCTTGAGCTCTGAGGGGTTGGTTGTACCAGATGAAAGGTTGCCTCCGGAAGGAGAGCGGGGTGAGAAATCAATGAGCAGAAGAAAAGAAAGGGTTGTTTGAGGTCGGGTCACTTTCCCTGAGGGGACAGGAGAAGGGGGTCTTATGCAGATTTTGGGGATGGAGAGGTCCTGGTGACATTACCGCACTGGTGCCACTGGGAGAATTCCTGGCTGAGTACTTAAGACTCCAGTTTCCGGGGAGGTTGGAACATGGTTTGCATGATACCATTTTGGACCTGTGGGTTTTTTTCTTTTTAACACTAAGCTTGAATGAATCCTTACTTGTGGGGTGCCAGGAGAGGGGAAAAAAGATGGTGAATTCAGGACTGGCTGTGTTCAGTTTGAGATTCCTGCTGGACTCCAGAAAGTTCAGTACCAGTGCAAACATATGATTGTGTTGTTGACATTTCTCGGGGGCTTACTGTTCGCCCAGCCTTCTGGTAAGTGCCTTATGTAGCAGTTAACGTGCTCAATCCTCAAAACAGTCGTCTGAAGTTACTTACAACTTAACAGGTGAGGTGACAGGAATGTAGAGAGAAGGAAATAGGCTGCTCTGAGTGACTCAGGTGAGTTTGATCTGGAAACCTCTATGCTGTCCAGTAAAGCTTTCTGTAATGATGGGTGTGTTCTGTATCTGCACTGTATCTGCAAATGGCCACACGTAATTATTGAGTACTTGAAATAAAACTAGTACGGCCAAGGAACTGAATTTTTAATTAATTTAAATAGCCACCTGTGGGGCACCTGGGTGGCGCAGTCCTTAAGCGTCTGCCTTGGGCTCAGGGCGTGATCCCAGCGTTCTGGGATCGAGCCCCACATCAGGCTTCTCCGCTAGGAGCCTGCTTCTTCCTCTCCCACTCCCCCTGCTTGTGTTCCCTCTCTCACTGGCTGTCTCTCTCTGTCAAATAAATAAATAAATAATAAATTTAAAAAAAAATAGCCACCTGTGACTAGTGAGCGCTCAGCCCTCTGCCCTGCTATCTTTGGGAGTCATCAGGATATCCATCATAACCGAAGGCTTGGGTGTGGATAAGACTCCCCACGGACATTGCTGTGGATTCTTCCACGGGTCACAGGCCTATCTGAGAATCCGTTGAGAGTTTATAAATCATCTCCTATGAATATATCATATTATTGCGCAGTATTTTGATAATTAGAGGTTCACGAAGGTCAGGTTCCCCTGGCATGAAGCTGGGAGAGGAAGGAACCCAACAGAATGTAAACCTGAGAATGGAAATCTCATCTGTTTTGTTTACTACTCTATACTTGGTCTCGAGATTCCCAGTGCCTGGTACATAGTGGATATTTGGTAATTTATTAAATGAGTGGCTGAAATGGAAGGGTCCATGAAGCTTCGTAAAAAAGAAGAGAAAAACAGAAGCAGGACAAAACCCAAGAACCAGGAGAGGGTGGTGCCACAGAAGGCAGGAAGGGTGAGGTTTGGAGAATGGGAATAATCATCAGCGTCAGGCCTGCCTGGGTGGTCAAATAAGGTGAGGACAGGACAGCTGTCCTTGACCTCTCAGTAACGGAGGTCCTGGTGGATGAAAGCAAAGAGAGGTGGAGGTACTGTTCAGATTGCAGTGGCCAAACCACAAGTCACTGAGGCAGTAGAGGCAGTGAGTGTGGAGTCCAGTGGGTCTCAGTCCTGGTTGCCCACCAGCATCACTGGGAAGCTTTTAAAAAGTACACACTCCTGGGGGCACCAGCCTGGCTCAGCCGGAAGAGCATGCAACTCTCGATTTCGGGGTCATGAGTTCGAGCCCCACGTTGGGTGTACAGATTACATACATACATACATACAAATAAAAAAAAAATAAACTTAGAAAAATACAAAATACTCATTCCTGGACAGGTTCAGACTCTAGCATGGCAAGTTTGGGGAAAGGGCCAAGGAGTCTGCATGACGAAGCTCACAGCTTATTCTGATGGCGGCTTTGATGAAAATTTGGCGCGTGCCAAGTTGCGTATTCCTCCAATAAAACACGGCCACGGAGGAAAGGAAGGAAAAATAAAGGAGTTGAGGGAGAGCTTTCTTCTTTTTTTGTACATTTAAAGACAACCAGGGGCATGTTTAGAGGCGAGGGAGTTCTTTAGTAGAGAAGGATCAGTGTGTTGTAACGAGTTAAAGGATGTTTAGCTAAAAATTCTGAGTCCCTGAATCTTTGACCGGCTTACCCACCCTGCTGCGGGTTTCCATGGGAGCCATTACATGGATGCCGTTCTGCTAACTTTGTAGACAAATGATCCGTCTTCACCCGGAGAGTGTTATTTTCCAAGTAGTGTTTGAGACTATTCAGGTATGTTGTGTAAAAAGCTGGCCGCTATTGGCCGTGCCCCAAATCACATCTGTTTACTTATTTTCTATTATTAGACTTTCCCATACTCATTTGCCAGATGACAGAGTATTCTCCTGTGTTCTCTGCTGTTTCGCCACCTGTCTCTCTTCCCCGTGTTCACCTTTCCTCCTTAACACTGAAATGGTAAATGCCAGAGCCATTTCACAGGTGGCTGTAATTCAGCACAAACATGCAGCCTTCTCTCATCAGTGACCCTACTTTTCAGGTCAGTGACTTTTTAAAATACCCCAAGTGTCTCTTCTCTTCTTCCCTCGCATTGGGCATTTCAAAATATTTATCTGCCAAACTCACCAAATGTTGAATACAGTTGATGTCCGCCATTCATGTCCGCAAAAGCTCAGCTACTGCCCTAGACACTTTCTGTAGACGGTTTGTACTATTTCTCATCCTCACTGCGATCGTTTAAGGTATGTGGTATACCCATGGCTGACGCTGAGGAAAGTTCCTTTACCCAATATCATCCCACTAAGTGGCAGAGTCTGGACTAGAACTTGTGTCGTCCGGACTCTAAATCCTTAACTCAGATACTGTGATCGGATTACTCACAACTTACTCCTTAACACGGTTCTATAATTTTGGGGGTGGGGGCATAGGCTAAAAGAGGGTAAGGGACTTGGCTAAAGTAGAGGGCCGATAAGAAACAAAGCCCGGGCCAACACGTAGGTTGGTCTGTTTGTGCCATTTCTACTGCATTCACTGTCTAAAATAATTTATTTCCCCATTTTTATGAATCAAAGACCTGTATCAATCAAAGCCACTCTGAGCCTTTTGAAGCTTCCCGTTAACATAAGATAACGCTCTAGATTGCTCCGGTGACAACCAAAAGCAAAGAAATTCGATAAATTGTCTGCACAGCCTTAGTGTGGGTAAATGGACGGTTTCCATTAGGCTCTAGAAATAACAGCTTGCCCATCCCCATACCTGCTTGGAATCCTCTGACTCTCTCAATACCCTAACCTCTCGCCCCCCCGCCCCAGCCCCAGGTTAGGAGGCCATGACCCCGATAAGTGTTGTCTGGAAGAGAAAGAGCTGTCTGTTTCTACATATGAAACACCCACTTAGGAAAAGTACCAAATGCAGCCTCCCTAGCAGGGAAGCTGTACTTTCCAGAGGACAAAAGGACACCTTCCTGGTGTCTCATGGGTTCAGCCTGGACTTTTCTGCAAGTGTCCCGGGTTGGGGGAGGGAGGACAGGAGATCAGGGGAATCATGGGAATTTACCAGCCCGCACTGTGGAGCTTCTGGCTCATAGTGTATGATTGTCTGCCCTCCGAGATGTGCTGTGGCTCAGATGACAACGTATTTTTCCCAGCTTGTGCCAGTGTTAACTGGTTTCACATGACCTTCCAGGATAAGCTCCCAGCACTAGCTTGCTGGTGGAGAATGAAACCAGGATTAGGGATCTGATTTGCTTCAGCTGGTTTTCCTTCGGAATATTCTGGAATTGAGAGAAGCTCCTCCCCCACTTTATTTAGTCACACATCCTAGTGTTTCAAAATTTAATCGACATGGTGAATTTTATCTGAAGCTTGAATTTACAGTAGGAGGGGTTTACTTCTTTAGCCATCTTGAGGGGGGAACTGCAAGCAGTTGCCTGTACAAATTCCCTTTCTTGAGGTGTTCAGCGGACTTTCAGTCATCTAGTGCCCAGATCAAATCCTTGCTCAGAGTTGGATTTTTTTTTAATATTTTATTTATTTATTCGACAGAGATAGAGACAGCCAGCGAGAGAGGGAACACAAGCAGGGGGAGTGGGAGAGGGAGAAGCAGGCTCATAGCGGAGGAGCCTGACGTGGGGCTCGATCCCGTAACGCCAGGATCACGCCTTGAGCCAAAGGCAGACGCTTAACCACTGAGCTACCCAGGCGCCCCGGATTTTTTTTTTAAGGTTTTTCTAACAGACTTTTTTTTCTTCAATTTTTTAAAAAAATTTTTTATTATGTTATGTTAGTCACCATACAGTACATCCTTAGTTTTTGATGTAGTGCTCCATGATTCATTGTTTGCGTACGACACCCAGTGCTCCATGCAGTACCTGCCCTCCTTAGTACCTGTCACCGGCGTAGCGCAGTCCCCCACCCCCCCTCCCCTCTGAAGCCCTCAGTTTGTTTCCCAGAGTCCATAGTCTCTCATGCTTCATTCCCCCTTCTGTTTACCTCCCCTTCATTCTTCCCTTCCTTCGCCTGCCGATCTCCCGGCTATTTCTTATGTTCCATAAATGAGTGAAACCATATGATAATTGTCTTTCTCTGCTTATTTCACATAGCATAATCTTCTCCAGTCCCGTCCATGTTGCTGCAAATGTTGGGTAATCGTTCTTTCTGATGGCAGAGTAATATTCCATTGTATATATGGACCACATCTTCTTTATCCATTCGTCTGTTGAAGGGTATCTCGGCTCCTTCCACAATTTAGCTATTGTGGACAATGCTGCCATGAACATTGGGGTGCATATGACCCTTCTCTTCACTACGTCCGTATCTTTGGGGTAAATACCCAGTAGTGCAATTGCTGGGTCATAGGGTAGCTCTATTTTTAACTTTTTGAGAGACCTCCACACTGTTTTCCAAAGTGGCTGTACCAACTTGCATTCCCACCAACAGTGTAAGAGGGATCCCCTTTCTCCACATCCTCTCCAACATTTGTTGTTTCTTGCCTTGTCCATTTTTGCCATTCTATCTGGCGTAAGGTATCTCAGTGTGGTTTTGATTTGAATTTCCCTGATGGCTAATGATTTTGAACATTTTTTCATGTGTCTGTTAGCCATTTCTAACAGACATTTTTATCTGTTAGTGCCCTCTGCTGGACTTCCTCCAAGTTCTTCCTGACTTGAAGCCAGAAAGCCCAGAGTGGACACCCAGGCTGACCGAGGCCTTCATTAAAACGGAGTGGTTGGGGATGTGACCCTTGACCCTCTGGCATTCCATATCCATGGACACCCTAGTCTGATGGTTGCTTTTTTCATGACCTCAGAAGACTGGTGGATTCATTTAGGGAGCAGGACAAGCTGCCCAGGTGGCCTGCATCGTTTAAAAAGGCTCATTTAAGAGAAGAGTTGAAAGAGTTGATGTGAGAGAGGGTGAGCTAACCTCTGGACCTCTGGAAATTCTGCTCAACAACATTATTTCCTGGGGATCGAGTGGAGGAATGCTTGGACGGCCATCTTACTTATTTAAGGCTGTTGAAAAACAAGTTCCAAAAATGGGAGGAGAGAGGACTAGGCCTCTCCTGGGAGCTATAGGGGAGGAGGGGTCCTCTGCACCCTAGGGCTGTTGCCTCCAGGGATTTGTATGCAGCCCCTCTTGTTCTGTGTTCACCTTTCTGGCGTGTTCCCTGCACGCCCCCAATAGGAGTGTCTGCCCCCTGCACCTCGTCTGTCCTTCCGGTGTTAGGCTAGTATTTGCACAGCAAATACTTGTGCCTTCTCTGGGCCTCCTTTACGTCCCCGTCTCCTAGCACAGTGTCTGGTACATGGTGCATGTTTGGTAAATGGAGCTAAAATATAATGTCTCTCCTTTTTTTTTTTTTTTTAAGATTTTATTTATTTGTTTGAGATATAGAACACAGGAGCAGGGACAGGGGCAGATTCCCCACTGAGCAGAGAGCCTGATGTGGGACTCGATCCCAGAACCCTGGGATCATGACCTGAGCTGAAGGCAGATGCTTAACCGACTGAGCCACCCACGCACTCCTAGAATGTCTTTTCTTCTCAGTTCTTCTGTCCTGAGTCTCTCTGAATTTCAAGTGTCAGCGCTAAAAGCCTTGTTGAGACAGCCATTCTTACTCCTCTTACCGGCCTGGTATTTTGTGTTTCTGGAACATTTAGTATTTCCTTCTAAGAGTTATGGTTTTCTCCCTTTTTTTTTAAATCAGAGCAAGAGAGAGCACAAGCAGGGGGAGTGGCAGGCAGAGGGAGAAGCAGGCTCCCCACTGAGCAAGGAGCCTGATGCAGGGCTCCATCCCAGGACCCTGGGATCATCCTGTCAGCCGAAGGCAGATGCTTAACCGACTGAGCCACCCAGGCATCCCCGATTTTCTACTTTTAAATGTTAAGTACATTGACTCTTCCTTTCCAGATTCTAAGCACCGTGAGAGCAGGATCCTTACCTGGTTCATGTCTTTATGGTCCATGACCCACAAAATGCTGCCTTACACATAATAAAAATAATAATAATGATAATAATAGCAGTTACACACAGTAGTTCATAGATGCCAGGCACTGTTCTCCATACTTCACATATGTTCATTCTTTAATCTTTGTAACAGCTTTATAAGGTAAGAACTATCATTAACATGTACCTCGCATTTTGTAGGAAAGGAAAATGACGTTAGATCTTTTGCTCGGAGTCAGATTAACTAGGGAGTGGAGGAGCTCGGATTCAATCCCAGGCAGCATATTCCGGAGTCCAGACTTCATTGTTGCCTGATGCTGCCTCTTGTTGTGCCCACGGAAGGCATTACATAAATATTTGTCAAGTGCATGCAGGTTATTTAGAACCAATAAACCGTTTGAGGGTGATCCATTGGCGCTTTCATCTCCACCACCTGAGCTGCTTCCTGAGCAAAGGCAGGCCAAAAGGGGGCATCAGAAGTTTGGTTCTAGTTTGGGTGTCCGAAGTGCTGGCTGGCTTTGGTCCTGGTTTGGAAGTCAACAGTGCCACCTAGTGGGACAGCTTGCTAATAGCAGCTCAGAATTATTTTTCTGAAACCTGGTACATTGTCATTTAATTCTGGGAGCCCCTTGACTAGCTTAACTTTAAGTTTTGATTGCCAGAGAGAGGGTAGGGTGAGAAGGAGGAACTAGATGAAATGGAGTCAAGCCAAGTCTCTTCTTTGAAGAGGCTGTGATGCTGATCATGGTCTTCTGGGTTGGTCGAGTGCCATTGGCTGTTAGTGTAAAACACTACGCTCCAGATCCCTTCCCTTCCACTTCACCTGTTGCGTGCTGCCAGTAGTGTAGACCAGCATTCCTCTTGTAATGCTCACCCTGTCTGCTTTGGAATTTGAGTTCAGTCAGCTGTGGGTTGCCTACCGTACTATCCCAGGTTCCGTAGGAGATGGTGCCTGATGCATTATAACAAGTTAGCCCCAGTGTAAGAAATCCCACAGGTCAGCAACACTGTAGCACCATTTTGTGAGAAGAGTTTTTAATAGGCAAGTCTTTGAGACCTCGCGAAGTGGGATACGAGGAGGAGCCACTCCACAGGGAACAAGTAGCTTTTACTCCATGTAGAGTAAATGAAAGAGGAAGGACTTGTGTACACACTTCGGTTCTGCCAGGCAATCCGAGGCTGGCTGTGTTTGGTGCTCTTCTGATTTCTAGTGTATTTGAAAATTCGTTACAAATTGCTTCTAAGTTCATTTCCTTCTTGCTGAAAGAACAGAACCTAACAGCGTGGTTGCAGCTGTGACCACAAAAAATCTTGGGCCACTTTGGAGGAGAGTGTACCGGCATGGGAGCAAGCTCTCACCCTACCAGAGTGTGCGGAGTTTCAGCCTAGCCGGGGTCTCGTCTAAGGAATGTACTCTGTGGAGATCAGTGAATTCTTCTGTCCTGAACAGTCCATCAGAACAAGGAAATAGTTGGGTTATATGGGAGCCTGGGTTACAGTAACATTTATGGTAATAGGAATTTATTATTAGACTCTCTGCAAAGCAGGGGTTTGCTAACTTTTTCTGCAAGGGGCCAGATAATAAATATTTGAGGCTTTGTGGGTCTAATGATCTCAGGACTTGCTTATTCAGCTCTGCCTTAATTATTCATTCTGCCATTGTAGCAACACAGCAGCCACAGATGATATGTAAATGAGTGGGTGTGGCCATGTTCCAATAAAACTTTATTCATGACTCTGAAGTTTGAATTTCATTCAATTCTCACATGTCATGAGATGTTATTCTTGTTTTGGCTTCCCCCCCCCCAACCATTTAAAAAAGCAAACATCATTCTCAAAGGGCTGTAAGAGAAAAAAGCATCGGGCAGCTTCAGCTTTGGCCTGGGGGGTCTAGAGTTTGTTGACTTCTGATCAGATGCTTGGATTAGTTAATGAATAACAATAAAAATTATATGTTCACATGTTCAGTTAGCATCATAAGGTGCCTGAACAGCTTTTCTTCCTCCCAAGTAAGATGAAAGAGGGGTGAATTCCACATAACTTCCGCGAAAGCATTTTAAAGAGCTCTGTGAACTGAAGGCAAGGCCTAGAATCATCTTGCCTGCAAGGGGCTCAGGAGCGGAGGGACGCTACCCTCTAATCCCTCCTTTATCCTCACCCTCTTCAGCCTTCCCAGGAGGTAGAGAAGCAGGCCGGGTGACCTCTGCCCCCATCAAAATCTTTCTCCCTGCTGGAATTCTCCCCTGCCTCCCAGGCTGTACCTGCCTCTTGAGAGTTTCCAGGGACGTTGAAGAAGGATGGGATTGTTACCCTGCCCTGCAAAGTAAGAGCCCTGAGTATAGAAAGTGCTGGAGGCATTGGCTGACAGAATATGTAGCCAAGGAGAAATCAAGGTAACAGGTCAGGATCTTGCTCTTCTGCCTCAGATGTGATGGGTGGAGTTTGCACCACATTTGTGTCATTTCTCATGTCTGTTGCCTGTCAGTACACCCTGTATAAAGTCACATGGGGGAACTGTATCTTCAAAATTTTGTAACCCGGTTTCTTTGTCTAGATGACCTCCCCCAGTGTTGAGAAAGAAGTTAACGGTTCATATCCTGTGTCTTTCTTCAGCAGCCAACAGAGCAGCCAGCAGAGCAGCCACGACGATGATTCGAGCAGGTTCCTGAGCCCTCGAGCACGGGAGGAAAGGTAAGGCCAAGCAAGGAGGGAGGGGATGGGGTGAAATGGGTGAGTGCGATCACCCTTCCAGCACCGGAGGGGAGAACTGTGGGCGAGGGCAGGGAGGGAGGAGACTGCCAGACCTCTGTGCTCAGACCAGCCCTAGAGACAGGATGTTCACCCAGGAAGTGAGAGCACCACTTCTAAAGGCTTCTGGTGTTCGGCAAGGAGCAAAGTCAATCTGTGGCAAACGGAGATTCTGGGAAGATCTGAGCGTGGACTTGGCTTGAGGCTCATCTTAGCGGCTGCGTGCAGGGCGGATGGTGCCCCGGGGGCAGCTGTGTGGCCTGGCACTGCCTGTGTGACAGCAGATGACAGCGGAGTGCCAGGATAGGAGTGGGTCGTAGGTGTCAGAGGTGAATGGGGGTGGACAGGCAGGGGGCAGGGAGCACGAGGAGGCTCCAAAGCGTTGGCTGGAGGATTCGAGGTCTGACTCGTTCAGCACTCAGGATGTGGGGCCCGGCTGGCCTCTGCTCCATGGAGAGGCTGCACGTGGTAGACGGAAGGGTCTGTTGTGCAAGCGAAACTTCGGTGCTCACGAAAAGGAGGTCTCCGTTGGCATGCCACAGGGCTCTGCTTTTGGTCTAGCTCTGTCTGCTGCTTTTGTCAACAAACTGGATGAGGAAGGAGAAGGTACTTTTACATCATTTATCAGACTTACGGCAGACGCTCAGCTGAAGGGGAGTAGAGAGAGAAGACTGAGGGTGACAGACTCAGGCTTGAGTATTTCAGATGGAACAGTGGGTGCAAACAACAAATATTTTTTTTTAAAGGAAAGGTGCTATTTATATTATGTATTTATAAATTTATATTAGAATAGTTTCTTTTTAAAAAAATATTTATTTATTTATTTGACACAGAGACCACAAGCAGGGGGAGCAGGAGAGGGAGAAGCAGGCTACCCACTGGGCAGGGAGCCTGATGTGGGGCTCAATCCCAGGACCCTGGGATCATGACCTGAGCTGAAGGCAGCCGCTTAACCGACTGAGCCACCTAGGTCCCCACTAGAATAGTTTCTTAAATGTACGATTACCACAAGGAGCCTACCTTGACAGGATTTCACGTGATAAAGAACTTGGGGGTTTTATTTACCAGCAAAATACGAGCCAGTAACATGACAAACAGACCAAATAATTTTTGAAAGTCTGAATTTGCTCATTAAAAAGAGAAAAAGCTCTCACTGGTCGTACTACTTTGACCATATCAGGTGTATCATGTCCAGTTCTTTGGACATAGATACTGGTTTTAAGAGTCCAGAAAGAACGGTCGGGATGGTAATGTATTACTGTAAGGACCTGTTGAAGGAAAGTGGCTTAGCCTGGAAAAGAGAAGGTTTGCAGTGACTATACCACCGCTCTTGAAGTATCTGAAAGCCTAAGAAATAGAGCTAGAGGCCCAGAGGTCCTAGTGAGAAGGCTTTCGGCTCAGGATAAGGAGGAACTCTGATTAGAGCGGAGGCCTTGCCAAGTAGAAGAGTCCCCTCTATGAAGTGTTCCAGCAAAAGCTAGATGGTGTGTCATAAGGGATTCCCTCCTGGGCAAGAATGTGGGGCCTCGGGAATCCTGGTACATTTCTCTTTACATTATAAAGTTGTGTAGTTCTGCCCCAGTTCTCAAGTATCAGTTCAGCTCATCAATTCAAACAGCAGATAGGAGGCAAAGGGCCCCCAGGGGCAAAGACTAATCATTCTTGTCAAGATGCTTAATCAGTTATGATCTGATGGCAGTTCCGTCTGTCTCTTGAGTGGCCTACACTCCCTTTTCAGTGCTTTCTGGAATTCATCCGCCATAGTCGCAAAATTAGAAGGGGCCCTGGAATTCCCTTGGCATGGAGAACTCCCTTCCCTGTGCTTGGGCGTCAGACGCCTCCTGAAGTGTGCTGTCCGCTTCTGGTCCTGATGTCTTCAGTTGGTCCTCGTCTGTCAGCTCTCTGACTAGCAGCTCCTCAACGCCTTTTACCTCAGCTGCTTGGGGCATCTTAGGAGAGAGAGAATAGGTGGTGAGCTGCCGACTCTACCTTTTTCCCAAGGCCACTTTAGCTCTTACTCTAGGACATGAGTGCTTGCCAACGAGAGAGAGCCCTGCCTTTTGTTCGCTCTTTGGGATTGTATATTGACATACATTCTATTCTAGCTCCTTCTCTGCCCACTTCCTCAACCAAATGAAATATTGCAAAGGGTCTCCAGTCCAGACCTCTGCCCAGAAGAGTCCTCTAGATGTCTTCGCTGGTCCTTCCCATCCTTGGCCCCCTGATTGCCCCCCAAACTCTTCATGGTGGACAGTGGATATAATTTTGCATCAGCTCACCTTGGGCAGTATGGGGAATGAAGCTCTGATCAGGAGTACGTTTCCCCTGGTGGTCCCTGCGGACCCCTTGCCTCAGAAACTGAGGACTGGTACGTGTTCACCGCGGCCATTCTGAATGAAGTCTTTCCTCTTCCCTCCAGTTGGTTCTGGAGAGAACAGATCCCCAGAGTGCTCATTAATCACCAGCCTCAGTTCAGAGCAAACCCTTGACCCTCTGCCCCTAATCCTTCCTCTAATATGTTTTTACCCAATTAAGAGACTATCTGGGGCGTTTTGGAAGTTGTCTGTGTTCTCCTGGCCTGCGGCAAGCGTGAGATCCAAACCCCGGGGAGATCGTCAGCAGTGGTGAGGGTCTGGCTCCGTGCTCAGGGCCTCCATTTGATGGACAGCACGCCCTGCTGGTAATGGCATTTCCGAGGGAGGCGAGGCCTTTGTGTGATCTCATTTATTCTTGCAACTGTCCTGAGAGGCTGCAGAGCACGTATTACGGATTGAAAATGGTCAAGTGGGGGGTGGGTAACATAGACCCTTTTCTGTGGTTGCTCCTAATTCTCCAAACCACGTGGTCAATGAGAGGATGAAGGCGGTTTCATAGAGCAGGCGAAAAAGAAAAAAAATGAACATTGATTTCTTCTGTTTTAAAGATAAGAATTCTAATACTTCAGTATGACGTACACTTTCAGTGGGTTCAATAAAACGCCGGTTTTTCTTTTTCTTGTACAACCTTCAGCATAGATAGAATATTTATAGACAAACTAGCACCCTTTTGTAGTTTAACAAATGCCCACATGATAGCAAAGGGGGAGATGCCTCAGTATGGCATCCAAACCTAAGGGCTTCTGAGAATTTCCCTCCCCATTCACGATAGTGTTGATTTCTGAAGGAGAAACCCTGGGAACCATAATGGGGCAGTTGGGCGGGCGGGTGGTAATCGTTTCCTGGGCAGCTGTGCAGCAGGAAGAGTTGATTTCAGGAAGAGAATCAGCTTTTTGGGAAATGAGGACCATCTCGGAGATAGAAATAATCCCCTCAGGTTTCCAGTAGAAAGCGGAATAGACCCAACTTCTCCAAAGTCAGGGTGTGTGTCTCTCTGTGTGTGTGTAATTGAATATGGGGCACGAATCCATTTTCATGCTTATAGGTAAAGCCAGGGATACACTTAAAAGACACTGGCGCGGGGCGCCTGGGTGGCACAGCGGTTAAGCGTCTGCCTTCGGCTCAGGGCGTGATCCCGGCGTTCTGGGATCGAGCCCCACATCGGGCTCCTCTGCTGTGAGCCTGCTTCTTCCTCTCCCACTCCCCCTGCTTGTGTTCCCTCTCTCGCTGGCTGTCTCTGTCTCTGTCAAATAAATAAATAAAAATCTTTAAAAAAAAAAAAAAGACACTGGCGCCCAGGTTCAGCCCAAAATGGACCATCGTCAGGGTTTCTCACGTTGCCAGGTCTTTATTTAGTACATTCGCGCGATGGCAGGAACTGTCAAACAAAGCCAGAGCTGTGGAAAAAGGAGCTGTTGCACCGAGGACGGTTTATGTACACAATGTTAGTTTCAACAGAACGCAATCCCGGTTGACAGGGAAGCCTTTTGGTGGAAGCAGGATTGAGACCCGGGTAGGGCTGGGGTGTGACCAGGCACCGAGGCCGGGCTGCCAGCGCTCACGAATCCATTCCTGCATGCACGTATGTGTGCCTCACACCTTCGTTACGTGTCTGCAAGATGCTGGGGAGCCTGCTGGAGTCCAGGCTGCAAGATGTGTGGAGGCTCAGGGCGCCTGGGTGACTCAGTCCGTGGAGCGTCTGACCCTTGGTTTCAGCTCAAGTCATGATCTCAGGGTCGTGAGATTGAGCCCCGTGTTGGGCTCCATGCTCCACGGGGAGTCTGCTTCTCTCTCTCTCTCTCTCTCTCTCTCTCTCTCTCCCCCAGCTCGTGTGCACACGTGTGCACTCTCTCTCTAAACTAAATCAATCTTTAAAAAAATTAAATAGATGTGTAGAGGCTCACTGGTGGTGGGTGCCATGGTGTACTAGAAAGAGTGAAAGCCGGGGCGCCTGGGTGGCTCAGTCGTTAAGCATCTGCCTTCGGCCCAGGGAGTGATCCCAGGGTCCTGGGATCGAGCCCCTCATCAGGCTCCTCCGCTACGAGCCTGCTTCTTCCTCTCCCACTCCCCCTGCTTGTGTTCCCTCTCTCGCTGGCTATCTCTCTCTGTCGAATAAATAAATAAAATCTTTAAAAAAAAAAAAAGAAACAGTAAAAGCCTTGAAGTCCAAACAGTCTTAGGATTGATTCCCTTCTTCCTTATTAACTGCATCTTTAAAAGCAGTTTACTCACCTTTACTCAGCCTCAGTTTACTCATTTGTGGAAGTCTTTCCTTGAGAGGAATCAATGACGTAAGATGTGTAAAGTGCCCTCGACTGAGTAGGAGCTTCGTCAGTGGTAGTTGCTAGTGCTCTGAGGGTGATGTCATGTGATTTCACTCTTTCTGAACGGATCTGTACTCTGTTGACCTTGAGGAAGCCGAGACAGAACGCGTAGAATGTTGATCGCCTGTAAAATGTCAGATGTGGACACTAAGGATAAACAGATGAAGGCACAGACATAGAATTTCGTGTAACGTAATAAAACTAAAGATTTTGGTCACTTAAGGTGCCTGACCCTGTGCCATGAATCTTGCATACGCTTTGAAGTGTAATCCTCTCAACAACCCTGTCAGATCGGCGCTATTATTATCTTTATGTTTGAGTGTAGGGAACGGAGGCTCAGCGGCGCTACCAAATTTGTCCCAAAGTAGCACAGCTACTGTGCTTGGGGCGAGGGCAGGGGGGAGAGGAAGGAGGGGGCCGAGGAATCCAGAAAGGCTCCACGGAAGGAGCTGTGCTTCCCTGGGAGCTGCGAGATGAGTAGGAGTCTGTCACATGGGCAGCATTCCCAGGCGAGGAACAAGGTGTACATAAGCATGGAGGCGGGAGAAAGCCAGGCATGTTCAGGGACTTCAAATACTTCAGCGTCGCTGCCGATCGTGTCCGGTGGCGGGGAGCTAGTGAGTGGCTAGCCGTCATCTTTGCACGGGTAGGCACGTGCCTGATCACGCCTGTGACCAGCCTGCCATGACAGAGTAGTATTCTTTATAGGGGAGGAGAAATGAAGGAGAGATTCTGAGCACGGGGGTTCCCAGGTCACTTACAGAGACCCTTGCAAGAAAAGTCATTTTGGTCCTAGTGGGAGAGACGGATTTAAGGGGCTAGCATTGAAAGCAGACAGGGAAGGAACCTGACAATTATTTACCCACCTGTTCCCTATTTAACAAGTATTTATTGAGCACATACTATATGCTAGCTACTCTTGCAGGCATTGGGGGCTGCAGCCATGAACAGGGTAACTGTTGTCTCCCCTCTCATGGTGCTTACGTTGTAGTGGGTGGAAATAGATACCAACAAACAAGTGAATAAGAAAGCATCCAGTAGGAGTGGTGGCTATAAAGACAGTAGACCAGGGCTTTTTGGGATGACACCAAGTTGGGTGGGAAGGGACAGCTTACTGACCTGGTGATGTTTAAGCCAAGACCGAATGGATGCATTTCTGGATTATACTAGTGAGGACAGAAAAGGAGGAACTGGTTGAAGAAATTTGTTAAGCAACTTTGACAAAGGTTGCTTACAGCTGAGGTTGAGGAGGGCATCTAGTGTGAACCTAAGCTTTCTAGCAGGGGCAGCAAATAAAAGGCAGCGTAGTCCGGAGGCTAAGTGCTTGCCTTCTGATGGTGCTTCCGAGCGCATGATGTATAATCCTGGGCAAACCACTTCACCACTGTGCCCCAGTCTCCTTACCTATAAAATGGGTATAATAATGATTCATGCCTCATGATTTATTGGGAGGAGTGTGTATGTGTGTGTCTATGATAATTGGCATAGAATAGTGCCTGGCACATGGCTACTATTATATATATGCTAGTATTATGTGTGTGTGTGTGTATATAGTTATTAATATTATATCATTATTATTAAAACATTGTGTAAAGGGGGAAGAATTTGAAGAGCAGGGGTGGTAGTGAGTTTAATTTAGGCATGTCGAGCATGTAGGTGGAGAGATACACTAGCCAGTTGGCTATACCTGTTTACAGCTCAGGAGACAGAACTAAAATTACTTGTCTGGAAATGAGAATGTAGTTGAGGCAAGAGTCTTAGGATCAGCAAAGTGTAAGCAGAAGGCAAAGGAGGAAGGAATTTGCAAAAGATTGCCCCCTGAAGGTGGGAAAAGTAGGAGAGGGAAATAACAGACTCAAGAAGGGAGAATCAAAGAGGAAAGAGGTAAGATGAGTACAAACAGGATCTTTTTTTTCTTTTTAAAGATTTTATTTATTTGAGAGAGAGAGTGTGTGTGAATGAGAGGGAGAGGGAGAGAGAATCTGAAGCAGTCTTCTCACTGAGCACAGAGCCCAACGCAGGGCTCCATCCCACAACTACAAGACCGTGGCTGAGTCACCTGAGCGACCTAGAGTTGGACGCTCAACCGACTGCGTCACCCGGGTGCCCCACTAAACAGGATCTTCTGCAGTGACAATTCGGAGGTCACCGGTAACCACTGAGCAGTTTCAGAAGAGAGTATGTGAAGGGAGGAAGAAGAGATTGAGCAAGGAGAATTTATTCTAGGAATTTCCTTGGGAGGAAGAGATGATACCTAGAGAAGAAGGCATGGGTGAGTAGAGAGAAATTTTGTTTTAATATAGGGTGACACAGCACTTTTTAAATCTGAAGTAAAAACCGGTAGGTCAGGGGTGTGAATATGAACAGAGGACGTGGTTCATTCATGCACTCAACAAACAACCAGTTGTGCAGTCGTTACTCACTGAGGCTCCAGTCTCGTTGAGGAGACAGGATGAACACGACTGAGGGTGTGACTTAGAAAGTACAAACCTGGATGTGGGCGGTAAAGGAAGGGTTCTGTGGACCCGGACAGAGGGGGTGGGGTGAGGGTGGAGGGGTTGAGCTAAGACTGGAAGGGAGGCAGTGAGGTGAGGCAGATGACAGGAGATCGGGCGGGCGGGAGCTTGGGTGCCCATGAGAAGGGCTTGAGCCTTATGCCTAGAGCATCAAGAAGCCACCGCAAGTCTGTAAGAAGGGAGCTGACGGTATCAGATTTGCATTCTGAAGATTGCCGTGTGGAGGAAGGGTGGATGCAGAGAGAGCCGCTCGGGCAGCTCGGGGGCTGTTGCAGCAGAGTCCAGTTAAGGGATATTGGTGACTTGGACCCGGGATGGTAGTTGTGGAGGAAAAAAAAAAAGAAAAGAAAGAAAAGAAGTAAATGAATTCAAGATACATTTAAGGGGATTAAAATGTCCAGGACTTGGTGGTAGATTGGATTTGGTGTGAGAGAGAAGGGAGGTCTTCAGAGTTGGTTCTGGGACTCCGACTTGGTCAGCTGGCTCGGGCCCCCTGCAGAAGATAAGGAAGCAAGGTTTCGGAGGTGGCAAGAAAAGATCTCCGTCGCAGGTGCCTTGACCAGATCCAAATGGATGTGGATGCAAGTGAGTTCACAGGGCACGTGGTGGGAAGGTGAGGAGGTGAACAGCAGCCGGATCTCTTTTCTCCGCGTAATGGGAACTAGGATGATCCCTAAGATCAAAAGAGGTGGAATGAGAATAGTGTGAGCTTTGGGTATCATTCTCGCATCACCTATTCTCTGACTATCTTGAACGGCGTTCACGTCGTACCTGTCTCACGAGAGCTCACCCTCGTTTCTTCCAGGAGGGGTAGGGAAGGCACGTTTTGTTGAGCCCGCTTTGCGGGAGGAGGCGTGGTGGGCTGTGGTTCGTTCTGTCCCGCACTGGCCTCATGGTATGTGCTGTCCAGTTGCCTTCTCTGTTCCCCGCTAGCCCGTGAGACCCCGGAGGACAGAGACTGTGTCTCTTCTGTCTGGCACAGAGTAAGTGCTCGGCATATGCATGTGGAACTCATGAGTGAACAAATGGAGAAGCCAAGGTGATGGAATTTGAGGCCAAAGGGCAAGCCTCCGGAGCTGCAGGCTCAGCTGATCTCAGCTCAGGTCTAGCCACCAGAATAGAGAGCCTCCTGGTAGGAGGAAGGATGCTTTCTGTTCTACTGCTTCTATCTCAGCTGTTGCCCCCACATAGCCTATTTCCGGAGCACTCTAGCTCCGGCTGCGTGCCCGGCCCCCGAATTCCCCATGGCCCCGTGGCCACTCAGGTGACCTCTCCAGTTAGCTCCCTCAGCACGGGGAAGGAGCCCAGTAGCAAACCCTCTGGGAGCAGTGCCCGCCGGCCCTCCCCCTCCCTGGCGCACCCGCAGCTGACATCACATGCAGGTATCGCTCCAGCCTCCCTGTCTGAGGACAAAGAAGAGGAGAAAACTCACCAAGTGCCCAGAGCACTGCCAGATGGTGGAAGGATGGAGGACGGCTCTGTTTGGAGCTGTGGCTTGGGCCGAAGCCAGAGGGGATCCTGGTAGCACGGAGCCTCAGGCTCTCCCGCCCCGGGTCCTGTACCTGCCTGGGTCTTGGATCGCACCTCAGGGTGGGGAGGGCTTGTGTGTAGGAGGTACGGCCGCCCGCTGAAGGAGCTGCAGAGGCAGCCCGTCCAGGCGGCTCGGCAGTGAGCCCCCAGCCCTTGAGGTCCCAGCTGCCATGTGGCGGGCCCTCCCCTGAGCCCAGCATGGTGCAGAATCTGCGCCCCGAGGCTGTCTCCTGCAGCTCGGCTGTCAAGCAGGCCTGTCACTACCACGTCTCCTCCCTGAGGAAGAAGCTGTCCTTTCTACGAGCCAAGTAGGTGGCAGGGGCCCCCCTGGAGGTGAGAGCATGACCAGTTGACCGTTGGGCTGCTTGGGGATGACCTGGAGCTCTTCACAGAGGCAGGAGTGCTTTCGGGGTTGGCTCACATGTTTGGGGCCATTGTCGTTCTTTGCCAGGGAACGGGTCCTCGAGGGAGAAGGAGTGATCTGTTGCAAGAGGCCGAAGATAAAGGATAGAGGGGTGCAGCCAGGTGAGGAGGCTGTGTGGCCCTTTGTCGGAATGGGTGGAATGCTTGACGGGCCCCACTGTGTGTCTGCCCAAGAGGTTACAGGCTCTCCTGGTTCTTCGTAACTGACCAGGAATGGTTATTTGCCTCTTTGGTGGTAAATTACTTAAGTTGGTAAAGAACTTGGAGGTCCCAAGAGAAGGGTGCCGTGGAGAGTGATGTATGCTACCTGGTGTCTTTGGGGTGTTGATAATTCCCTTCCGGTGGTAGGGAACCTATGAGTGAGGTACTCGGGGGTATGGACGTCCTGTGTTCACTTCTTAGAGGCAGTCACTGGGGACTCCAGAGCTGCCTGAGCAGGCTGCCGGGGAGGTCTGAGGATAAACGGGGTGTGGGGCGCTTTTTCCCAGTGCGGGCCCCCTAGCTGGCAGAACTGTGGTCTGGGGCTCCCTGGTGACCATGCCCCTTGGCCTTTGTGACAAGCAGAGGGGAGGAGGTTTCCTGGAGGAAAAAGACGGTCCAGCCCACAGGAGCACAGTGAAACTCAGAGGCTGATGAGTGTTGTAGAGAGAGGGGCACGTAAGCTTATGGGCAGGTGTCTGGGTGCTTTTTTTGTGAAGAGAAATCAAGCAGTCAGGGGAAGGAAAGGTGGACAGGTGGAGGGAAGGTGGTGAAAGACCGAATAGATTTCAGAGGTAGATTGGGGCTGGAGGTGTGGTAGATGACGTGATCTTGATTTGCCCGGGATCTTGATTTCTCTGTCACACTCGATGTACGCACACGTGCACAGACACCCCCAGGCATGGATTCCCATGAGTGTTTAGCCATCTGTTGATAAGAGTTGTTGCCCCTGGGGTGTTCTCACGGCAGAAGTTTTGAGGGCGGTGAACAGAATCTGAGTCCTTACTCTTAGGAGGGGACTCCTCAGGTACCGACCACCCCGGTTCCTTGCACACAGCAGGCACCCAACAGATGATGGCAGAATAAGAGATTCCCCCCGATGCTACGGTGCGGTGCTGGTGGCGGAGGCCGGCTTCCCTCTGCGGTTCTGTGGAACTCAGGAGCGCGGTGAAGCCCCAGTGACCCTCGGTTGAGCTCGGGCTCTGCCGCTTACTGGCTATGGTGCTCTCACAGAATCATTCTGTCCTCTCTGAATGTTTCCTTCCTTAAGAATGGAGACAGTTGAGGGGGGGGCACCAGGGTGGCTCAGTCAGTGAAGCATCTGCTTTTGGCTCGGGTCATGATCCCGGGGTCCTGGGATCAAGCCCCAGGTTGGGCTCCCTGCTCAGCGGGGAGCCTGCTTCTCCCTTTCCCTCTGCTGCTCCCCCTGCTTGTGCTCTCGCTTGCTCTCTCTAATAAATAAAATCTTAAAAAAAAAAAAAACCGGAGACAATTGTATCTACTTTGTGAAGGCTGTGGGGATCAAAATGAGACGGTCTTAGCCCTGTGTCTGGCACACAATAAGTGATGTTGCTTTTGTCAGCAAACAGTAGCCTGGGGCCAAGCCTGTGAGTAAGTGGAAGGGGCGTTTTGAGCTGCTGGAGAGCTGTCGGTCAGTGGGAGAACTTGGTTAGGGTAGGGCACGAACAAGTCCACGGTGGCCAGGGCAGGCCAGTCATGTAAACCCCGGTCTGATTCCCAGCTGATTTCCGTCTTAGCACTAACCGTGCTGTCACTGTATGTATCTGGTGACCTGGTTTTGGGTCTTCCTCACTAGGGCCTGAGACTTCATGAGAGCAGGGGGCTGTCTTTGCTGCATTTACGTGTGTGTACATGCAGAGCGCAGTGCCCGATACATGCTAGGTGCTCAGTAAAGATGGTTGAAATGAGTAAATGAGCACATGAATAACTGTCTAAGGCTCTTTGCCTTTTTATTTTTTTTTAAAGATTTTATTTGTCAGTGAGAGAGAGCACACAAGCAGGGGGAGCGGCAGGTAGAGGGAGAGGGAGAAGCAAGCTCCCTGCTGAGCAAGGAGCCCGATGTGGGACTCGATCCCAGGACCCTGGGATCATGACCTGAGTTGAAGGCAGACACTTAACCAACTGGGCCACCCAGGCATCCCACCGTCTAAGGCTTTTTGCCAGCTCTCACATTCCGTGATCATGGGGTTCTGTGACTGTGCCCCAGATTGAGGGCCACTGACTAGCCCTTCTGTATCTATCAGTCTTTGTGACATTTTCATGGTCGTGGTCAGTGGTTTCTGACTGCCCTTGGTGTATTCTCCTTTTCGGATTCACATACACCTATGCTTAGGGGATGGCGTGGTCTTGGACAGACCGCACACATGGCGTTTGTGTAGGAGAGGGAAGAACCTTATTTAGGTCTGGGCAGAGAGGCAAGTGGGCGCTCCTGTCTTCCCCTCCCTCCCCGAGTTCCCGGTTCGCAGCTCCTCTCTGCCAGGCCTGGCTGCTTCTGTGGCTGTCAGCAGAACTGTCTGCAGGTGTAACCATCACCTGCTCTGCATTTCTCCTACTCCAGCATTTCTCCTTTCCTGCCTGAGAAAGGGGGGTATTAATTATAGCTCAGTAAACTATGTTATCTCGGCCGATGCCGTAGTTGGGATCTAGATTTGGACAACTGGCAGGCAGATGGTAAACCTCCTTCCCTAGCTTCCCCATCTCCTGCTGGGAGAAATCCCATCCTCCTACCAGCCTGCCAGCCGGGGTGGAGAAGGAATGCGAGTGGGTGACAACAACTCAGGGGCTCAAGCAGAGACTCCACCTCCGGCTTGCCCTGCTCGGCACAGCATCCTTTGCCTCCCTCTTAAATCCAGTCTTGAGATGCACTTGGAAGCTAGAATCCCTGAGTTCTCTTTTCAACATGTTACGAATAATGTGAGTTCAGAGCACCTGTTTGCAGAGACCATGCCCTGCTTTCCCTTCTAGGGGATGAATAAGTCATTGTACCAGAAGTTGATACTCTTAACTTGCTTGCAAAATTTTTGAGTTGGTTCCACCAATATATATATATATATATGTATGTATTTCCACCAGTATACACAAACACACACATATGTGTATATACACATACATAAATACATATATATACACATATATATACAGCTATATATGCACACATGAATATATGTTATATACATGCACTGCTGTACTAAATATTTTGCTTATTATATAATTAAGCAGAATTTTTAAAAGGATGAGATAAAAAGAAATGTAAATATATGTAAGTTCTAATACTTTCTTCCTGCATTGCTCCAGTGAGTGTTCATGCCCCTTGATCATGAGCAGACTACTTGGGAGACCAGGGAGACCTTATGGGTTTCAGGATCGCATGCAGGGCTTATCCAGTGTGCAGATTCCTGGGCCCCGACTCCAGTTCTGAGCCCCGTGGACCAGGCTGGGCCTAGGAACTTGCATAGTTAACACACATCCCACACAATTCTGACTCAGGTGGTCTTGAACCACGGTCTGAGAAACATGCCCTGTCGTCTGAAGCCTCCTGTTATCCCTGCTCTAGTGAGCATCAAGTACACAATTTAATAGTAAATAGTAATGGGAACAGGGAGAGCCCAGCATCCCATTCCTGGCCCGTGGCATCAGTTTTAGGGAGCCTCTGACAGCCCCGGGGCACCTTTTTACGCCTCGCCCTCAGGGACAGTGGTATCAGTGCATCGCTTCTGTTCTCTACACCTGCTCGCTGCATGGCCCAAGAATCCCCATTCTGCAGCAGGGAGAAAGGTGGGCAGGTTGGGGATATGTAATTAAATTAATCATTTCATCTTACCTGTCACCAGCTTTCCAGGTTGCTCAATGCTTCTTTTCTTCTTATCCTCTGGTGGGTGAGCAAGAAGCAGCTCACTGCTGGGCTCCCTGTGTCTTGCCCATTCCCTAGTCTGAAGGTTAAAGTCTCCCGTCCAGATGCAGAGAAACCCCTCGAAACCAGATGGTCCTGGGATTGGAGGAAGGGCTGAGGGAGTGGCCGGTGTCTGAGCACCTCCGCACCTGGCCCCCAGACACACAGGAGCTCCCTTGTGCCTCCCGTATGTGAGCTGGATGGGTGAGTCCGTGAAGGAAAACTCAGGGCTGGGCCTGAAACACTGAGTTTATTAATGTGGCACTAGGACAGACTTGTTTGGGGATCCACAGAGTGAACATTTGTCTCTGTTTAACTCCTTTCCCTCTAGAAGTGAAACACCCGTGTTTCCTTTTCTTGGCATCTTAAACAATGAATGGGTGGACTCGCATCTGGCCAAGAGCGTAGGTCAGTTGTCCTTAGTCCTTATAAACAAGGGGGTGGGACATAGATCTGCAGAGATGGCCCTGAAGAAGGGATTTAAGGAGGTAATACTCTTCGCTCCTTCCTCATTTATGAATTTCTTCTTCAGTACTTACATCAAGTGGTTATCTGCCTCTTTGTGAATAACTTCCGCAGTGGGAAATCTGCTAAGGAAATTAATTGGGGTTTCTTTCAGTAAAGAAACCTAGAGTTATGGGAAACTACAGAAAGTATACGAACGTGATGAGCAAATCCAAGGGAACACAGAATGTCTATGGACTTAGTTTGTGGGCACAGTATAATTTCTCAGTTATTATCTGTTATGACTAATAATAATCTGCTATTCTGAGAGTCTGTTATGTGTTCAGCACTGTGCTTTACATTTCCTTTCTTACTTAAATCATAACAGGCCTGTAAGAACCTAGATTCTCCACCATCATTCCTTGTAAGTGACAGATCTGAGATTCAGTTCCAGAGCTCAGGTTTTTTTTTTTTTTTTTAAAGATTTTATTTATTTATTTGACAGAGATAGAGACAGCCAGCGAGAGAGGGAACACAAGCGGGGAGTGGGAGAGGAGGAAGCAGGCTCATAGCGGAGGAGCCTGATGTGGGGCTCAATCCCAGAACGCAGGGATCACGCCCTGAGCCGAAGGCAGATGCTTAACGACTGAGCTGCCCAGGCGCCCCTAGAGCTCAGGTTTTTATTTGCAGCCTTTTATGACTTCCCCTTGAGAAAGCATCCATGCGGCGGTTGGGACACTTGAGCGGCCCAGTGCTGAACCTTCAGCTTTTCCTTATGTTGGGTGGATCTTTCTTCAACAGTCTCCTGGACCTGAAGCTCCAGATAAGGAGTGTGTGAGTGAGTCTGTTAGTGAAGATGATCTGTTGTAAAGCTTCAAGTCAGACGGAACAGGAGACACATTGACAAGGAGAGAATAGACCCCAGTGATTCTGAATGATTCAGTTAAATATGCCTGAGAGCCAAATAGGTTTTTGGTTTTTTTTTTAAGTATGTTTCCTATGCCTTGTTGATTTTGAGAAGTGCCGTAGGCTCTTAACTAGCAGGTTACTTACAGGAAAGTTCCAGTACATTTCTGATGCTTTCTTTCTGTTCACTATTATGTCTAAACCGCAGAACAGAGCTGTGGTCACTCTGACCTCTCTGCAGGTACCAGGTGAAAGCCCTCTAGGTTTTGGCCTGAGCTGCAAAAGTTCTTTACCTTCCCTTTCTTTCTCTACTGGGCTTGCCAGCGCCCCCTGCTGGCAGTGGCTTTGCTGGCGAGGAGAGAGTGGCCACCTGATCCCTCCTCAAGTAGTGGGGTGGGTGTGAGTCAGCAGGCAGGAGACAGGGGGAGTGGCCTGGACTCCACTCCCTACCGTGGAGGGCAGGACTGTCTGGCCCAACAGCTCCCACCTCATAGGACCGGGACACTAGGTGGAGGGACCTGGCAATGAAAAGGCTGACTTGCTGGCCAGAGGAGCTGTGCAAACGGGTTTGTATGTTTGTCTTAGACCCTCTACTCAGATTCTTCTGGGGCCCGTGAGTTCTTCCTTGGACATTGTATTCCCTCGGTCCTTCTTTTCTTCCCCACCCCACCCAGCTTCTGTAGCTTAATGCTCTGTTTTTATTTTCTGATGTGATTGAGACAGCCCTCCCTGGTAGAGCCTGTATCCCTGGGGGGGGGGTTGGGGGGGACCGTACAGCAGTCTGGAGATGGTAATAGTCTCTGGAAGCATTCCCCTCCACATTTCCCTTTGGGTGTGTTGGCTTTGCCTCTCTTCCCCAGCCCTTGGCCTGAGAATTGGCCAAGATCTGTAGCTGTTCTTTCGACCTCGGTCCCAGTTCCCTAGAAGAAACCTGAGAACGGGAGGAGAACAATCCTGACTCGGAGACCGTCCCTCAGTTGCCCTCATACCTTTCCCATGGCCCATCCTGGCAGCTGCTCAGAGTGGGGGCTGCAGCCGCTCTCCCACGGGAGTCCCTGAGCCTGCTGCTGCTTGCTGCCCTGTCCAGGGGTCTGTGACCCTGGTCTGGCGTCCCGCCTGCTTTCTCCCTCAGCTTGAGCAGTAGTCGCTAGAGGGCCTCTCCAGTGGCCTGCATCCAGTGATGCCCCCGTGGCATTCGGACAGCCCTCACACCTTCCATCCTAACACTTCTACCCTTATCTGCGTCTGCAGCACCCAGGACAGTGTGTGTTCGTACCATGGAAATGTGTGCAGCGCCTATTTACATGTGCCCCAAAAGGTCAAGCAGTATCCTTGCTCTTCGCCCCCTCTCCCCTCCCTGTGGACCCCCTGCTCAGTTAATCCTGTGGCTTCTTACACATTCTCACCCTGAATGGCTGTATGAAAGGGTCTGAAATGCTTTCTAGCCTGGCTGTAGGTCTAGGTATTGGTGTAGGTGAGGAGGAAACCCCCAAAGCAGGGGTGAGGGGTGGGGTGGGAATGGATGTGAGCATGATCTGCCTTATGCATTGGTGACCCTTTTCATTTTCAAAATGCTTGCACAAATCTGTCATCTGAAAGTACAGCACGGGGACCAGCTGCTGGCTGGAGGCGGTGTCATTAGGCCTGGAGACGGTAGGGAAGGGAAGGGCTTGTGTAACCAGAGCAGCCCTGGCCTCACATGAGCACCAAGTGCAGATGGAGAGAGATTAGGGGAACTCATGGAGTTCCTATTGTTCCCAACCCCTGACTGCCCTGAAGATAGTAATTAGGAAGACAGCATTGTTTTAGTTAACATTTAGTGACTGTTCCTGGTATGTGTCAGGCACTGGGCTCTCATTTAAATGTCAGCATTTTGCTATGAAAGAGTATTACTGTTATCTCCATTTTATAGATTAAAAAACTGAGGCTTCGAGAGAGGTGTTGTAACTTGCATAAGAGCACACAGCTCTAACGCTGGACCCTGAATCCAGGCGCCTTGGGTCTAGATCTTAACTGCAATGCAGCACTGCCCTGTCTAGTTCTAGAGGCTGATATTGAGGGGATATCATTGATACTCTGATGCTTGTGAGGTCTCAGGAATTGCTAGTGGCTAAGGGAGGCAGGCCTCCCCTTTGCCTGTCTTGTTGTTTTACCCTGAGGAACTTAGGTGCCAAAGGGTCTGGTCCCAGCAAAGACCCTCAAGAATGTTGCATGAGATAGGAGCTTCCTTAAGCAAGGCTGAGGGGCTGGCACTGTCCCTTTGTCTACCCAGGGTTACTTGCGCTCAAAGAGGCCTGCCTCTCTCCTCTTGACTTCAGAGCTGAGGGTGCTGTCTTGTGGGTGACTCGTCCCGAAGGCTACTTCCTTTCCTCCTTGAACCTGAACCTTACTCCTCACCACCCACCTCACTCCCTCCTGTCCTGACTGCTTGAGAAACCCCTCCAGCCCAGCCGCACTGCAGCACCCAGGATCTCCAGGGCTCAGGCCTGCTTCCCAAGATGGTTCCAGACTTGAACTTTGCGGCATTAGCTGCCATCTCTCTAGTTTTCCTCATGCTGGGCAGTTTCTGTCCATCCAGAGCTCCTCCCAGATGCTTTAGTCACATCCTCTCGTGGAACTTTCCACTTTGAGTTTTCAATTGCTCAGTCTCCTTGCTCCTACCTTCACCCCGATAAACATCCCTGATTCTCTTTGTGAATCTTTCCTCCCCTTCTTTACTTTTGTTTGGACTCTTTTATTGTTCTTTGATGGCTTTTTACCCCACAAACTCCCCTATATGTCCCCCTTAATGTCCACTTATATTTCTAGTCTTCGTTCCTTTTCTGCCCTTTTTCTTATTCTAATGACCATCTTGGTCCCCTCCCCCCCTTCTTGTCTTTATTCATCTAAAAAAAGCAGGTGAGTTTGTTTTCTATCCATTCTACCTTTGCCATCTTCAGCTCTGCAGGGGACTTAAAATTTCATGCTCTGGGGGGAGGGGTCACCTGGATTAGGGGAAGACAAAGTGGCGAGCCACTGAATAATAAGAAAAAAATACCTAACACTTAAGACACAGTTTTAAGCCCTTTATGTATGCTGCCTTCATACAGCCTATGAGTTGAGTAACATCGCTGTTTTACAGTTGAGGAATGGCGGCACAGAGAGGCTAAGTAACTTGCCCGAGGTCACACAGATGGTGGGCAGTTGAGTCAGAATTCAGACCTGAGCAGAATGGCTAGAGAGGCGTGCTCGCAGCACACTCAGCTGCCTCTCTCCAGTGTTGGTTAACGAGCGAAAGAGATGAGAAGTCACCTTCCAGCCCTTGAATCAGACATGCACGGTCGTGAGAACACACGCACACACACATACACTGCCCTTTTCCCCTTCGTCTGCCTCTCTTTCTCCCTTCCTCTTTCTTTTTCTGTCTCTCCTTTTGAGAGAAGCTATCACCTTCTGTACACCCAGCAAAGACGTCAAATGACCTCTCAAGGTCTTCATATTTCTGGGCTCCTGTAGTTCGTGAACCTCTCCCTGTTTCTTCACCATCTCTTCTGTTTAAAGTCAGACTCCGGAGAGAAGGAATGGTACCTTTCTGGCAAAGGTGCCTGACCCGTGTTGGTGGTCTCGGGACAGGCAGAGCCATCAGGCTGCACTTGATAAGCAATGCAGATATGGCCACACCCCTGCCCTTTGCACAGAGAACTACATATCCCATGGTGCAGCCGGGGGACGCGATCTGGCCAGGCTGGAAACAGTCTCGCTTGCTTCCTTGCAGCCCCTCCCACCAGTAGGCAGCAGCTTTGGTGGAGGCTTTTCCTAAAAGAAGCAGGTGCAGTGTCCAGCCTCTGAGCTGTCTTGAGGGAACTGGGTGCTGTACTTCCCCTCACACCCTTACCCATCCTCGGCCAGAACTCACCCTAGCCTCTCTTCAGGTATCTGGGTTTTAAACCTGTTACATAAGTACAGTGATTAAGGAGTTAGAGTATAATACCTAGGGTAAAGTAATTAGTATGAATAATTCCCCTGGAGAGAAAATGATGTAATGATAAATGATATTGTAAAGAGCTCCCTGTCCCATCCATTTCTCTCTCTGTCTTTCTATCTTTTCACCTAAATATTAGGCAAAATGGGATGAGACGAAGTTGCAGAAGAAGCTTCTGGTCTCTAGTTCAAAGACCAAATGAGTAGACTAGAGGAGTTATTTATTCTATGAGGAATTATTTAGATTCCTTTGTGGTTAGCAGAGGTGTGGGTACAGTGGCTTCTTAATGAGATCCTCCACATCAGGTTTTCTTTCCTTTTTCCCTTTCAGTGTCGTCCTCTTTTCTGTCTTTCTTCTTGGAATTATCTTTGGACCCTGGAACATTCTCTTTCCTGCCTTTCTCATTGAAACCAAGCATTATCCCCTACCGCCTGCCCTGCCCCATCTTCTGCGTTGTCTGTTCTGTAGCTTAACAGCTCTCTCCCTGCTGCTTGGAGTTCAGGACACATAAATTGCTTTATTAAAATACACATGGCTGCTTCTGGCTGGGCAGCCCTCCTAAACACTGTGCTGTGTTCACCGTCCAGGGCTCTGTGACGGTTGGATGCCATTGAAGACTGAGGTATTTGGTCATTTGGAAGATTGGGTGGAGTCCTATGAACATGGGTCCGATTTCTGCATGATTTTGGTGAAACAGAACATCCTCCTTCATGGGTACTTGCCTTCTGCTCTCCATCTGTTTGTGCATTTGACTGTCAGCCCAGGAACAGAGAGGACCGCAGGCCAGAGCGATAGCCAGAAGGAACATTACAGGCCTCTGAGCAGAGATGACATGTGTGGAACTGCAGAGCCCACACACTTTTGGCTTTTTTGTGGGGGGTACGATAGAATACATCTAGCGCCATTCTAGTGATGCCCCATACCCTTTTCAGGTTGACTGTATCTATGACCTTGAGGCAGCGAGTTGAAGAAAACCAATCCATTGGCCTAAATGGTATATTCTACTACTTTTACTCTGATCCTTTTCCATTTGGTTTTATGGAACTTTTGTGCCCCTTGGCTAATAGAGTAAGATGTGATAGGTAGGGCAGACAAGACAGACTCCATGCTTACGGAGGCTAGAAGCAGGGATGCATCTTTTTCCCCCTTCATTTTAATCTTCGGAGTTGACCGATTTGGTCAGATATCTTGGTCTACTGTGCTGCCTAAATAAAGTGAACGTGAGTGAATCTTTGATTCTTTTTTTTTTTTTTAAGATTTATTTATTAGAGAGAGAGAGAGAGCGAGCATGAATGGGAGGGGCAGGAGGAGAGGGAGAGAGAATCTCAGGCAGACTCCACACTGAGCACAGAGCCTGATGCAGGGCTCGATCCCAGGACCCTGAGATCACGACCAGAGCTGAAACCAAGAGTCAGAGGCTTAACTGACTGTGCCACCCAGGAGTTCCTGATGATTCTTTTTATTTTTTTATTATTTATTTATTTATTTTTTAAAAGATTTTATTTATTCATGTGACAGAGAAACAGCCAGCGAGAGAGGGAACACAAGCAGGGGAGTGGGAGAGGAAGAAGCAGGCTCCTAGCGGAGGAGCCCGATGTGGGACTCGATCCTGGAACACCAGGATCATGCCCTGAGCCGAAGGCAGACGCTTAACCGCTGTGCCACCCAGGAGTCCCTGATGATTCTTTTTAAAAGCAGTTTCCACTGGACACAGGAGATTTGCTGAACGTATACACTAACCTCTGGATATGCCCAGGATTTTTTTCCCTTGTGTCTGATAATGCATTTTCTTACAATTTGCCATCTTCAAAAAAAGAGGGGTGAGTCCCAGAGGGAAATATTAAATTAATTGAAGTTTTATATTCTCTGAGTCTGTGATAATGGGAGCAGGAGCTGGGAGCAGATTGAAGGGGAAACAGTGAAGTGGTGGGAGATGTGGCAAGGGATTTGGTGTCAGTGAACCTAGGCTTGAATCCCAGCTCTGCTGTGCTGACTGTGTGACCTTGGGTGAGTCACTGCAAGCCTCTGAATCTCAGTTTAATTATCTTTGAAAGGGAGAACAGCTCACCTCGCACGGTTCCTGCCTAACAGTATCAAATGAGGCAGCAGATTTGAAAATGCCCTGGAGCCCCAGGCAAATGGGAGCTGTAACTCTCATTGTTCTGTCATTAAACCAGGCGCACAAAGGCTGTAGAAACTGGTAGACTCGGTGGTGGTGTCATTCTTTTGGGAAACTGTTTCCTGCTCTGTGTTGTTGGTCTACCTGAATGCTCAGTTGTGAAGTCAGGCTTGAACAGAAGCGGGGTCAGAGAGAAGAACGAGGGAAGAGGGAGGCGGGAATGGATGAGTGATCACAGCTTCATTGCCTTCCTTTTTAAATTCTCTTACATTTTAATCTCTCTGCTTAACCCTTGCTGTGCTGAATTTCCTGTACTCTGGAAGCTGGATTGGGGGGCGGGGGTATAAACGAAGGATGTTATTTCTCTCAGGGTCTCCCCTTTTCTCAGGGGTAAGTCCATCAGTAATTGGGAAAGGATTGTTGGCAGGCCTTTCTTTGACCCTTTCACAATTTTTTTTTTTAAAGATTTTATTTATTTATTTGAAAGAGAGAGTACAAGGAGGGGAAGTGGCAGGCAGAGGGAGAAGCAGACTCCCCGCTGAGCAGGGAGCCTGACAAGCAGGCTTGATCCCAGGACCCCAGGATCATGACCTGAGCCAAAGGCAGACGCTTAACTCATTGAGCTACCCAGGCACCCCGAACCTTTCACTCTTTTCTGGGTCTTCGTTTTCTCATCTGTAAAATGGAGCCAAAGCTTTAAGGTCCCTTTTACGGGTCTGAAACCGTAAGCATCAAGGAATCCAGCAATCTTAACAGCAAGGCCAGGGTAGCACATTGGAACAGCTGGTGGAGGTGGAGCTGGAGCTGGGGGAGGGGGGGAGCGTGATGATACTGATCTGCTTTTCCATTGGTTATTCTCTCTGATTGCGAGACTGTCTCTAAAGATTCGGCAGGAAGGTCAGAGGTTCAGGAGAGCACACAAGCTCCTCTCTTGCTGGTGTTGAGGAGTGTTGCCCTTATTGTGTTCCTGCTGGCGGCAGCACCAGCCAGCGCACACAGTGAATATGCACGCCGTGTTTTATTTAAGTAGAGGCTTTGCATTCTCCTCGAAACGTGAGCAGCCCCTTCCCCTGTGCGTTCTAGGGCCTGGAGTGCTCTGATCCCTTTCCCATGGTGGCCTCTGGCTGACACAGCCTATCCCAGGTTGCCAGAGTAAAATGGGCCAGAGAGGAAGCTGTAGTCACGGCAAGCAGAGCGGCCTGTCCCTGCTGGGCAGGAAACCTACAGTGATGAATGGGGCCGGATGAAGTCATCCTGCTCCTCCAATCAGGCTGCTCCGAGAGAGCCAGGGGCCTCTGCAGATCCAGCCGGGCTGCCGGCTGCTCTCATGTACCTTTAGACAGAGGCTGTGAGTCTCTGGGAGTGGAGTGGGGGGGTGTGAACCGCCCGCTCCTGGCTCCTGTGTAGGCCTCAGTCAGTCTGAATGTTATTGCAAGGTGAGTGGCTTCACCCGGCAAATTCCTCTCCCTCTGCATTCTTGACCTCGCTGTGCAGAGCTCTGGCTCCATGGCTCCGGCGCCTCCTTGCACAGCACCTCCTGCTTCCATCTGAGGGCCTGCACCCCCTTCTTGAGGTTCTCACACCCGCCCGCACCGGCCCCCAGCCTCCTCCCTACCTGCTACCCCCAGCACTTGCTCAGCACCCGCCAGCTGGACTCTGCCCACATGCTCCCCTCTTCCTGACCTGTGGGTACCAGTTGGCGGGGTGATGGGAGGGCAGGGCCTCCATCTCTGTGCGCTCTCCCCCAGCAGGGGGAGCCCTGGGAGACCCACCCTTGCCTCCTGGGAAGAAGTACTAGGCAAGGGGGAGACGCCCCCTGACTCAGCCTGATGTGAGCATCTGTGGGAACCCAGGCAGCCCCTTGACTTGCTGGGGACCCCAAGCCTCTTTCCTGTCCCGCCCGCTCCCCTAGTAGAGGACATCCTAAGGGGCCAGGGAATAGAAATCGGTGTCTTATTTTCCCTGACCTTCCAGAGGGGTGGTTTGTTCTCTCTGGGTGGACATTTGTGACTCTGCCTTTTCTTTCTGGATGGTGCCGCTGCTCCTTAGGCCAAGCAGAGATCATGGAGCCGGCTGATATGGCGACAGCAAAGGTAGGATGGAAATGCTGCCGGCCGCACTGTGCGTAAGTGGCTTCGCTTGGCAAGTTCTGCCTTTGGTTCACTTTTCTCTCCCCTCCTGTCCCTCGGCCCACCACTCCTGAGCGTCCAGGGGCTGTGTCAGAGTGGAGGGAACCGACCTGAGCATGAGGACCTCAGGAGAGGGGAGGAAGGGCTGGGTCCTCCTCACCTTCACGTGCCCTGGAGTCTGAGTGGGTGGGTGGGGGGCGGTCTCTAGCTCTGTCTGGGCTGACTTCTGTGTCTGTCTTGTTAGCTCTGCCTCGTTTCTCGTTTATCCGTATCCTGTCTCTCTTCACCCGTTAGTGCCATCCCTATCCTTCCTTCCCACCTTCTATTGCTTCTCTCTCCCGTCTGCTTGTTGTATAAGGAATGGGTGGGGTCGGTGTGGGCTGGACGGTCTTGAGAGCAGAGACTGCTTTTCATCCTGCAGCAGGCGGTGGCCTTGGGATTGGCGAGGAGTTGGTTTCTGAGTGGCAGATGCTGCTGCTGTCCCCTCCCACCACTCATCTGATGCCCCAGTGGAAGTGTGGGTCTGGGCCCCTCTAGGGAATGGTGCCCGGTGCTTCGTGGCCAGGACCCTGCTGGCTCACTAGAGGGCGTTCCTGAGATAGGTTTCTAATCCCTCCCGAATTCTGCTTGCGATTTGGAATTTGTTTTTCTGTGCGTTTTCCCCAACAAGGAACTTGAGCCCTTGGCAGTGGATGGGGGAATCCAAGGAGGGGTCCTAGCCCCAACCCCAGCCCCTGTGTGCAGGGAGAGACCTATAGTCCTAGAATTTCTCAGCCCTTCGTTTGAGGGGCTTTCCTTTTTGGTCAGATGGCAGGGTCTCCTTTGTCTCAGAGACGCAAGACTGGACAAGGCTCAGACTTCTGGAGCAGCTTGGGTACCCCATGCGTATATGGAAGAGAGGATGAGGTTGGAGGCCCAGGCAGCAAGGGTGCTGTGGGCAGTAATATGTTCTAGTGGTTAAGACATGTCTCTGCGAATTGCCGATCTGGGGTCCCAGCCCCTTTCTCCTAACTCCCGCATGCGGTGTGATGTGACCCAAGTTACTTAGCCTCTCTGGGTTACGTCTTCTAGTCTGCACAGAGGTGAAAATTATGCACAGCTGTTGTTTTAACCAGCTTAGATTCATCAAATACTTTGTTTTCTTTGAAGAAAGGAGCTAGGGAGAGCACAACTAGCTAACAGGCCTCCCCAGACTCCCTCCCTCCTCTGCCCCCCTTCCCCTTCCTCTTCCCTCCTTGAACAAACATTCGAGAACCCACTTTGAGCATGGATGCTGCAACATGCTGTACCCCCTAGGTGGTGTGCAGCGGCAAGCCATGGGAGCAGGCACCCACAACTGTGTTTGGACCCAACACAGTTTGCTCCAAGCAGTTTGCTGTGCAGAGTAGCACTACTTGTCTGTGATGTCCAGTGTCGTCTCTCACCAGGCTTCCCTCTTACGAACCTGCTAGTCAACTGGCTCTTGAACTTGTGAGTGGTTTGGTATCAACCAGTTGGCTCCCAAGGGTTGGTGGTGGTGAGTGCTGTGGGAACGGTGTGGTTTGGAGGGACGGGGGAGGTACTCTACAGTTAGTTAGGAGGTGTGTGTTTATGTTTGCATCTGTGTACAGCAGTAGAAACAGAGACAGCTCCATTCGCTTAGGCCCTTACCATCCGCTAGTCCTGATTGCAGATTATTTACTCAGGTGGACAAGCCGGCCTTGGAGCTGGACCATTCCTGAGGCTAGCTTGCTTTCAGGACCTTGAAGAGTGAATCTGATCGGTCATTGGACACAGATACCATTTAACCCCAGAAGAGTGATTCTTTTTCTTTAACCTTCTCTACCCCAAACCCTTCGGAGGGAGTTGAGTTTAGGTGCCTTCAGTCTGGGCCCATGAACCATTATTAAGGTCCTTAGGAGAGGGTCTGTAAGACTCTATCATTTATAGGTGGAATTTTCAATCTCTCTGCATTTTTCTGGGAAGAGTACCCATGGCTTTCATCAGATCTCTAGAAGGTTTATAACTCAGAAATGTTTAAGAGACTTGACTTGATCAAGATACTCCCATAAAGAACCTGTTTGCTTTTTGCAGGCCAGGTACAAAGAGAACTTACATACTATGGCTGAGGTACCGAATCTCCAATAATGTATCAATGCAGTGGAACTGTTGACTAAAAATTCATGCTGTGACCCATTCATGCGTCATTTACATAGAGCTTGGATGCCATTTCTTTAATACAGCATTTTATGTGGATATATTTCTAAATACATGTAAATGTATTCCTCTTACTTTATCCTTTCCCCTTTTAGTTCTGAGGTACTATTCCCAGGCTTTCCCTTAGCCCCACATATGTTGCGTTCAGTTACCCCAGAATGAAATAGCTTTCGGTTTGGAAGTGTGGTCACTCTTGATGACAACACGACCCATTTAGACCGTGTTCGGCTCCTGGAGGAGGGCTGTTGGGGGCACGACTTCATCTCCTGGAGTCTGGATTTTGAGGCTCTGTTACTGCATTGCCACGGTAGTACCTCCCCCCCCCCCTTTTAAGGTTGCCGTTTCAGAGTGGGGCCGTCTGGTGTCCTGACACGACGGGGTTAAGATATGCGGATGGTAAATTGTGCCCTGTGAGTTTGTTTCAACCTTGGGAAAAGAGGTGGTGGGCATGTGTCTATCCAGGCGCTCGACGAATGTTTATGAAATGCCAGTTATATGCTGGCAGAAGGTTCAGTGGGGAGGTTTTAGTTGGATGGTGCACTCGATCACTGTGAGCAGTTGTTCACGGTTGTTGGGGGAGACAGATGAGTAAACAAATTATGATGGTACAAGGTAATCGGGGTTGTAACAGAAGTTCGAGTCAGCAGGGAAGCTCAGAAGAACTCTTTGATGTTGCCTGGGCAGGCAGGAGGGCTTTCTAAAGGAAGCCACATTTGATCTGAGACCCGAGGCTTCAGTGGGAGGTTCTCAAGTGGGCAGGAGAAGAGGGGTGATGTTATGAACCGGAGTCGGACAGATGTGCGTTCCAATGCTGGCACCGCCACCTTCTGCCTCTGTGAACTCGAGCAGATTCTCTTGGCCTCTCATCTCTGTGTCAGTGTTTGTAAATGAGGGCGGTGGCGTAGACCCTGCAGGATTGTAGTGAGGATTAAATGAGATCATGCCTGGCACACCATGGCTGTTCCCTGAACAGTAGCGGGGCAAGGAAGGAGACAGCATGAACATGGCAAAGCCCAGGTCACTGCAAGCCCTTGGGCATGATCAGGCCTTAGGAGCAGATGATAAAACTAGACACAGGAATTGACGTCCCATGACAGCCTTACACACTTCTGAGATTATGTCAATATTGGGAACAATGGAAAGATTTTAGGATATCATTAGATTTGCTTTTGAAAACGTACTCTTTTGGCTACGAGGTAGACAGATAATTGATTGGTTCCTTACTTGGTGCCATCTCTGAGACTTTGTTGTTTGTTGTTGTTGTTGCTTTTTGGGTTTTGTTTTTTGTTTTGTTTTTTTTTTAACATATATCTGTCTTCCCCAACTAGACTATAAGCTTTTTAAGGGTAGGGTGCTAGTGTGTTTCTGCTTTTTAAGCCACAACCACCCCCATCCCCCAACATCTAGTATATTACTTGGTATATAATAGATGCTCAATAAATATTTGGTGAGTGAACACACAAATTGGAGAGGAGGGTAGGTACCCCTGCAAACCAAACAATGAGAATTGAAAAGCAGGTATAAAAGTGAAAGCGAGACACAAACTCGAGTCACTTGGGGAGCTAGAATTGACATGCCTTTGTACCTGGTTCAGTGGGAGGTGGAGAGGAGCATGGGGTGAATGCCGGGTGTCTGACCAGGTGACCTGGTAGATGGTGGTGCCCTTTATTGAAGAAGGCGCCAGGAGGTCAGCATCAGAAGGAGGTGCAGAGGGGCAGTGAGAAGCTTCATTTATTCAGGCTGGCTTTGAGGTGCCCGTGGGACATCCAGGCAAAGGTGTTCGGGAACAATTGGGAATTTGTGTCTGAGGTTAGGGGAGTAGCAGTAGCTGTCCATGTAGATTTGGGAGCTCAGCCGTATCTCCAAGGCATTGTCCAAGCATTCAAGAGATTTGGTCATCAGGAGAAAAAAAGATATGTAACTATGTGTGGGGATAGATGTTAACTTGGCCTTTTGCAATCTCTCAACGGATACAAATAACACATCATTATGTTCTACACCTGAAACTAATATAATGTTATATGACAATTATATGTCAATAAAAACCCCTAGATTAGGAACCTCTGTGACCCAGATGACTGCCTAAAGACAAGGGAGTTGACTGGGGGAGGTTTTCAGATACCCCTTCCCATCAGTCCAGAGGCAGCAGAATGTAGTTCCTTACAGCGGACTGTGAACTCGTAGAAGCCAGAAGCCCTTCCTCATGGGGGAGTCAGATTCTGGGATGTGGTAGAGAACTTGAAAGAAGCTGGTGGACTGACACAGAATTGCCACATGGTTGTTTTACTTAAAGAAGAGAACAAAACTACCGTATAAAATGCCCACCACCACTGATTACATTTAAAGAACATCTTAACACAAATTTAAAGGGACATCTTATCAGAAACTAAACGCTCAATATATTTATGGAGGACACAGGTGCACTTACTGGGTGGCTCTGGTCATAAGGTGCATGGAACATGAGCTCATGATGATGCCATTCTCACATCGGTTGTGATGTTTAGAGAAAATAGTAGGTATGGGGGCCTGAAATATCTTTGAACATTTTTTTCCCCAGCCTTAAGGCTCTGATGAGAAAATGTCCTAATGGTAGGAAATGAAACTTCAAATTCCAGCCCATTAGACGCAGTCTGCTCTGTCCAAATAAACCTGTGTTTGTTGGCAGTCAGAATAGCAGTATGTTCCGAAGGCATTATTTCTGGACACCTGTCATGCAGATAGGAAGTTCTTGTTTCCATAAAGGATGGTGACAAATGTTGGATCCTTTTTCTGGCCTACTCTTTTTGTGTTAAGACCAGAGTAATCAGGAAATAATTGTCCCAGACAGACTCTGCATAGGCTAGTTGAGAATATTCACCATGACTTGTTAGTTGATTGAAAAATTGGCATAATGATGACAAACCTATGTTCATTTTGGTAAACAGAAGGGCTGCATCCTGATTATCTCTGCTTCTCTTACATGACTTATTACTTTAAACTTTATGTTAAAATTACTTAATGTAACTACTTAATGCCCATGTCTTATCTTCCTTATTAGATGATAAGCTTCTGGAGATCAAGGAGGATCTTGGATTTATTGTTGAAATATCATCCCGATTTGCCTGAGTCCTGAACATAGTAGGCAGTCAGTAATAAGTACAGTAATTGTTGAGTAAATAAATGGCTGACAGGGGCACCTGGGTGGCTCAGTCGTTAAGTGTCTGCCTTCAGCTCAGGTCATTGATCCCGGCGTTCTGGGATCGAGCCCCACGTTGGGCTCCCTGCTCGGTGGGAAGCCTGCTTCTTCCTCTCCCACTCCCCCTGCTTGTGTTCCCTCTCTCGCTGCCTCTCTCTGTCAAGTAAATAAATAAAATCTTTAAAATAAATAAATGGCTGACAGATGTTGCAGAAATACCACAAAATAAAAATATGAAAGCCTCCCCCACAGAATAGGGAAAAATCAGAAACTTTCGTGTAGGTAAAGAAGAGAGAAAATAGATCAGGCATAGAGATGGGAGTCTGGTTCTTGCAGTGGGTAATGGTAGTCTGTGGACACCGGTTGGGGAATCATCCTAATCGTGGTTAAAATGTACTGGGCACTTGATAGTATGTCACGACTTAGGTCACTGACAACGTAGCCACCATATGGCTTGTTGTCATCACCTTTGTGTAGATGGAGCTGAGGCGTAGAGAAATGAAGTTGACTTGCTCAGGGTCACACAGCTGTTAAGCATGGATTTGAACTCACGTCTAATTCCAGAATCCCTGTGCAAAAACCACAGCACTCACATCTCCGGGGCTGGTGTCAGGCCCGAGTCCTTTACGAATGTGATTGTTCTAGGCTTGTCCTATCACCCAGCCGTCTCTCGCCAACAGTAGATTCTTGTGTCCTTGGCCAGGAGTCCTTCACTGTTAAGATGAGTGAACGCTCAGTTCATTGGTTTGTTAACAGGTCCTCCTCATGTGTGACTTAGATGAGAAGGGAGAAGTTTCCATTTGGTGGGAGGAGAGCAGGAGCAGCTGGCCGTGGGTGGACGGGTGCTCCCTCCCCTGAGAGAACCTGAGTTTATAAGCTCCCTTCTGGGTCCCTGATACCATCAGTCACCCTGACTTTCTCCGGAGCATAAACCAGAAGGATCAGGGTGGGTAGTTAGAAATCTGCCTTGTTTCTTCTGGCAGGAGAGATGTTTTCTTTTGTTATGCATGTAATTAGAATGAGTGAAATCAGGTGAGGGCCTCTCTCCTGATTGGTGGGGTTTCTCTAAGGTGTGTGTCTCCTTCCTGACAGGAGGCCTGTACCACCTGGGGGCCACCCTTCTGTCTAGCAGCAGAAAGAGCTGTGATCCGGAACACACTAAGGAAGGAGCTGTACAAATAAGCCAGCACTGAGGCTGCCGGGCAGGTGTTCAGGCAGCGGGGGAGAGATTTTGGGAGATGAAGGGGAGAGAGATGGAAGCTAGAGAGAGGGGTTCCTCTTTGGGATTTCTGCTGCCAAACAGAGGAGAGCCGAGGAAGCCGGGAAGTTTCCATGGAGAAGGGATGTCTAGAGCTGCTGCCTTGACAGGGAGAGACATAGGTTAGCTGGGCTCCACCACTGAGGTGAGCAAGAGAGGTGGTTTCGTCCTGGCCTGCCTGAGGAGAGGTTCTGAGGCTAGCGTGAGGTGAGGGAGTTTGTGGAACCCAGCACTGGGCTTCACCTTTTTGCTTTTCCTCTTTTCACCAACCACAGCACCTCCTTATCTTGTAGCTAGGGGCAGCCACCAGCAGTAGGAAGAGAACCAGACCTCCCTGAGCCTCAGTCTTTTCCTCTGTGAAATGTGGCTTAATGATACCTCGCCCAGGGCGTTGTGAGAATCAGAGGACATAATGGAGGGGAGACTACCTTACGCTCTAGAGTGGACCTGCTGCCTCCATCCTATCTTCCTCCCTCTCCAGTCAGCTGGGCTGGTGAAGCAGCTGGGGGTGGGATGAAGGCGGTTAGAGCTGTGCTTTGCCCTTGCCCATCCTGTTGGTGGCCTGAAGGAACATTCTGGATTAGCAGACTGAGAAGGATTGGGGGGGGGTAAGTCTGTCCATTTTTTATTTTTATTTTTTGTTTAACTCTAACACCCTAAGTGAATCCCTGTGGTCATAGAGGTGGAAGGAAACCTACCCAAAATGAACAGAGCCCTGCTTGCTTTCCACACAAACCTCTGGACCTCTGCTGCTCTGTGACCCGTGCCACCCATCCCCTCCCCGCCCGTGTCCTCCTGACAGTGGACTGGTGGGGCTGGAGGGCAGGGGTGTGCACATGGGTCCCACCACAGTAGGGGAGGGGCGGGCTGGGGAGGCTCCCAGCTGGGACCTGACACAGATGAACAGACCAGAAGGCAAGGCCAATGCCTGCAGCCCACACTGTCACCCCAGAGCCAGTGACTAATAGTGGCAGAGGGTGGGGAAAGGAGAGTGCCGAGGGGGGGGAGGGGACAGGGAAGTGGGGAGCACCTGATCGGGTGCTGCTCTGGCCATCTGCCGTCCCCTCACACAGGCTCTATTGACTGCAGTTTGGGATTTGGAAGAGGGTTCTGGCTGGAGGACCAGGAGGCTTGTTGAAATGGAGTGTTTCCGAGGCTGCTGCTCCCCCGCTGCTCTTCTCACTGGCTTCCTGACCTCCAAAACGCTCCTTAAATATAACACTCTCAGCGCCTGACGACTCCCCTGCCTGAGCTTGGAGCTTTGATTCCCCAACGTGTGACTGCAGCACTGCTCTGCCCCAGTTTCGCCAGCTCCTGGAGGCACGCAGCTCTGCCCCGGTCCTGCGGCTCGCCTCTCCTTGGGAGGCACGCGCAGAATCCAGAAACTCGAGATAGAAGGGGAGCCTCAGGGATCATGTCCACTGTCTATTTTCTGCTCCACATAGGCTCCCTGTGACTTCCCAAGGTCACGAGGAGGCGTGAGCTTCTGGTGGTGGAAAGAGCCTCTGATGGGTGGGAGGCAGGGGGCTGAACTCTCCGGTGAGTTCGTGGGCTCACAGCTGCCAGGTTTCCCTTGGCCGAGGCCATAGCTATCTGCCTAGTGGTATGCTCTGGTTCAAAGACCTCCCACGAGTCCCTACTTACGGATGAGGCAAAAAGCACCAATCCTGATTTTGTTGGCTTGAGAAAGGAACAGTACCAGGGTGGTGAGACCTTCAGGCTCATAGGAGGCCAAGAGAAAGTCAAAGCAGCTAAAATCAAAAAGGTACTTTTTCTAACCTGCATTCCAAACCCAGGAAAGTTTGGAAGAAACCATTGTATTGTAGCGAGAGGTTTGGAGTGATACAACTCAAACCTTACGTTAATCAGATCTATAAACACAACACACTTGAGATTATCCATGAGGCTGGGAAGGCCAATTTTTTGAACTTAGGCTTTTGAAAATGCAGATAACACAAATTGTCACCGTCAGCTCCTCCCCACCACCATCCTGCTGTCTCGTCCATTCTGCTCACAAAGATCCAAAGGAGAAGATTGGTGTCAGGCGTTTTCTAGTTACTTTATTTTTAAATTGTTTTTGCTAAATATTGAATAGCTATAAAGATTATTTATGAAACATTAAGTATGGGGGCGCCTGGGTGGCTCAGTCTGTTAAGCATCTGCCTTTGGCTCAGGTCATGGTCCTGGGGTCCTGGGATCAAGCCCCACATCGGGCTCCCCGCACAGCAGGGAGTCTGCTTCTCCTTCTCCCTCTGCCCCACCTCCCCGCTCGAGTTCTCTCTCTTTCTCTTTCGCTTGCTTTCTCTCTCTCTCTCTCAAGAAAATAAACAAAATCTTAAAAAAAAAAAAAGCATTATGTATAAAGCATACAAAAAGAAGAAACAATAAGCATGGTATTCTTACCTGTCCTGCTGATTCTGTCTTCCCCAGTCTTTAGAGGTGACCACCGTTCTGAACGCTGAGGTGGTCATTTGCTTGATTGTTCATCTTATGGATACAGGCTGTCTACTATACAGAATATGTGGATAGTCTGAGTACAGATGAGGTTGAGCACCTCTTGAATATATGAATACGAACTATCATGTTACGTGTTTGTTTTCTAGCTGCGCATGCATGGAATCATACCTGCATTCTTCACTGATTTGCTTTCTCTGTTCAGCATCGTTTCCGAGATTCATCCACTTGGTTGCACATGACAGTAATTGATAAATTTTCTGAATGTTATATGCTATTCGCACTTTAAGAAAATCCCAGTTATTTATCCTTTCTGCTGTTGGTAGTCATTTGTTTCCAGGTCTTGGCGTTTGTTCCCGCAGACCGTGTTATTACACAGGGTGCTGTCTGATGGTTCTCCTGCACATCTCTTTTTTTTTTTTTTTTAAGCAGGCTCATAGCGGAGGAGCCTGATGTGGGGCTTGATCCCAGAACGCCAGGATCACGCCCTGAGCCGAAGGCAGACGCTTAACCGCTGTGCTACCCAGGCGCCCCTCTCCTGCACAGCTCTTAATGTGAGCTTCTTCAGTTGCTGGAATAGAGCCATTAGTTGTTAGGGGCTGCATTTCTTCAACTTTACCACGTACTACCAGATGGTTTGCTTAGATAGTTGAACCACGATACATGTCTACAAGCTCCTTTCCAACCTTTTTATTATTAGACTTTTTAACTTTTACCAATCAGATGGGTATGAAATGACATCTCATTGGCATTTTAGACTTGCATTTTCCGGAGTGCTAATGAGGTTGAGCACCTTTTTATATATTTATTGATCACTTCCTCTCCTGAAAGTGCTTATTCAAATCCCTTGTCTATTTTTCTAATTGTTTTTCTTTTTCTATTGATTTGTAGAATTTTTTTTAATATAAATTCTGTGAACACTTCCTTTTTTGGTTCCATGTGCTGCGAAAAGCTTTCTCCCAGAAAAACCTTGTCTTTTCTCCCCCTTTATGATCAGCTTTGATGATCACATGTTCACAGGTTTACTGTGGTTGACTTTCCTCAGCCTTCTCCTTTCTGGACATTGTGTGTGTGTGTGTGTGTGTGTGTGTGTGTGTGTGTGTGTGAATTGTTGAGGAACTCCCCAGGCAGCCGTCTGTGTGAGGATCAGTTGGTAATTATGATTTATCAGGGGAGATGGTTGTTCTCTGCCAAGGTTGAAGACGGGCATGCATGTGGGAGTTTCTTTTAGGCTCATTCTTAGGGTAAGGGTAAGCCAGCAGGGCCTCCTCTATGAGGTGATCTCCTTTCCCTTCTCACGTTGGTGGGCCTGTGGCGTTGTCTCTGTCTACCGTGTTCTGTGAGGTCCAGAAAACCAAGGCCCTGTTTCAAAGGTTCTACAAGGGCCTTCTCTAGAAACCATATCCATAAGGCTTTCTTTAATTTTCTGGGTTTCTGCCCTCACTAAATTTGTGGCCTCTAAGTATGTCTTACTGTTTTGATAGCTCATCAAGCATTTTAAAAGAATTTCCTCTTTTTTTTCTCCTTTCTAAATGTTTTATTTTATCCAGCATTTTTAGTTGTTTTTAGCAGGAAGGTTCCATCAGCATATCTAGTCTGCCATATTGCCAGAAATAGAAGTTGTTGGACTTTCATTTTTTTCTTAAAAATTCTTGCCCTTCCATGGGGCGCCTGGGTGGCTCAGCTGGTTGAGCATCTGCCTTTTGGTCTCAGCTCAGGTCATGATCTCAGGGTCATGAGATCGAGCCCTGCGTCAGGCTCTGAGCTCAGTGCAGAGTCTGCTTGTCCCTCTCCCTCTACTCCTCCTCCCGTGTGCTCTCTCTGTCTCTCTCTTTGTCAAATAAATGAATAAATAAAATCTTAAAAATAAATTCTTGCCCGTCCTGAAATACAGACCTCAAGGAGCAGCCAGATTGCAGAGTCAGGCAGAAGCAGGAGAATCGGAAGCACCTGCCTGACCATTAATCCTTGCATTCACCCCCAGAGTAATCTAGAATTATGTCAGTGCTGACAATTTACCGGTCAGGAAACGTTCCAAACCATACAAAACAGTCTGCCCTCTGTGAGAAGATCAAGGAGGGAAATACACTGAATGATGAATGTCTCTTCATCTTGCTTGGTCTTATTCTTTAATTTATTTCAAGGAAAGATAGCAATCCCATGGCTCTTTAAAGCCATATTTCGATCATGTTTTAAGATTTTCTTATGAACCATGAAAATGAGCCAGGTTCCAGAGCTCTGTGAAAAGCTCTGGTTTAAGAAACACGAAAGAGCCAAGGGGAATTTGAGGCAGATGATTGCCCCTCAACCCACTAGGCTCTCCTTTTCATGTTCTTTGCATCACATCCATACACTGATACCTAAGCAAGCTAACTCATCAGCATAGTAGAAAGAAGCAGCTCACTTGATATAGCACTTTTTTTTTTTTTTTTTTTTTTTTTTGGCCTGTTACCTGGATTCTTTTTGCCTTGGGAGCATGTGAGCCCTTATCAGTCAGCTTGTCTGATAGACTTTTTTTTTTTTTTAATAAGCATACATCCTGATTAAGAGACTGGGTTTTGGGGTTGAACATGCTTGAGTTCAAGTTTCAAGCTTGCAGCTCGTTGGCTCTTTAGCATTAGGCAAATCTAGATGCTACACTTGTGAGTTTTCAACAGCACCACCTGAAAAATAACGATAGTCATTGCTTCATAATATGGATGTGAGAGTTAAATGAGACAGTGCAAGTAAAATGCTTAGCATGGCGCCTGACATAATATGCTCCCAATACATTCTTATGGATAGTTGCAAGGGAGTTTAAATAAATAATAAAAAAAAAACAGGTAAAGAGTAAAAGTTAAAGAATTTTAACATTATCGTAATGTGCATCCTGATGAAATATTGGAAAACTTTGATGCAGGTTTTATGTGTTACCTGTGATCAGAGCAGGTGGTGGGGCAGGATGAGAGGATCATCTGCCTAGAGTACTCTAAGTGCCGTTTGTCTCGGGGCTGGGATCACAGGTCCCAGGAGGCCCTTTGAATGAATCACCTAGGTTGTAAAGGAGAACTTGTGCATCCCTACGGTATCTCTGCTGCAGGTTCATAACTAAAGATGTGTTCAGGAGTCTCGAAAGCATTTCAGTGTTGTCTAGCCTGGGGACTGTGGATGGAGGGAAAGTCCACAGCCCCAGGCTGCTTTGGGAGGACCTCTCTTAAAGCTCTGGATCCCTCAAAGAGTGTTTCTGCTGGGCCATCTGGACACTGGAGGGAGACTGCAGTGTTCTAGTTAGGTTCAAATAAGGCCACTTCAGTTAACCACTTGCGAATAGTATGTACTGTATGTAAGCCCTCCTAAGTCAGTGGCAGGGGTGGGGATGGAGCTGAACATGATACAGGGTGCCTGCCTTCATGGAGTTTACCATCTAAAAAGAGGAAGGCGGGTAATAAACAAGTAATTGCAAGTACAGTGAGTATTACCAGTGGGGATCTTGCACTGCAGTTTTTCTTAAGAGTATCACCTTGGAGGGTCAGGTATAGACGATGTGCATATAACACGTACGGATGTCTATAGATGATTGCTTTGAGGCAAGTGTCAGGGTAAAGGCTTAATATGGTTCAGTTGAAGGTTGCTATTTCATAATTAATCTCCTCTTTGTTTGTTCTCACCCATCCGCATTACTGACCCAGATAGTCCATAATCTAGGGGAGGACAAAAAAAAAAAAAAAAAAAGAATCAGACAGACAACCAGGGACGTTGTTGGGGATGGAACACAGTGGGCCCAGCTTGGAGGATTTTAAGAGCGAATTGTATGTTCTGGTTGAAGTTGAAAATCTCAGTGCCTCCTCCCTTTGATGCTCTGCCAGGTCTGAGTCTCCTTAGAGCCCTGTAGCCCTGATAAAACATTGTTTTGGTTCAGCACCGGGCCCTTGCAGCCACCTTAAAAGGATCCTCGGCCCCAGGTGACGGGGGGCGCTGCTGGGCCACCATAAGTTGCTGCCTCACCACACGCCCCAGAAGTGGTGGCAAAGCACTTTCCCCAGCAGGGGAAGAGAACTGTGTGTTCTGCGTGCTGTGAACGGCTTGGGATCTCACCGCCGAGCTCGCCCCGCCTTGCTGGGGAAAGGGTGAGAGAATTCTACTTAAGGTGGCCTTGAGCAGCTCGCCTTTGGACACCTAGGCACTAAACCCCCCAGCCTTTCAGGTCTGCTGGGCTTTGGATTCCTGACGTTACCTGGGGTCAGCGGGGGGGCCGCCCCCCGGGGTGTGGCATTTTAACCCTTGGCTGGATGTTAGGGAAGTGCCTGTCCTCCCGCTATTCCTGTCCCTCTCCTCTTCCTTGCCCGGGCATCACGTTGCTCACCCACTCACCCACCCTCTCCCTGACTTTCTGTCCCATCCCGGGACAAAACATGTGCTGTGTCTTTAAATGGGCGGAAGTGGCTGGCAGTGCTTTGCTTGGGTACTGCATTGATGAGGAGATTATATGGAGCTGCGGGAGCCGCCGCCTGGGGGAAGAGAGGTGCAGGTTCTGCTCGCTTCTCGCTCTCCTGCCGGGCTCTCCTTGGGTCCTTTCCCCGAGGCTGCTCTGAGCCGGCGGGAGGTGAGGGTGGGTGGGTGGCCGGCCAGCCTGCCTGTTGACAGCCACTCCGGGCTTGTTTTGCAGCCTGGCCAGCATTGCCCGTCCCCATCAGAAGCTGCCCTTGGCCTCCGAGCCCAGCGCGCAGGGGTCCTTCTGGCTGGCGCTTGCTCTCTCTCGCTTTCTCTGTCTTCTTTCTCTCTCTGTGTTCAAGTCACATTACATGGGATTCTGTTCTTTGGGGACTTCGTCATCTTTTCAAATATGTCCTGGGACCTCCGGAGCTGTCACGGGGATGCTAAGGACACGGTCAGTGGATTATCGTGCCTGTACTAATGAAAGGATTCAAGCTCTCCTGGTAAGTAGAGGAGGGATAAGGCACCTTCCTCTTCATCCTCTTTCTTCAACCCCGTCCTTGACCATGTCCCCCCGGCACCTCGACATCCTCAAGAGGTCTCCATCACACAGGCCTGTCCCCCCAGACGGCCATCGAGGGGTCAGGAGGGGGGCCACACACTCTACAAAGTTGGGTTGGCCTCTCTGGCTCACCCCCGCTTCTGCGCCGCTGCAGTATTTTCTACCAGCATCTTCCTGGGGGAGGGGTTTGGTGGAAGTGGGGGGGGTGCTGTGGAGAGAAAGTGCGGCTGGAAAGAGTCTCCAACTTTGAGGGGCCTGTGCACCAAGGGAACTTGGTAGAGAAGGGTCCCTTTCACCAGGGCCTATGGGTCGTGTCAGGCTGGGGGTGGGTGCAGTGGTACCCTCCCCAGCCCAACAGCCATCCCCAGGGGCCTCGCTCACCCTGCTCCTTAGGGCACCCTCATCCTGGGAGGCACGCTGTGATCTCCTAGAGGCTTCTCTCTGAGGAGACAGTCAGAGGGCCAGGTTCCAACCTCTGGCATGCCTGGCGTCCGAAGCAGAGTGGATGGCCCCACCGCCATGCCGACCACAGGCACACACACAGACCTTGGGGTTTTGTCGGCGCCTCTTCCTAGGCCTAATGTTGGGACATGAAAGCCTCTTCTTGCTTGATGTATGAGGTAGCTGTGTGGTGGCCACAGACGTAGTCAGAGTATTTTTACCTTCCATTTTAAAAATAAAACCCTCACCTCTCCCTTTTTTCCTTTGAATCAGGTGGGTGGGTGAATTGGCTTTTTATCTGGTTGAGAAACTGGAGATTTTGCCTGGGAAACTTTGTCATCTCAGGGAATCTGGCACTCCCTGCAGGGTGGCGTGTGCTGCTCAGAGGAGGGGGAGGCGCTCTGGGCTGGGGAGGGCGCTTTCTCTCCTTGAGGGCAGCGGAGGGTGGGAGGAGGAGAGTTTGGGAAAGTTCCCTGCAGGGATGTGCCCTGCCTTCCTTGCGGCGGGGGAGCCATCCACCCCCGCAGTCCATGGTGGGACCATGGGAAGTGATCTCTCTGGCTTGGAGGTGGATTTCCGGAGTCAGGGTAGGTATTGAGCAGTTTAATGCATGGAGTCCTAGCCTGGCTCTGGGTTACATCTATCTTTCCAGAAACCCCTATCCACCCTAGGTTAAAGTCTGACAGAATTAATCTAGTCCAGCCCTCCTCCTTTAGGCAAGAGGATCCCTTAGTGGGTTTTGAAAAGCCACTTTGGGGAAAGGAAAGGGAGGAGCTAGTTCTTGTGAGCTTAACTCTTAAAGACTGTGAGGTCCTGAGGAATGGCAACCATCAGTGACCCCCACCCCCAGCCTGTAGTTTCTTCTCTTCAAGGTTTGGTATCACTCGCTCTTCTGTTTGGCTCTTGTGCTGGAAACCCCCCCTCTGGGGCCGAGGAAAGGAGGGACAGGTACTGCAGTGCCATCCCTGCTTTCTTGGGGCCCGGTTCCTTCTTCCTTCAGGGTTGGAAGGCATTAGCAGAGTCTGTTATCCCTGGGAATCCCGGGCCCAGTCAGCAGCATTTAGAGGTGCCCCTTTATTCCTCAGCAGAGCCAAGCTGGGCCTGTAACTTGGGCGAGGCCTGCAGGAAAGGCCCAAGTCCTGCTGGTGAGTGGGGACACTGGGCTCATCGTCGGAAATCACTCAGTGTCCTTCCCTGCCCCTGCTGTCAGCACGCCCAGGTTGGGACTGAGGGGTGCTTGGCTGTCTCTGACGATGAGACATCACTTTAACACAGAATGCTTCCTGCTCAGCCTGGGTTGGTCCCTCAGGGACATGCAGAGAGAGGTGCCTTTAAAAATCTGCCTTGAGTAGCTCTTGATGCATTTCAACAGAACAGTTTTATGCTGGGAACTGTACAACTGGAGTAACTTTGTCCCTTTCAGCCAAATAAAATATTAGAAGGTTGGGGAGGTTTTGCCACTGATGTCTGCCTAGATAGTGTTAGAGCCTATGATTCACTATTTCATTAGGTGTAGATATATTGATCCATTTTGGCCCAGGGGCCAGCCTTGCATTTGTGTTGTGAACATTTGGGCTTGAATGCGGCTCCCTTTGGTGGTATCCCATGTCAGCTTACTCTTCTCCTCTGTCAGCAGGGAGACCTGGTAGGAACAAGGTGACCAAATATATTGGCTGCCTTGTTCTGGGTAACATTATCTGCATATGGAGGAGGATGGAATTAACTAACTTCCTAGTGTTTGAGTCATTTCTAGAAACATTTCTGGAACGTCTACTGTGTGTTAGTGGCATAAAAAAATGATGGCTATGGGATGCCTGGGTGGCTCAGTCGGGCAAGGGTGTGTTGATCTCGGCTCAGGTCTTGATCTCATGGTCGTGCGTTCGAGCCCTGCATGGAGTTTGAGCCATGCCCAGCATGGAGCCTACTTAAAAAAATAAGTAAATAAAAATGACGATAATGCTGATAATAACAGTAATAATGGCAACTAACATGTACTGAGTGCCTACCACGTGTGAAGGACCACATTAAGCACTTTACAGGCGCTAAGTCCTGTAGAGCTCACGGCATTGTGCTCAAGAGCCTCATTTTACAGAGCAAGCAAACTGAGACACAGAGCGGGTGTACAATCAGGCATGGGGTTTGTGGGTAGTTTTCCCTTGTGATTCACCTGTTCTTGGTTGCCGTTCTGTAGTGTACTTTCCTCAGTATATAACAATACCGTGTACTGGCTTTTTGGGTTTTTACCCCACTTTGTGGTCTCTTTGCCTTATGTTTATTTTGTTAGTTAGACTTTAAAAAGTGTAAGGAAATGCATTATCTTAATCGATCCTTACTCCAGGTCCATCAAGCGGCTGACATCTCCATTTCAGAGCTAGGGAAGCTGAAGTACAGAGTGCTAAAAGGTTTTGACTAAATTCCTGCAACTAGTTAGTGAAGAGGATGGGGTGCACTCAATCATACTTGACTATTCAGTTTTGCGACTACACCAGCAGCAGCAAGGTGTGTCTGCGTTAGACCTGCTTTCCCAGATGGCAGGGTCAAGGTCTACACATCAGCTCTTCATCTATCCCTACAATCTACAAATGTTGACCAAGTCATGATTATTTTCACAGTCCTGTGCTTAGGCATAGCAGGGGTTAAAAAATGTAAAGGGCATTGCCTCTGACTTCTAAGGATTGGTAGCTTCACAGGTAGAATGAGACCCAACCCCTTTATACACACACACCCCACATTCTACAAAACCAGTCAGTAAATGCTAAGGGACAGATACATGCAATGAACAACAAGCACTCTAGAAATTCAGAGGAGGCTGGAATTTGTTTCAGCTGGGTAGCAAAGATGCTTCCTGGAATCGTTGGCCCTTGAGTGGGGGTGTGAAGGCTGGCCAGTGTTAGGTAAGTAGAGGCTGTACTTTGTACAATGCTAACACCCCACCTCAGGGTGTTAAGAGGTTATCACGGGATGCTTTTAGGTGAAGCTGATCAAGGTACGTGTCTGTGATTGACAAGTGGCTGGATGGCGAGAGAGAAATCCTCCCGTTATTCAGCCTCCCCTTTGTCAGGGGCTTTAGACTCTCTCAAAAGATGATCCTGTGATTGTCTCCCTATAACTTGGTGTGCAAGGTAAGGGCAGCGGTGGAGGAGAGACAGAGGAGGTGACACTTGCAAACACATAGGACTCTGCCAAAGCAGAGCCGTGGAACACACGCAATTTGGAAGCCATGTGATGTTTTAAAAGAACAATTCAGGGGCGCCTGGGTGGCTCAGTCGGTTAAGCGTCTGCCTTTGGCTCAGGTCATGATCCAGGGTCTTGGGATCGAGCCCCGCAGGGAGCCTGCCTCTCCCTCTGCTTGATGCTCCTCTCGCTTGTGCCGCTCGCTCCCACTCTCTGACAAATAAATAAATAAAATCTTTAAAAAATAAAGAATAAAAAAATCAGAGAACAGTTCAGTCCTCCTTAGGTTCTATGTGGTTATTTCTTCATTTTGGGGGGGGGTTGTGATGTAAAGATATCCCTAATTCCTGTAGGGCTTCAGAACCTCAAACGCCAAGAAGATCTCCAGTTTCGTGGGGCTGCTCCGTGGACAGATCATTTTGGTCACCATAGGACTTGGCAGACTGTGGTGACATCTGTCTTGCTTCTCTGTCCTTGTGTCCCTGGTCCTCACATCTGCTGGGGTTGGTGGGTGCAGTCTCCACAGAGCCTGGAGGCTCCGGCAAACCTTCAGGAAAGTCCGTGTGCTGCAAGAATCCCATTCCGGGAAAACAAGAGTAAAGAGAGCATAGTTCTTGACACATGGAAGGGGAGGCATTTCTGTGGCCAGGCCGTGGTCCACAGAGGAGAGGAATTTTGAGCTTCTCTTTGTGTTTGAGTGGGTGAGTGAGCATTCGTGCTACTTTCACACTGTTTATTTAAGAATATGAGTGCTGTGTAAAGGAACCTGCTCGCTTATGTCCTCCTCAGTAGCTGGGACAGGATTCATTTTTGCATTCCTCCATGTTTCATGGAGCGTTGTGGTCCGCCATATTTCATTAGCTACCAAAGGTCAATTGTCTAGTATGCTTCCCCACCCCCCCCTTCAAATCTGTTAACAAAAAGAACGCTTTGCTTCTTCAGCTCTGGTTTCGGCCCGTGAAGGAAGAAATGGGTGAGGTTGCAAGCGAGGCTTTAAATTAGACATAAGGAAAAAGTTTGGAATTTCAGTCTCTGGAGTGTCCAGATCTGGTCAGACATTTATGTTCCGAGGTTTTTCGTGAGAGATTTTCTCTAGAGGAGGAGGAGGAAGGCCTGTGTATGGCCTCCTTTAGAGCCAGGCTTCGCGGTTATTCAGACTAAGTTTACCAGAAGGTGAGCTGCAGTGAAGGTCGGGGTCCGTCGGTAGCTTGAGATTCTGAGGGCCAGCTTGTGAATCTGCACCTTGTAACCACCTCCTCACCTGCCGTGTGGCCTTGCTAGGTGACTTCTGTTTGCCTTGGGTGGTAGCTGTTTCGAAAGGGGGATTAAATGACAGTGCTGGGCAGATTAGTTGGGCTCTCAGCTTCCTTTTCACTGGTGGTTTAGAGAAAGGCTGCAGCCCTTAGAGAGCGGTGGCTTGTGATGTGGACTCTTGGTGTACTTCTTTAGCCAGCAGGAAACACTGAACCTTCATTTGGAAGTATTAAATACTCATTTACAAACATCGCCCAGCGGGCACACCCTCTTGCTAGCAAGTGTGAGATTGACTGTATGATTTGGTGGGATGGGAATGGGGAGTTTTCCCATGGTCTGTTAAATCCAGGGCACTGAGTGCTGGTCATCTAAGCATTGAAATCCCATGAGTGATCAGGACGGCTCAGGGCACTGACCGGGTCTTCTGACTTTACAGATTTTTTTTTTTTTTTTTAAAAGGACAGACCTTTCCCTGGGAGCTGCCCCTGGCTTGAGATGAGCAGCTGTAACCATGATTTTTTGTGGTGGTTCTGGTCACCATCCTTATTATTTTAAGAAGAAAGAAATTTACTGTATTAGAATGTGAGATGGTTGGCAGAGATTGTGTCAAAACAAATCAGATTACGAGTGTGGCAGTCCCCCCGCTTATCTGTGGTTTTGCTTTCCTGAGGTTTCAGTTACCCACGGCCAGCTGTGGGGTGGAGACAGGTACTCCTCCTTCTGATAGATCCTCAGTGGGTCAGTAGTAGCCTGACACTACGCCATGACGCCTCCGTCATTCACTTGATTTCATCTCATCACATAGGCATTTTATCATCTCATATCATCACAAGAAGGGTGAGTACAGTAAAATAAGATACTTTGACAGAGAAAGAGAAAGACCACATTCATACAACTTTTATGACAGTATAATTGTTCTCTTTCTTATTACTGTGAATGTCTTACTGTGCTTAATTTATTAATTAAACTTTATCATAGGTTTGTATGTATTGGAGAAAGGATAGTGTGTGTGTGCGCGTGCACGTGCCTCTGTGTGTGTGTGTGTGTGTGTGTGTGTGTGTGTGTGTGTATGTATATATAGAGTTTGATACTACCTGTGGTTGCGGGTGTCCACTGGGGGTCTTTGAATGGATCACTCACACATAAGGGGTACCACTGTGCTTGAGGTTCTCTGTTCTGGCTCAAAACCCTTCCTCCTGGCCATTAGGAGACTTACTGCCATTGAATTTTATTGCTGGAAGAGATGATTTAGGGTTTCTCATGAAAGAACGTGGAGAAGAATGCTTCTAATCCCTTGTCCAGAAGACTGGGTATTTGTTTCCTAAATGAGTTATGGTGAAAGGATGGGTTAACTAGCTATTGCAAGATGTTTTTATGTGTATTTATCCTTAACTCTGTTCTTTGGTTTATATTTGCAGAAAGACATTAAATTAAACTGGATAGGCTAGGTTATGCTATGATAGCAACTGCTGCCCCCCCTCCACGCACAAAGTCAGTAGCTTCACTCATAGTAGGTTAGCTCTTGAGCACTGCAGGTACCCTGGAGGCTCTGGAGAAGACCTCTGTGAGGCACGGCGGGTGGCCCAGTGATGCAGGCTGTGGAGTTTTCTGGTACCTCCTCCATAGTCACCGTAGAGGTCAGGAGAGCCTGGCCCTTCAGGACTTCTCCTTGGAAGCAAGCATGCTGTCATTGCCCTTCAGCACGATCCCCGGCTAGCCACGTGGCCCTGCCTGACCGCAGGAAGTCTGGGAACCAGGAAGCTTCTGAAGGGCAAAGGAGAGGAGAACCAAGAGTCTCATTGAGCACCCGTCATGGGGACCATAGCTGCTTTTCTGGAAGAGTGGCCACGGGCCCACTTGCCTTTTTAAGACGCGATGGCGGTTTTCTTGCTGCCTGTAGAATAAAGGTCTTGATTTGAGATGTCATGGAAGACGTTGTGCAACCTAAGGTCAGGGGTCAGCACACAAACGCCGCAGGCCAAGTTCAGCTTGCTGCCTGTTTTTATACAGATTGCAAGTGAAGTATGTTTTGTTGCTTTTGGTTTTTACATTTTTAAATGGTTGAGAAAAATCAAGAGAAGAGTAATATTTCATTGACATGTGAAAATTATATGAAATTAAGGTTTCAGTGCCTTTAAGTAAAGTTTTACTGGTATACAGCCACACTCATTTGTGGATGGCAGCGTCTGTGGCTGCTTTCGTGGTAACGGGGTCAGGGCTGAGCAGTTGCGACAGAGACCTGTGGCCCACAAAGGTAAAATATTTATTATCTAGTGCTAGACAAAGTTGCTGCCCCCTGGTTTATTTAGACAGATAAAGATGCCTCTCAAATGCAACAAAATGATATGTTTTTACTGGTTACTTTGTCACATTCTAAGCACTGTAATAGTGATCCTGATGATAAGGATATCAGTGTAGTAGCTAATACTTAACATGACAGCTTGCTATATCACATATATCTTAAATGTTTTCTATATATTAATTCCTAGAAGTTTTTGAGCTATATATTATTATGGTGTAGATTTTACCGAGTAGTAAGCCGAAGCACAGAGGGGTTAAGTAATTACCCCAAGGTCACAGAGCCCAAAAGTGTTCGAGCTGGCAGTCTGACTGCAGAGTTCACACTCTTCACCACTGCAGTTATAAAGCAATTGGAAGACAGGTCTTTGCCCGTGAGAAGAGAGAAGACAAATACCCATGAAAAGTTAGAGGAATTTGTCAAGGCAATTTATGAAGGCATTTAATGAATACAAATCGTAACTACAGAGGTGGGCAAGAACAGAGAGGAGGAGAGCAGATAAATGGAGAAGGGCTTGAATTGAGGAGGTGGGATGTGGGTTGGTCCTTGAAGGATGGAAGCCACTGAGATTTCAAGAGAGTTGAGGGGGGGTCTCTCAGGCAGGGAAGAAGCAAGAGCTAGACAACAGAAACCAAAGTGAGGCCCTGGTTGGGGGGGGGGAGAGCTGCGTGGTCTGGTCAGAACAGAGGGGTGCGTGGAGTTCACACGGTAAGACAGTTTTCACGTACAGACAGCCTTACAGGTGAGGCAAGGGCGTGTGGGGTTACGGGACTCAGCTGTGAAGCCCTCGGGCTCAGGATGGCCAGAGAGGATGGCAGTGCGTTTCCCAGCTTGAGGGCAAGATGTTCTGGGGGGGAGAACTGGAGAATAAGTGCCTGGTTTGGAAGCAGGCAAGAAGAATAGGGTTACAAATTACAACAGTGTTTCTGTGAGCAAGCCAGCCTGCCTGCCTGCCTTCCTTCCTTATCTCATGTAACCCTCACACAAATCTACGGGAAAGGTGGTATTTATCAGGAAACTGAGTCTCAAAGAGGTTTAAGTAACAGACCCAAGAGCCCATGGCAGAACTGGGATGAGACTGAGAATGTCTGCTTCTAAAGCCTGTGCCCTTAACCTGTACGCTCTAGTCCTTGACTTCAGAAGAAAAGGAGTGTTTATTTGGTAGAAGTTTGGAGCTTTAAACTTAACAATTCAGAAAGGGTTTGCCGTGGGGGTGGGGCAGTCTTTCTGGGGAGTGGTGCTCTCTGGATCAGGTGATCATACAGGAGAATAGTTTTGCAGTGTACTCACCCCCATGCTGAGCCATGTCCCTAGTCATTGCTGATCTGGTGGCTTCACTTGGGTCTGGGTCAGGGTTTATTTAAAAAAAAAACAAAAAACCTTAAAAAAAACTTGAAAAAAATTTGTGAAATGTATCCTGCATCTAAAAGAAAGTATATAATGTATCTGTACAGCTTAAAAGAGAGTGAAACATGGTTCACCATCCAGTGAAGCACTGTAACTGTACTTAAATATTTGAAAGCCCTTCAGTTTGTCTGTTTGATAAGATTTATGAAAACATTCAAAGGCTGGGAGGACAAGCCCCAGAAAATGCAGATCTTGGGAGCTGAGCACTGCCGGGGCTCCTGAGTTGGGCGAAGGGCTCTTCCCCGTGGAGGAGTAGGTTAGGCTTCTCAGGCAGCGCCTCTTTGTTCTAACGCTGACAAGGATGGCTGCCCCATCACTGGGCAGGGGGAGGGGGAAGCTCCCTCCCTTCAGCTCTGTGGGGGACCCTAAGAGACAGGTGTGGGTGGTTCTGCTCCTTTCTAGTTGCGTGATGCCAGCTAGGCAAGTTACCTGCTCTGTCAAGCCTTGATTTTCTCATCTATAAAATGGGGCTAATCACTCCTGCCTTCAAGGGCTGTTATAAGGATTGGGAGGATTAATGGAGATAAGTCCCCAGAATGTGCTCAGGAGGAGGCCTGGCATCATGTTGTAGCCACCTTACAAATGTGACACCACTATTACCATTTTCATTGTCTTATGTTTGACACTGTTTAGAGAGAGCGTGGTCATAGCCTTGCTCCCCGCATACTTAAAATCCACAATTGTTACTCATGCCCTAGATAGATACAGAGAACTCTGATCAGTATCTTCCCCGGAGTAGCCGGGAAAGGATAGTCTTAGGCCACTATCAGTCAGTTTTACTCCTTTCAACTTAACAGCCTCCCAAATCATATATTTTAGTCTCGTTGCTGAAACTCTCCTGTCTTCCCTCCCCCATGGATATGGTCGCTTGGTCACTTAAGGAACCTGGAACTTGTTCTACCCCTCACTGAGCGTGTGGCCTTTGGCAAGGCACCAGTGTCCTCATCGCTGAGATGACAGTTGAGATTAGAGCAGAGATTTTATCTCTTTCCGGATCCCCATGGATTTCAGGGCTGAAGATCTCTGGAGTATAGGACCCTTTCATATTATCCTTAAGTTCCCACTGGATTCTCTTCGTCCTCTTTTTAATTGTTTATTCATCTGTTTACGCGGACATTTCTGGAGCACCCACTCGGCTGGTGGTAGAAACAGGAAGATGACTGGAACTGGTACGGGCCCGAGGGTGGTGGTGGGGATTGCCTCAAGGAGTAGGGGAGCCAGACCTGGACTCCCTTCTCTCTGTAGGGTCTCACCAGCACTGCCTGTTACAGGAAAATTCCACAGAGGGACTTGCATACCTCTCCTGCTGTAGTGCAAATAGATTTATCTTCCAGTTAAGATCTTTTTTTGGACCCATTCTCCTGAGACTGGGAACCTTACTGTTTCATAATAGCTTCCCTGCAGCGACCTCAACTTTTTATGCCTTACTGGATGGTCATAATTGATATCCGGTGGCATTATGACATGACATGCAAAACCCCTTTGTTTTCCAGAGGCTCAACTTAACAAACCTTAAGATGCAAATTTTGGGAACTCTGACCTTTGGGCTTTTGAAGGTGATCTGCCCTGCTTGGCTCTGCACATTATTATTAATTTTTTTTCACCATCTTTTTGGTCTGAAGTGTACCTTTTAAAAATGTATTTATGTATTTAGCCTCTGTTGACTCTGACTTGTTCAAATGACTTTTTTAAAGCCCTCTGATTTCATAAGCCAAGTGTTTTCTATTTCATTTTCTTGCCTTCTTTGATATAAACAAGCAAAGTCAATTTGTGCTCTCGTGACGCGTACTGGTAAGAGGTGCTAACCGCTGCCATTCAGCTGTCGAGCAGTCTTTGTACGAACCATTACGTTTATAGCAGCAGTGACTGCGCCCTCCTTTTTACAAAAATCTGGACTCAGAGCAGGACTCTGCTCTGTTAAATGCTGAGACTGTTGTATATGCAACTATAGAATTGATTTTTCTTTTTTCTTCTTTTTTTTGGGGTTGAGATTTATTTATTTATTTTAGAGTGGGGGAGGGGCCAAGGGAGAGGGAGAGAAAGATCTCAAGCAGACTCTGCACTGAGCACAGAGCCAGATGCAGGGCTTGGTCTCATGGCCCTGAGATCACAACCTGAGCTGAAACCAAGAGTTGGATGCTTCACTGACTAAGCCATTCAGATACCCTGGTTTTTCTTGTTTACTGCAAGTCTTAACTTCTTTCTCTGGCTATATTCTCTGATGTATATTTCTAGGCATCAGTTAGGGACCACTTTGATGCTAGTCGTTTGTACTAAATAGAATTAGTAATTGTCCCCAGTCACAAAAGACCTCTTGCCACCCATGCCAGGAGAAGGACTGTTCACTCCAGGTCCACACCTCTCTCTGTGTTTCCTCACTGCCTGAGCTCACTGCACGGGAAGCACATCTGTAATAGTCTCCCCAACAACCTTCTCTTCCTGTCCTTCTGTCCTAGTCATTCACTTTGGAAGCTTTGAGCTGTTTTTTTCCTTGTTCTTCCTCGTTGTCCACATGGTGAGTTCTCTTTTTGCAGAGTCTCTGGTTTGTCCTTTGCCCTTTCCCATGTGGCTTACTGCCACTGTCTGAATTCATAACCTGCCGTGTCTTGCTTGGTCTATTGCAGTAGCCACCTGGCTGGTCTCTCCTCTTCCTCCTCCTTCTCCTCCTTCTTTTTCTTTTTTTTTTTTTAACTTTCTTAAGATACAATTCACATGCCACACAACTACCTCATTTAAAGTGTACAGTTAAGTGGGTTTTAGTATATTCACAATGTATGCAACCATCACCACAGTCAGTCTCAGAAAGAAGCTCTGTGAGTTCCTTTTAGCCAAGACACCCCCCACCCCCCCGCAACCCTCCCATCCCAGCCCTACCTAGGCAACTACTGATCTGCTTTCTGTCTCTGTAGATGTAGATTCTCCTGTTCTGGACTTTCACAAATGGGATCCTAAATCTATGTGCACTTTTGTGACTGGCTTCTTTCACTTTGTATAATGTTTTCAAGATCCATGTAAGTAGTAGCAGGTATTAGCACTTCATTCCTTTATTATGGCTGAATAATCTCATCTCTTGGAACATGTGGGTCCATTGATCATTCAGCCATCCTACAGGTCTGATTTCCAACCCTTCTTCAAAAAACTGAACTTGGCTCCTAGTAACCTACAAAATAACAGGTGACACCCTGGCTATGGCACTCAAGGCCTTCCCCATTCTCGCTCCCTCGTGAGCGTCCAGCCTCATCATCACTCCAGGTTTCCATGGGCTCTCTGCCCTGCCATCCCGACACACTTTCCCTTTGTAAAGCATGTCACACACATACCTTTTCATGTCCCTGCAGTTTTTGGTTATGCTGTCCCTTTGCTTATGCTTCTCCCATTTATCCTTACAGAATTATCTTTATTTTCACCTTCTCGAAGAAGTCAATCCCAGATTTATCTCATCCCCAGATAGGAATTAATTAGTCCTTTTCCATTCTCTGTGCACTTTGCTTGGAGCCCCATAATTTCGGTCTTGGATTAAATGTCATTCTGTCTTTTGTAACATATTAAATCTTTTCTGAGAAGAGAGAGGCATTCCAATTTTTGTTTTATTTTCTGGTACTTTCTACAAGGATTTACACATAGTGGGTGCTCAAAAAAATATATGCTGGATAACTGATTGCCCTCTTGGATTTGTATAGTCCTTTTGCTTTTCAGAGTTCTTTTACATACTACTTGTCTTCTGAAAATCAGAATTAAAGAACTTTTTTGACAAAAAGATAAAGAACATTTTTGAGAAAAAAAATTGTCGGTAGTTTTAACTTATTTGAATATATGTGTTTTTGGTTTTTGGTTTTTTGGTTTTTGGGGTTTTTTTGCAGCACCCATTGTCTCTGGGTATTATAGAAAAATCAGAAAATATAAAGTGAAAAAGAAGTCAGTCATAATACTGTCCCTCAATGATAATCACTATTAACATTTTGGTTTATATCCTTCGAGCTATTTTTTTTCTATATAAACTCTACAAATAAAGGTAAAGATAGATGAAACTTAAAAATAATTCATTCTGTACACTGTTCTGAAATCCTTTAATAGCACCTATCTCTCTCTAATAATACGTATCAATTTCTGTAATTATGTTTCAGGGATAGCATTGCAAAGATGTATTTGTCCATTTTCCTTTTCGACACTAAGATTAAAAATAACATGCTAACATTCTTCAGATAAATACCTAGAAGCCAGATTTCTAGGTCAACGGCTTTTAATGACGAGTGCCAAGTTGCCCTTTGGAAAGGTTGTTCCAGTTTACACACCCACCAGCAAGTTCCTCCCCTTGTCCTTGCCTGCCTTGGCATTACCATTCTTTTTAGTCTTTGCCCATCTGATACTCCACAAGTGGTATCTCGGAGTTACGTTCATTTGCATCTCTTTGATCATTGGTGACATGCTTTTAATTTCCTTATTACCCATTTATATTTCTCCTGTGAAATGCCTTTTTTGTTCTCTGCCCACCTTCCTGTTGAGGTGTTTGTCTTTTTCATTGTTCTGGACTCCAGTATAATAAGGTTGTTAACCCTTAGTCATGCGTGTTAGAAATTTTCCCTGGATCGTGTGTCTTTTAACTTCAGGCTGTTTTCGGCACACAGAAGGGTGTTTGTTTGAATGTGATCCAGTTAATCACTCTTGCCCTCCATGGTTTCTGGGTTTGGCATTATTCATAGAAAGTTCCTCCCAACCATAGCCATATACGCATTCACCTCTGCTTTCTTCACGTCCTTTGTATTTAATACATTGGTCCATTTTGATATAAAATTGTATGTTACAAGTCATGGGCCTAGAGGGGAATGTGATCGGTCTCACCATTTTGCCAGCAGCACAGCGCCAGGTAGATGAGTCCCTCTCTTCCAGAGTATGATAATCTTCCACTTCCCATCAGTCACCACATTTGCCATAATCCCTTCTGAAATCACCTCTCTTGCCAGTTACATGTTAATACTAGGCTGGTCTGATGTTTAAATGAGTTTGCACATGGGATATAGGACAGTCTATGGCACGATGGTGCATGAACATTCCACATGTGTTTCGCTGAATGAAGGAGTGAGTGAGTGAATGAACGAATGAATGAACGGTGGTGTGAACAGTGATAACAGGTCACTGAGGATATTGTGAGACAGCAGCAGCTCTTCCATCTATGCAGAGTCTTGGCCAAGTAATCATGTCGGGAGAGCACCGGCCAAGCACAGTATGCTGTGGGGAATGTGGGAGAAGGAGAAGTTATCCCGTGAGTTTTGAGCAGGTGGCATTACAAGGGGTTAGGACAGAGCCCATAGGCTATCATACACCATGCGTTAGGTACATAAGCAAGAGTGAGCCGTGTTGGAGAATTCTAGGGGATGCTGTAGCGTTCAAGGTTTGGAGGAGTTTATCAGGGAAGTCTCCCCGGAGAAGGTGCATGGGGAGCAGAGCTTTGAAGGAAGGTTGGGATGTATTAGGAGGGATTTCTGGAATGAGGTCGTTTTATGCAGTTAGAACGATATAAGCAGGCAGTATTTTTTTTTAATGTGAAATAGTGATTTTTTTTTCTTTTTGCTTTTCTTTCTACCTCCTTTGCTTTTGATCTGTTTCCTCATTCTCAGCTTTTCTTATCCTCCCTGTTTTTAGTGCCAGTTAGAAATTGTCATGATAAAAGTTGTTAGTACAGTTGAGAAAGTTATTTTTGAAGTGCTTGGGCTCTGGGGTAGGAAGACAGCAGGGAGCAGGAAGTGAGGACGAGGGCGGCCTTCTGAGAGGACGTATCATAGCAGACTTTCTCCAGTGCCACTCAAGGCGGAGGTGAAGTTGGTGTTTTCTAAGGTTTACCCACACACAGTAGGCACTCCCCTATTTAAATGAATCTGTGAATGAATGAACAATATGCATGGCTTCCCTGAGAGGCATAGCTGTTCAGGACGACGGACAAACTTGAAGGACCCCAACCTGCGGTGGCCTGGGAAGCTGGGTCAGGTGTGGACATTTTGCCATGAGGGACCCTGAGGAGGACACTCAAGGGGTGGCCTTTGGGTCGGTAACTCGCTGACTTTGCTGAGGAATGAAACCCTGCCCCTTCTAAGCTCCCAATCTCAAGGAAGAGAAGAAGTGCAGAACAAGAAAAAGACGTCTTGGAAGGTCACAGAGATGCCAAACAAAGTCTGGACATGGATGCTGAAGAAACCAGCAGGAGTCATCGCAGTGGGCTGGTGTTAGCCAGAAACTTTCCTTGGAAATCAAGTCGATGGGTATAATACTCACAGTCCCAGAGTAGAAGAGCAAGATAGGTTTCTGCCTCCATATCTTTTATTCCAGTCCCCCATAGGCTTGCACTATTTCCACCACTAATGCTATCCATCAGCCTGCTGCCTCTTTTTGTAAATAAAGGGTTGTTTTTTTTTTTTTTTTAAAGATTTTATTCACTTATTTGAGAGAGAGAGTGCAAGCAGGAAGGGGAGCAGAGGGAGAGGGACAAGCTGACTCCTCACTGAGTGCAGAGCCCAACACAGGGCTCGATTTCACGACCCTGAGATCATAACCTGAGCAGAGACCAAGAGTTGGATGCTTAACTGACTGAGCCACCCAGGTGCCCCTGTAAATAAAGTTTTATTGGGACACAACCATGTTCTTTCGTTTATATGTCTACAGCTGCTTTAATCCTATAGAAATAAGAGTTCGGTACTTATAGCAGAAACCCTATGGTCTGCAAAGCCTAATATGTTATAATATTATAATATATCTGGGCCTTTCCAGAAAGTTTGCCGACCCCTGCTTTATATTATGAATAGACTGAGTTGTTTTTCCGGGAAAATCATGATTTGCACCAACACGTGCACTTTGCTCTGTGAATGCCCCGTTTCCTCATGGCATCTATTTGCAAGCTGACTCGTTAGAAGCAGTGGTGTGGTCTAGGATTCAGCCTTCTTGAGCATGTACTCTGACTATCTGAGCTGCCTGTGAGACCCACATGAAGTGGCTAGTACCCTAATCACAGACGTTATTAGTTTCTAGTAGTTAGTGTTCAGTAAATAAATCAGAGCCCAGGGAAGTTAGGGAAGGTGCCTGGGTTATATAAAGTGGCAGCATTCGAACGCAGTCTGAGGGAGGAAAGCCCTTGCTCTACCACTACCCTGCATTTCCTGCTGCAGTCCCCCCCTTTCCCCCCAAGCTCTACTCCCTACCCCCATCTCTTTGTGATTTCTGGATCCTTCATCCATCAGTCTTTGCTATTCTGGACGAAATACCATGTTTCTCTTGGAGCGTCCGTTCCTCAGTTAGTTTTCTTTCTGACCCCATCCCTCCTCCTGCAGTCATGCTTCTGACCTTGGCCCCCAAGCCCCACTTTCTTGGGACTGACTCTCCCGGGGGAATGATTTGGAGAAGCAGATGAGGTCTTGGGTTTCCTCCACATCAGCCGCTCCTGCCGGATGGATCCCTGAACCTCATTGGAGCAGCAGCTGTCCCCCAGGTGCTCTGCCTTTTTCAGAAGACAGCAGGTGCCCAGAGAACCAGCTGGAAGGGGGAGCATGGCCCTGGGCCCCGGGGCACCAAAGTGGCAAAACGGCAGCCGCTGGGCAGGCTGAGCTGGCATTTCTGACCTTTGTGGAGAGAGGGCGTCCTTAAAGGGACAGCGAGCTCTTTTCTTTCCTGGTGGCCGACTGCCAGTTCAGATGCCAGGGATTTGAAGAGGCCATTGTTCTGGCAATGGGAGATCGGGGCCCAAGCCGCCCAGCCTTTTTTTTTTTTTTTTTTTTTTTCCTTTTCCCGTTACCCACTGCGTGTCCCCCTCTGATGTGCGGCCTATCCAGTGTGGAGGGACGGTGAGCTCTCCTCGGTCACCCACCCTCCCCTCCTCCTCCACCATCAGAAGGCAGTCTTGTCACCAAGGCTAAAGAACAGAACAGCCCTCATACAGCCACGGGCTCCCCCTCCCCCAGGGCACCCGCTGCAGCAGAGAATGAATGGCGTCTGCAGGCCGCAGCGAGGTGCCCCAGGGAGTTGTTTACTTGTCCCAGGTGAGTGGGGCCAAGGGATAGGCCTGGTTTTCTCCCAGTTGCCTTTTGTGAATCACCTGCCCTGGAAGCATCTTAGGTGCTCGTTAAAACTGTACATTCTAGGTTCCAATTCCAGAACTTCTGGGGCCTAGGAACCTGATTCTCAGCAAGCCCACCGTCGTTTGAGAGCCACTCACTTAGGAATTGCCAGACCCGACTGGCCATCAGAATCATGTGGGGACAGACGGAATCACGCTGTCCGCCTGGGGCCCGTCAGTTTGAGCATGGGGGCCTCTCGTTAGTGGTTAAGAGCAGGTACCCTGGTGCTGGTCCACTGGGTTTGAAGCCTGGCCCCACCAGCTACTATCTCTATGACCTTGGGTAAGTTTCTCCACCTCTCTGTGCCTCAGTTTCCTTACCTGTGAAATAGGGATAATTTAATACCTACTGTATGGGGTGGTTATGAGAATTAACAGTTGATGTTTATGAAGTTTTTGCAATAGAATTCGCACATCGGTAGTACTGTATACATTTTTGTGAAATTTTTATTTTTTAAAGATTTATTTGAGAGAGAGAGAAAGAGAAGGAGAGAGAGAGTGTGTGGGGAGAGGGCAGATTTTAATTTTTATTTTTTGGTAAACTGATGGTCCAGGTTGGAGATCTTCCCTGGCTAAGCCAGCCTGTGTGCCTCACTCAGTGACCGGCAGCTCTGACGTGCGTCTGCGTGGCTTGCTCTGAGAAGGCGGCCCTACCATTTGCCCTGCCCGTCTCTTGGCTTATAGACTGAGGAGACAAATCCCTGCCTGGCTTCCACCTCTAGGCGAGGTGATGTTGATGAGCTGTGGAATGCTGTCAGGAGGAGGCCAGAAGCCACATCTATAAGGCTGACTGACCTCTTCAGAGGGAATCAGAAGGGAAAACAAGCTGCAGGCCAGAAATAGCTAGACATAAATACAAGGTATTATAATTACCGTCCACACCCAGCTCAATCCCCTGACTTAAACTGAACCTTCTGTACAGCCTTCCTGACCTCAAGGGAGAAGAATGGACAGAAGCATCCGTGGTGGCTCGGCGGGGGTGGGGTGGCGGTGGCGGTGTGTAACCAAGGGTACGTGGGAGGCGTTACCTTCAGGAGCAGCCCGGAGCCAAAATGGGCCCTAGGGTTTAGCATGCAAACAAGTTTTTATTATAACTTTTAGGTTTTGCTCAACCACTACTTTTCTGAAAACGATCCTGTTGGACTCGAGGTTTCCACGTTTAGTATCTCTCTCAGGGCTGCTTTCTGTTCCCGTGCTCTGTCATTTTTCTTTGCATTCAGAAGTCAGATTTATCCAGCTGCTTATGGACATGGCATGAGGTTGAGGAGGCTGGGAGGGAGATACCCGGCCTGGGAGGATTGAGCTCTTTTTCTTCTACCTGCCACCCAGGGAGTGCTGCGAAATCATGCAGGCCGGGCCTAGGTCCGCTGGGTGAACACAGGGTTCTGATGCCATACTCACAGGCAGTGGTATTTTATAGATCCTGATACAAGGGTTTTGGGTGAGTCAAATGCTAGATTATTTAGAAGAAAAAAAGCCAGTCCTCCAGGGCATGTGTCATGGATATTTTCCATCTTGATTACAAATGTCAGCATACAGGGAACGCAGCAGTGGGCAGACTTTTCCTAGCATCCACTCACTCCCACTTGGGCATATTTTACGAGATTTCCAGGAAGCTTCACAGGACCATTTCTGTTCTTGGTGGGGATTTTGATACCTTTGGTGGCTCAGAAACCCACAGTGATAACGCAGGAACAGGACCTCGGTGGATTGAGAGACTAATTTTGTCAACCTCCCTTGGGAGAAGGATTTAGCTATCTTTGCCCTATTACTTAAGAATATTGATTCATCATTTTGGAGGCTAATGGAAAAGTTCGATTGGTTTCTTTGTCTTCTCTTCAGAGAAGCTGCGGGGGAGATCACTGACTGCTTTGGGTAGGAATCTGGGCTGGGTGAGATCAAAAGGCCTTTCTGCTTTGAAGCTGGGTGGAGTCTGTGGATGGATTTCTGGCCCCTAACTGTAGAGGGAAGGACCTTACCTCTCAATTTAGGGAAGGAGAATGTACAGAATAGAAACAGATGTGGATCCCTAGTGGTTTTTGGTACAAAAAAGCAGAAGGTCCTGCACTGGTTCATACACTGGAGCCTCCCTGAGTGTCATCTAGGACTGGGTGTCTCTCCACCAGAGATGATGCCTCGAGTGGGGAGGTTTTGGAAGGTCATCTGGACCCTCCTGGAGATGGGGATGGGAAGCCAGCCTCTTGACTAGGAGCTTGCCCCCTATGAGCCAGCCTCTTATAACGTTTGGCTGCCAAAACTCGTAGAATATTCCCTTGTATTTCAAACCCAGTTATGCCATCTGATAACTTCCCTTTGGAGAAATAAAAAATGAGGTTCTTTCCTCCTTTGGCTTTCTTTCTTTTTTTAAAGATTTTTTAATTTATTCATTTGGAAGAGAGTGAGAGCGAGAGCATGAGCAGGGGGGAGGGTCACAGGGAGGGGGAGAAGCAGACTCTCCACTGAGCAGGGAGCCAGGTACAGGGCTCCATCCCAGGACCCCAGGACTGTGACCTGAGCGGAAGGCAGACGCTTAACCAACTGAGCCTCCCAGCTACCCCTCTTCTTTGGCTTTTTTCTTCTCTTCCTCTTCTTAAATATTTGATACCCTGCTTACTCCAAGGCATTTGTCCTTCAGTCTAAACATCTAATTACTTTACAATTTTGTGTAGGGCAGGGTTTCCAGACCCACACTGTCTTATTTATCTGCACAGTAGACCTTGTAAAGCTTCGTACTATTTCTTAGTACACTCCTACCAGTATTAACTGCAGCAAGTTTATNTCCTCTTTCCCTTGCTTCTGTTGATGAGGTGCAAGTTTATTTTAATTATTCATACAGTCACATTGTAGTTTCTGGTCTATGCTGAACTTCGGGCTTTGCCCACTGGTAACTCGACTTTCGTACTCCATCGAGCTTTGTAGAAGAAAGGTCCTTGCCAGAAGGTCAGGGGCTTATTCTGCAGTCCCTCTTACGTTAGGCAGGCTCCATCGTCTGGGGTGCATGGCTGAATGATCCCCAGTGTGGACTGTGAGAAGGGAGTTAGATTTTGGTGAGATTTGATTTGGTTGGAGGGTGCGGTGCGGCCAGGATGTCCTAGCATTTGTACGTGGTAAGTGTCCCCAGCTTGCCAGTCAGCTACTTAATCTCCTTACTCTGATCTCTTTTGCCCATACCTGTTCCCTTCCAGCCCCTCTTAGGTTTTGACCAGAAGAGTCGGGCAGTGCCAAAACTTTTTTTTTTTAATTAAAGATTTTTATTTATTTGACAGAGATAGAGACAGCCAGCGAGAGAGGGAACACAAGCGGGGGAGTGGGAGAGGAAGAAGCAGGCTCACAGCAGAAGAGCCTGATGTGGGGCTCGATCCCATAACGCCGGGATCACGCCCTGAGCCGAAGGCAGACGCTTAACCGCTGTGCCACCCAGGCGAAGGCAGATGCTTAACCGCTGTGCCACCCAGGCGCCCCCAAAACTTTTTAATGAGGTCTGGCTTTGAGTTTAGAAAGACAAGTATCTTCCAGCTGCCCAGCACAGCCACTCAGATAGCTTTTTAGCTCTGGAGATGCAGAGGTAGGAGGAGCAGAGGCAGTTAGTTCAAGGCAATGATGTGATTAGAAGAGAGAAGGTAGAAAGAGACCAGAGCCCAGGTACTCGTGGCCCGGGTTGCTGGCGCTGTCTGCTGTGGTCAGCAGTACCCTCTCTTCTTGCCTCTCTCTCTCTGTGTGGTCACAGAGCTCATCTTTTTGCTACTTATTAGTACTTGGAGATGTGGGTGGTGAAGACTGATCATGGACTTCAGAGCAGGAAATGAGTTGGGGGGAGTCATCTACACCAACCCCTTCTTATAACAGATGGGGAAACAGAGGCCCAGAGAAAGGGTAGGACCCGTTCAGGGTCACACACCAGTGTTATCTCGGTGCTTCATACCTCATGAAGGTGGATGCTCTTTCAAAGTGAGCTTTGGATTGTGGCATGTCGGTCACTCCTCCATGAGCCTGCGTCGTCCTCATCTAGAATCAAGTGTGTATTGGGTCCCTGTCTTCTAGGAGATCCGTCTTGGAAGCAATAGCATTAGCAGCCCCGCGGGACCCTTGGAGAGGGTGATCGAGGGGGCTAACTGCCACAGCTGGACATGTCTGGGGAAAATGGATATCAAGAAAAGATGTCTGTAGGTACAATAATGTCCACCGAGGATAAGCCCAACCAGGGTCTGGTAGCCTCACAAAGCAGGTTGGGTACCTCTGCTGAAAGCCAGGCACTGGACAGAGCTTCCAGGAGGCCATACTTCTGTGCCATCCTATGGAAAGAGAGATCATGGAAGTTCTCTCAGTGCCTGTATAAGAGCCCATTTAGTTTCTTCCTGGAGAGTCAGCGTTGATTTGAGGAGGAGCTGGGTCAGGATGCTTAAAGGACGAGCTCTCATGGTTTGCTTTCCACCCGGGTTTTCTGTCCTGCCTGGGCCCATTGGCCAACCCAACTTCTGAGACACGTGAACATATGGGTGGGCAGGAGGCCACAGCAGCCTCTCTAGCATGCCCCACAGACCCCCAGCTGGGGACAGCCATTGCTTGGACTGGTATTTCTCCTTCTTTCATGATGATCCCCCTACCTCTTCTGCCCCGTCGTAGCATTCTTTCCATCCTTCTCGCCAGTGCCCAGTGTTGCACAGGGACCTAGCAGTGGGATTTTCACGATGTGCTGCATTAGCTACCAGAGCTGCCTGGTGCTCTAGGGCTGAAGGAATAGTGGGCAGGAGGTGGAGGGGATGGTCATGTGGCCCCAGCCTCCAGCCCGTGGCAGGAGGGACTCAGGATCTCTTCTTAAGTACATGTCAACATCTTAACTGGGGCACCAGCATGCAGGCTTCTCTCTTTAAGACCTTAATCCGGGATTAAGGAGGGCTCACTTACCTCTGCAGAGAGGTGATTTGGAGAGGGGCTTAGTCTCTCTTAAAATCCTGTAGCAGACAGAGGTAGAAGGCCTCGCATGGTTATCTGCCTGTCCCAGGGGTCTAGAACTCTCTAGAAATCCCAGATTTGTACTGAATTCCTGATTCTGACATTTGGCCTTTTCGTTACACTTCAGCAACATGTCCCTCCGTTCTTCCCTATTCATATACATTCCTTTGTGTGTCTTAGGTTGCAAAGAGACCCCGGAAAAGACGCAGAGACACATTTGCCTTGCAGGAACTTTACTGAAAAGTACTCTTGGGAACAAACCTGTGAGTGAGCGAGGGAATCAGGATTGGGCAGAGGAAGAAGTAAAACTTTGATGAACTTGCAGGAGGCTTTGGCCAGTTCCAGGAGTAGCTCTGGTTATCCCAAATGGAGGCAAAGGGACAGGTTTTCGCGTCCTCTCACAGAGGGACTGTCCATTACGTGTGGTCTGTCTTCATGGAGGGGACATTATCCTTCAGTGAGGCTGTTCTCTTTGGTCAAGGGCAGTTCCCAAAGAGGAGCTTGGTTGTGACCCACCAGCAGCTCTTAGTCCAGAGAGCTGGGGAAGTGAGTGCCTGGTTCTGGAGGGGAGCAGCACACCAAGGTAACCATTACAGATGATACTCCTGCATGCATCTAGGACCTTTGGACTTGCACTTGACCTTCTGTCTTCTCTTCCTCACAGTCACCCTTTTATAGAACAGGTGTTATCTGCCTTTGACAGAGAGAATCACATGTGGAGGGGCTGAGGGTAGCTGGCTGAAGTCCAGAACTTGGTGACTCTTTGGGTGGTGGAAAGGACATTGGACGAAGTGATTTGTGTTGTTTTTTAATCCTCTTCCATGTTAACTTTTTTTAATCTTGGGATTGTGGGCCAAGTTAAACTATTTAATTTGCATAATTAATTAGATTAGTTACGTGACCCTTTTAAAGGTCTCCAGCCCCACATGTAGCCACCTCCTGGTAGTCTCTCGTGTTTTGTTGTTGTTGGCTTTTTTTTTAAGATTTTATTTATTTATTTGACAGAGAGAGAGAGACAATGAGAGAGGGAACACAAGCAGGGGGAGTGGGAGAGGGAGAAGCAGGCTTCCCGCTGAGCAGGGAGCCCGATGTGGGGCTCGATCCCAGGACCCTGGGATCATGACCTGAGCCAAAGACAGACGCTTAACGACTGAGCCACCCAGGTGCCCCGGTTCAGGGACTTCTTGCTTGGGCAGTTAGAACTGCCCAGAAAGCGGACGCCTGGGTGGCTCAGTCAGTTAAGCATCTGCCTTCGTCTCAGGTCATGATCCCGGGGTCCTGGGATTGAGTCCCATATTGGGCTCTCTGCTTGGCAGGGAGTCTACTTCTCCCTCTGCTTGCTGTTCCCCCTGCTTGCGCTCTGTATCTTTCTGTCTCTGACAAATGTGTTTTCCTCCCCATCCAGTCCCTTGCCTGGACCTTTCCACAGACAGGACGTAGTGTTCTGACCCCACGTGGGGATTTGTGCTCTCTCCGGGGCAGAATACCTTTAAGTGCCAGCCACTTTGTGTAGATTCGTGCTGTGGCCACTGAGCACCAGCTTGAATTCTGCACATCTAGGAGAAGGAGAAAGTTCCACTGCACTGAAGAATATCGCCACACTTACCCAGACTTGTCCTCTCTTTGAAAAAGAGCAATTTTCAAGACCAGAAGAATAGAGCAAATGTAATTGAGTGGAATTAAAACCTCAAGGATCAGAGAAAAGAACATGGGAGAATTTGACCTTCTTAAATTTGCTCCAGTCTCTAGTACTTGATGAGTGACATCTTGGGTGTACCGAATAAACTTGCAGATGTACTCGAATAAACTTGCAGATGTGCTCATAATCTTTTTGGCTCAGTTTCTCTTCTGTGAAATTGGAGTAATCAGATTAACTGCGATATAACCCAGTGTGCCCTTCATAAAGTGCCTAGAATGAGATCTGGCACATGGTTCTCAATGAGTATTAGGGCTGATGATTATTTGAGAAAACATGAAAAGAGATGAAAAATGTCTTAGATTTTTTTTAAAAAATTGACTTCTAGGAAATACAGATTATTAGAGTAGACTTTCAGAAGTAACTTCTGTATTGCATTACTAGAGAATTACGGTTACAGTCGTATTGACCAGTGGTAGGGTTCAACTTTTGCTGTACATGGCAGTCACTTGGAGATCTTTAAGAAACACTGATGCCTGACTGTCACCATCAGACATTCTGATTTAATTGGTATGGGGGGTGAACGGGGGCCCTGGGAATGTGTAAAAGCTTCTAGGTGATTCTAAAGTGCAGCCGCGTTGCGGGGCCACCAGCATAGACCATTGAGCGGATTTACAGTTGATCCTGGCTGAAAACCTAGAATGGATGGTTGGGAGCATTTAGAAAAGAAAAAGGTGATACTCAGAAGCTAATTGCTCTGTTCATGTGGGATTACGAGGAAATTGGGAGAAGGGGGTTGGCATGCATGGTGAAAGGGGCTAGGCCTAGTATGTAGAGGGAACCCTAAGCCTGGCAGGTTCTTTCCCCAGTCGGCTAGGGGCTGGGTCTTTGTGTCCTGGTGCCTAGAGCCTGGTTGGCTCTCGGGAAGGCTTTAATCGCTGCCCAGGAGTGGGTGCTGGGCGGGTGGCGGCGCAGCCTCACCGTGGAGTGAGAGCCAGCTGCGCCCTCACTCCCTTCTCCCCAGCTCTCGCCTCAGGTTTTAATCACGCAGACATCACGGCTCCTCATGTGAGAGATGCAGTATTCATGACATGTCTTGGGTTGCAGCTGGGTCAGAGGCAATCAATATACCCTTTCGGACACCCCCCCCCCCCAGCATCTGAGGATTAGAGTCTGGATTGGGGAACTCAGGGCAGGGTGGACATGTGCGGGTTATCGGTTCTCTCGCATGAAGGGTCCATAAAACATGGGCAATGCCCTGAGCATTTACGTCTGGAAGGAGTTGTTTCTGTGGGGTCTCCAGAGCACCTGATGCCCAGGGTACCCCAACTCCTGTGCACTACAGAGACTGACTTGAAAGACCTTTAATGATGGCCCCTTCTCATATTTTGATTTCTTTGGGTATATGTGGACCTCTCTGGCTAACAGTATAACTTCTTTTTTCTCTTGCACATGTTGTGAAGGACTCTTGTGTGTGTTTGCCCCACTCACACTCCCTTGGCCCTCTGTCCCTCACTGGCTGCGGCCGCTTGACAGAGGCAGCATTTCCGCATGGCGGAGAGCGGGCTTGGCGCCAGAGAGCTGGGGGACGAATCCTGGCTCCTCTGTCTGTTGTCTCTGTGACCTGAGGAAATTGTTGAAACCCCGAGGTATCTCACCTTCCTCATGTGTAAAGTAGGGTTGATGTGAGGATCAAAGGAAGGAATACATATTAAATCCATGAAGTGTCTGTCTGGCTCGTAGAATGCTCTGAGTACTTCTAGCCATTTTGTTATTACTGCATCACTGGAGGGTGAGGATGCTGCTTTTCACCCACCGCTGGGGCAGTCTATCCGTGAGCAATCAGTCAGGAGATCGGAAGCACGTCGGTGAGTTGAGCAGGGAGGGTTTAATATTAAGAATCACTAACAAGTAACAGGGCTCTAAAGAACGCAGGGATAACAGATGGAGGGAGCAGCTGCCCCCTTAAGGTTAAGGCAGAACATCCAGCCAAGGAACAGACTTCCTGGGGGGATGGCCACGCAAGGCTGAGATCCCGAGGTCTTTGGAGAGGGTGTGCTTGGGGCCCAGCGTGTGGCACAGAAGCTTCCGAGGCAGGTAAACTGGAAGTTCTCTCTCCGTGAGGCTGGTGGAAGTTGACAGGGTACAGCTCTGGCACTGTGAGGCAGGGCAGAGAAGGGTGGATTTGGACCTAAGGGGCGATAAATGGATCACTGGCCTGAGTAGGAACAGTGGAACTTAACCTTGCAGTGTTGTTTCAAGGATTACATGCAGTATTATGATTATCGCTGGTTATGGTTAAATGCAGTAATTTTTGAAGTGCCTTTTACTTCATAGGTGTTTATTTATGGAAGTAGCATGGTGTCATGAAAACGTAGATTTTATTATTATTATTATTTTTAAGCATTGTGTTATTTGTCAGAGAGAGAGAGCGAGCGAGCACAAGCAGGGGGAGCGGCAGGTAGAGGGAGAGGGAGAAGCAGGCTCCCCGTTGAGCAGAGAACCCAATGTGGGGCTTGATCCCAGGACCCTGGGATCATGATCTGAGCTGAAGGCAGCTGCTTAAACGACTGAGCACCCAGGTGCCCCAAAACGTAGATTTTAGAAATACTGTGTGACCTTGGGTAAAGATTGGCTTTTATACTTAGTTTTTTCGTCAGATTAAATAGAAGTTTTGTAAGTAAATAAAATGTGGGCCTAACACATGGTAGCATCTCAGTAAATGTTAGATCTCTGTTCCTTTTCCTTCCTTGACTTACCAAACACTTCAGAAATCTCCTAGATGTTAATGCTTCATAAAAGCACCTGTGTGTATTTTGGATGATAATAGTAATATAATCAAGTTCACTTTTGCCTGTCGTTCAAGAAATTAAGATTTAGTGAAAATGTTTGAAAGTACCTACTAAATAAAAAAAATCTTTTTGTTTTCTCTTTGGATGGGAATAGATTCAAAGGTATAATAAGATCTTACCCTTTGTCTCCCATTCATGTCAACAAGTTATTAAGCACTTGAGGTGAGCAAGATACTGTGTGGTCACCAACCTTCTTCTTATAGACTGTGATCGAATGGGACTAGATTGGATTTGCAGGTGTACCTCCACTTCTATTTCTTCCCCCAATTCCTCCAGGGTTCTGTTAGGAAAGTGCTTTCGAGGCTGCACAGGGCTCAGAAAACCTTGTTTCCTTTCAAAAATAGAAACTAATGTCAGTTTTCCCTATCTCTGAGGGAAAGGTTTAATTCAGAAAAAGATCCCCACTTTTACCTCAATTTCCTAAATTCATTTACAGAAAAGCAGTTTGGGAATTTTGGTGCCAAAGAGCTCAGCTGTTAAAAGACGGATGTTGAGTCTGGGGGCGTTCGTTCCATCTGCAGAAACCCAGTTTGCTCCGTGAGAATCACAGGACTTGGATCTCTCAGACTCAGGCTCTGCAGAGTTTGTGCTGGGACTTCCAGAAAGGACGAGGGTGCAGTGCAAACCCGTTAAACACATTTAGCACAAGAAGGACCCTGGCCTCCTAATGACACGTCAGTAGCACCTTCTCTTCACGCATGACACAGTGGTTAAGAGTGGACTCAGGCAAGGCAGCCAGGGTTTTGGATACGTGCTCAACTCCTTATTAATCAAATACCATCAGAAAGTCAGTCAACCCTCTGCCTCTTAGTTACCCCATCAGAAAACATGGGGGTGATTTTGGTAACATTGTTGGCAGGATTAGAGAGAGCATTCACGTCATTAGCAAGGTGCATTGCACCTAGAAGGTACTCTATTTCTGTTTTTTTTTTTTTAAATCAGGATCATTTTGGTGTTGTGTAGCTCAAGTGAGAAGCTTCTAATCATGAAAGAAAGGCTTACATTCTATAACATAGTAGACATAGCCCAGATTCTCTGCCTGCTCTGTACCTTTCCTGTTATTTAATGAGGTCCAGTTGGGGAGGTGCTGGCAGAGAAGATTTAGGTGATGGGTTTGGGGTGGGGGGGAATGACCCGTGCATACCTCATGCAGCTTAAGGAACTGAGATTTTTCTTCCTTCCTTTTTTTTTTTTTTTTTGAAGAATTTATTTATTTCTTTGAGAGAGAGCATGAGCAGGGCGAGGGGCAGAGAGAGGGGGAGAAGCAGACTCCCTGTTGAGCAGAGAGCCCGACATGGGGCTCTACCCAGGACCCTGGGATCCTGACCCAAGCCGAAGGCAGATGCCCAACCGACCAAGCCACCCAGGTGCCCCAGGAACTGAGATTTTTCTTAGGTCTAGACTCAGTTGAAGGCTTCAAAAGTAGGAGACCTTTCATTGTTTATTTGGTTTTCTTTAAATAGCTATTGTTTTTAACCAATATTGATGATAATGATATTTTCCTTTATTGGACTGGTGCTGTGTCAGATACAGTGAAAAGCTTGTTAAATGTATTTACCTCACTTAATCCTCCCACAGTCCAGTAAGATTCTGTTATTTTTTGACTCAAAATTAGGAAGCCTGAAGCTTAGTGAGACCAACTTTTCAAAGGTCACAAAATCAGTCACTGAGAGAAGCAGCATTTGAAGTCAGGATCTGTTAGCCTGCCCTTTTAACCCGTCGCTATTAATCTAAGCCGTGAAGGTACCAACACAATAGGGGAATGTAGAGGTGTTTCAGAAGAAAGGTGAGTTTGTGCATTTTATAGTTGAAGTAGGAAAGCCTCCAGAAAGTGAGTATGATTTGTCCAAAGTCACATAGTGTGTGAGTGGGGAAGCCAAGACGAGAGCACTGGCTGGTTGACTCCACCAACCCCTTTGTTTACTGTCTTAATAGAGAGCAGGACAGTCAGTACAAAGATATTTACTGAATACCTGTGCTGACCTGGTACTCCTACATGTTTCAGGGACATGAAGGAAGTAGCCTACGATCTTCTTGGGGAGAGAAAGCCAACAGAGTGAACAGAATCTCCATTTAAGTTCAAGATTGTGCACTGTCTTTTGTAAGGACAGGGGTGGAGGAGATGCTAGCTTTTCTTGGGTGCTTTTTCATGCATTTATTTTATTGCCTCATTTTTTTCAACGGTGTACAAGAGGAAAGAGATACTGTTGGCTTTTTCAGATGAAGAAGCCGAGTCTGAGACGGGGGTAGATGGACTTACACAGGGTCAGAGAGTCAGAAAGCAGCAAAACTTAGCTTTGTATGCCGATTCCACTCCAAAGTCCAAGCTCTTTCTATGGAGTAACAGAAGAGGGGAAGGAGTTGGGTGTTCCAAAGTGAGGAAGGTGTTTCAGAAGAGGCAGGACGTGAGCCAGACAGGTAGGGGTGGGTAGAGTTGGGGCAGACCTTGTGTCTGGGCATTGCCAGCACACCTTTCTTTGGAGCTGAACTTCCTCTAGGCTAATGAAGTGGAGGCCAGACACTCAAACCTCTCTGCTTCCAGGATACCACGAAGTTGTCACAAAGCCTTTTATCAACAGGCTGCAGACAGAAACAATCCCGGAAAGACCTTTCATCCTGAGCCTATAGGACTTGGCAATCTCAGAGTAGGATGTTTTGCCAACAGATGCCCAAGAAGTATTAGCTCCCAGCATTCGTCTGGTGACCAGGACAAAGGTGACATCAATGGGTTATAATTAGTATTCACCTTCAGCCAGTTATCCTGTGCAGCTACGGCAGACAGGACTCTGTCCTTTAGGAACATCCGAAGAGTGAGAATGCATAAACTAACCCTTTGCTACTCAGACTGTGGCCCATGGAATGGCAACATGGGCATCCCCTGGGAGTCTATGAGAAAGGCCAACCCTTGGGCCTTCCCTGAGACCTTCCACATCCGAACCTGTGGTTTAACAAGATCCTCAGGGGATTAAAGTTTGAGAAACACGAAGCTAACCATCATCATTCCTTTCGTTGTTTGGGCTCACGGTTGGGCTTTGCCTGCTACTCCCATCAAAAGATGACTCCAGAAGCTCACGGTCATGCTTGGGGTGTTGGGCTAGTGGATTTTCATGGGATTTCCAGTGTGGTGATCTGGATTCCCAGCTCAGCCTTTCTTGCTGTGGGACCATCCAACCTTCCAGGGCTCAGCCTCCTTACGTTCAATGGGGTCATAATGAGGCCTTACGGAGGAGTGTTGTGGAAATCAAATGAATTCGATTTGTGATAGAAAGTGCTTTGCAAGCCATGGATGACTTTCACAATATTCATTAATATCCTTGTTGAAGAGACTGCCTCTCGTCTGAAAGAACACTTGTCTAGGGGCTGTTTCAGTGCCACTGAAATCACTGTATTTCAGTGAATGGACAGGAGGAAAAAGCTTTTTAAGAGGCTCAGCTTAGGAGTTTGAAAACTCAGATGAGCCTCCTTTGTCATGATAGCAGGTGCTTTACTTGAGTGTTATTTTCCTTGTCTGCAAGAACCAGCCCTGCTGTCTTGGAATTCTGGGAGAGGCTCCCCTGAAGAGGCCCTCAGCCATTTTCTTGCATAGATTATGGTCTCCAGCGCTGCCTTCCTCCTCTCCTCTATTCCCAAGGCTCAGGCAGGGAGAACAGCTGTCATCCTTTGAAAGAGGCAAGGCTCTATTTTGAGCGAGGCGCCTGTGTTTTGATTTAGCGTCACCTCCTTGATACAGGTTGACCTAATAGGCAACACCTGGGAAATAATTGGTGGCAGCAAAGGGCGCAGAATCTCCTGGGAGCATCATCTTGTGTTTTGTCAGATTTGGGGATGAAGAGGAAATAATGCTCGCCGCCCCAGTGGCTCTGTCCTCCAAACTGCCATGAATAATTGAGAGCTGGCAAGCTGACTGCACCAAAGAGTTGCATTATGTAAAGCGGCAGGCGGCAGGGTGTGTGTGTGCGCGCCCGTGCGCGTGTACGCGCGTGTGCCTGCGCGCGCGAGGGGTGCGTGTCTGAGTGTGTGTGTGTGTGTGCGTGCGTGCATGCATGCATGTGTGCGCCTGTGCGCGTGCGTGCAGGGGCCGGAGAACAGCTGTCTGTGAGGGAGTCAGAGAGAGAGAGAGAAAGGGAGCAAGGGCGAGGGAGAGAGGGACTTCTGTACGCTACGCGACCACACCAAGTAACAGCGGCGGCGGGAGGGGGGAGGAAATAAAGGGGGGTCATGCTTACAATTCCAGAGCGGTGCGAAACAGCAGAGAAAGGCAGCTCCCCAAGCTTATGAGCACCCCGCCCCCACTCCCTTCCCCCTTAGACACAGGGCTGTGGGGTGGGCATGGAGGTGAGTGCCCTCCGACGTCCTCAGGGCCCCCGCTCCCCGCCCCCCACTGCCCAATGCATGAATGAATGAGTTCCTCCGCACTGCACTCTACTACCGTTCCTAATGGCTTCCAGGTTAGTGCTCACTGACGCTTGTGTGTGTGTATGTGTCAGTCTATCTTTGTTTCCTCCGGGCTTTTTTTTTTTTTTTGGGAGGGGTGGCTCTGCTCCCCCCCCACCCCGGGGGGGGGGAGGTCTGGTCGGGCCCGGGGGCTGTAAGGAGGAGGACCTGTCTGTCTGGCCGCGTGCTTTTTCCAGCTGGCGCAGGCTGCTCAGAGCTGCTGAGAACACAAACCCTCCAAGACAGTAAATCCGGAGCCCATGTTGTTTGCTTCTGTTCTGTGTTGGGGGATCTGAAAGCAGCCGGCATGACATCATGCTGCAGAGATTCTTTTCCCTTCCTAGGTTTTTTCTTTTTTCCCCCCTTCCTCCCCTCCTTCATAGTGGCCCTGCTTCAGCAGACCTTTGGAGCACTGAGGGGTGGGCCCTGGTGGAGGGGTGGCTGGGCGGAGGAGGGTCCCCTTGGCCAGCAAGACTTATTCAGGGTCCTGTAACTTGGAGAAAAGAGGGCAGGGGATTGAATTAGCTGTGCGTCATGGAGAGCTGGCCGGAGCCTCTGGGGGAGGTGTGGACAGGCCATGTGTTCCTGTTCTCCACCCACCAACTTAGCTCCGGGGTGCCCCTGGTGGGGTCTCAGTGACCAGAGCAGTGGTTAGCTAGGGAAAGGAGGCAGGCTGGAGGGTTATAAGGCAGACCACCCTCTCGCATATGGACAGATGCTGCTTTTCCCACAGCGAGAGGACCATGGGACCAATGGATCTGGCTAGCTGAAGGAGAGGCCTGGAGGGGAAGTTGATAGCTCCTGTCTCAGGGAAATAAAGGGGTTTGTTTATTCTTTGGCTTAGCCGGCATTTGGCTCAGAGATTTGCCATGTGTTTTCAGAAAATAGATACCCAGTGGCTGGTCCTTACTCCCCCACACCTCCTAGCATTGTTAGTTATTTGCTTGATTCAGGCAAGTGGAGGGGTGGGGGAGGACTTGAAGCTTTCTGTCTCCCTGGGACTCAGCCAAGCTCTCCGCCAGGGCTGGGGAAAGGGAACTTTGCCTCTTTACCTTCTCTGATGCTTGCTAGCCGACTGTGCTTCTGTGGACACCCCCTTGCTTCTCTTTCTTCCTGCCTTCCCTCTCTCCCCAGCTAGCCTTGAGTGGCACTCCACAGGTTAGAGAAGTTTAGGACCGGGGTGGGAAAAGCTGGCCTTGGAAGAAGGGAAAGGAGAAAGGGATGTTTTGGAGTAGCTGCCCAAGGCAGAAGAGTGTCAGTGTGAAAGCCATGGGAAGTAGTACCCCACTGGGAAAGAACGAAGGAAAGAGAGCTTTTATACGCTACCTAGAAGAAACCTCCTCTCTTTCCTGGTCCTACACATTTCCGCTGCAGGTGGGAGCAAGCCTGCGACCTTTACCCTCAACTTGTGAAGTCATCAAGCACAGGTTCTTTGTGGGACACAAATACCCCCTTCCCCAACTTGACGAAAGAGAAGCAGGCTCACAGAAAAGACCTTTTCAAGGTCATACATGGTCAGGCCACGGGTTGGCCAACTGTTTCTGGAAAGGGCCAGGTAGTAAATATTTTCGGCTCTGTGGCCCATGCTGTTCTCTGTTGAAGCGACTCAAGTCTACTTTGTCCAGCAGAAGCAGCCACAGACACAGTCTATGAACGAATGCACGTGGCTGAGTTCCCAATAAAACTTTATTTATGGACTTGGAAATTTTCATTTGATATAATTTTCACGTGTCACAAGATACCTTCTCCCCCCCCACAACAGTTTAAAAACGTAAAAACCATTCTTAGCTTGTTGGTCATATAAAAACGTGTGCTGGATTTGGCCTATATAGGTCATAGTTTGCTGGCCCTAAATTAGTCAGATTGGGAGGTCCTGATGATCAGCCCTCCTTAGAAAGGTGTGAAGGGAGCAGGCAGCCCTCACTGTACATGTGTTTGCACACATGCACCCTTCGATTCCTGGTTATGGGCAAGACAGGGCTGGATTCGGTTTTCCTAATGACCTCGGAACCTCACAGTATTGTTCTCAGCCAGTTCGGTGAAACTTCAGCTTATCTGTGAGTCAAGCTGTAAGGGTCCAAGGAACAAATGTTTGTGGACTAGGAGGAGGGAAAACATTTGCTGAGGACTTGACATCTCCAGATAATAGAAATCTCTAAGGTCTGGTTTTGCATCTGGCCTGGAGATATTCATATAAACATTCAGAATTCTGATATAGCCTGAATTGGGGGTGAGAACTGGATGGATTTTTCATCATCTCACTGAACTCGGGTTTGTCTGGTTAGGGGAAGGAATGGGGGTGGGGTGTTCCTTGTAGGGATATGCATACGTACAGTACGCATGCATACTTTCTCCTTAGCCTATAGGCTGTAGCCAGAGATGCGTAAGAGAACAGGGACTAATTCCAGAATCTCCTGATTCAGAAGACGATTCCAAAAATATATGTTTGCATTCTCATTTTCAAAAGCACATGGGGTGGTGGTTCTGCTCTATTCTGAGCTCATCAGAGCACTTCTTTGTGGGATTACATTTCTGGGTTCCAGAGTATAGGGGAGATTGGGATGAACTGGGATTCATTCAGAGGAGAGTGAGCCCAGTGGCTGAGGGGTCCATAGGCATGCTGGGCGAGGGATGCTGGAGGGATTGGGAGGTCTGGAGAAGAAAGGGCTGAGGGACCAAGTGAGCTGTGTGCAGATTGCACGTATAAGAGGAATTGGGCACCTGGGTGGCTCAGTCAGTTCAGTGTCCAACTCTTGATTTTGACTCAGGTCAAGATTTCGGGGTCCTGGGATCAAGCCTGAGGTTGGGCTCCGCACTCAGCAGGGAGTCAGCTTGAGATTCTCTCTCCCTCTGCCCCACCTCCCCTCACATGCACCCACATACTAGCGTGCTCTCTCTCTCAAAAATAAATTTAAAAAATATTTCTTAAAAAAGGAATTAGATTATTCTGTGTCTGTCAGGGGAGTAGAAAAGAGGACCTTTGGTAGGAAGCCACAGGAAACAGTTTGAGCTTAAAATAAAAAGAGTTGTCCAAAGGTGAACTGAACGACATCATAAATTAATGACTTTTCTGTCACTTGAGGTATAATCTAAACAGAGATTTGGTGGAGAGATTGTAGGGGAAATGATTTTTAACTTCTGAAAATAGTTTTGAGGAACTGGAATCATTCCACCCAAAGAAAGGAGGATAGGAACAGAGGAAGGGTTCTAGCTAATGAATTGACCTCGAGTCCTGGAAAGCTGGAATGGAGAAAGCGGCATTAAATGCATTATAACAGACTTTTCTTTTAATCATTGGGAACTTGCTGACGGTAGTAGAGGGCAATGAGAAGGATCACAAAGGGGAGCCCTGGACTTTTGTACCCTGAATACATTTTCAAGTAGAGCGAAGCCTCTCTTGGGTGATTTAGGTCTATCTGCCTGCAGCCAGGCATATTGGCTGACCTCTTACAGTCGTCTTTGTTCTAAAATTTCTGTGATTTTAACGTAATGGTGGTTCTTCAGCCTGTTTTTGTTTGGTTTCCAGCAGAAAAGTAAATCTCAACTGGACTTGAATCCATGGGGGTCTGGAAAGGATTCGCCACACTTGGCTTTACCAGCGAGGCTGGGGAGGCGTGGGAGGAGGGAAGGGTGCTCTAAATGCTGCTGCTTCACTCTCAGTCCCCTGCACCCTACACACCCCTCATCAGTGTATCCTTGAGATGCTCTTCGTCATCCTCCCCTCACGTCTTTGCGGGGATTAGGTGGCATCCACGCTCATTCTTCTCGCATTATTAAAGCTAAAGCTCAGACAGGAGTGGTTTGTCACCAGATCATACACAGGGAAGGGGCTGAGTCAGGGCTGGCTGGCTCCGTTGGCAGGTAGTGAGGGGAGCTGTTTTGATTGAATCCAAGTAGCTCTTATCACATGGTGTTGGGTGGGAGAGACAGACATGTAATGGTGTTAGTTCGTTACATGTCCGTCTCCCACCCGATTGTGCGTTCCTTGAGGGAGAGCCTGTATCCCTAAGGCATAGAACATTACCTGGCATGGAGTGTCGTCTCCTCAGCTGTTTGTTGGTTGGATAGATGGATGGATGGGTGGATGGATGGATGATGGATGGATCGATCCTGCTCGAGTTCCTTTCAGTTTTAGTAGCAACATTTCTCTTGCTGCGGATGGGGGAGGGGCCCTTGAGGGGCAAAGGAAGTTCTATTCAGTTGAACCCCTCCCTGCCTTGTTCCAGTGGTTTGTGTCCTCCCAGTGGATTGGAAATCTCTTTCAAGGAAGGGGCTTCCTGGGATAGCTTAGCACCTTTCTGCTTTCACAAGGTCCCGTTCTTGCGAGTGCTGAGGCTTCTGGAATACTTTGGGTGGGATTGTACTTAGATTTGGCTGAGACTGATAGTGAGTCAAATTTAAAAGTATTAAGTCCCTACCGTGTGCCCATAGTCATGTTTGATACTGTGTGTTTAATCTTTGTGTAACTACATAGAACCATGACACAGTCACTGCCCTGTGGGGCCTTCGGGAATAATAGGTTTCTCAGGGTTGGGGGCACATAGTAGGTGTTCAGAAAAATGCTTGTTCACGGACATCAAACCAGCAGGGTTAGCTTAATTTTCAAAGACTCTGAAGCTCAGGGAGAGCTGGGTGGCTAATGGTCACCAAGAACCATGGAGAAATAAGGACCATGGTGCTAAAAATCCCTTTAGAGCTTGTCCAGGCCATCCAGTGAGTGCTTTCGCACTGGAGATCTGAAGCCGGAGGCTGGGTGGCTGTCGGCAGGGCTTCACAGAGGGAATTCCTCTGTTTGGTGGGGGGGTTGGATTACGAGACCACTGTGCTCCCTTCCAAACGACAGACTTGCTGCAGATCACTTCAGGCAACACTGCCCACGAACCCAGCAGGACCGTCTCCCAGCGTGGGTGTGTGTCCTGTAGTGCATAATCTCAGGGAAAGGAGGTGGTACCACCCCAGTAAGTTCCTGTGATGACTTTCAGCATCTTGCACTCCATCCTAAATGCTTAGCTTCCCAGCCCCATGGAAGGAGGAACTAGCTGAAGGTGTGCATAGCAACAACTGATATTCTCACCCCCTGTCTGTGCCACGAGGAGAGGACAGAATTTAGAAACTGGATTTGGTTTCTTTACTGGGAATTCACTTCCTGCTTCTCTTAACACTTTTTTCACTCTGTGAGCAATTGTAGGAAGACCTTTACTTTGGCGGGGCACTAATAGCTTTGTTTGTGTGTTTGCTTTTTAAGATTCCGCCCCTCACCCTAGTAAGGTAAGTTGTGATCATTCGGCAGATAGGGGACACAGACTCCCAGGAAGATAAAGCCATTTTCTCAAGAGCACGGAACAGCTCAGAATTTAAATTCAGACGCGTATACTGATGTTCAGGGACAGGGGACCAGGCCAGCAGAGAACTTGGAAGTGATGTCATATTTCAGTTTGCAGGGATCCAGAAGTCAGAATAAGAACCAGTGGGCTGGTGTTATAAGAAGGCAGATTTGGGGCAGGCTTAAGAAAGAAATGTCTAACAGAGTGGCTGAACAGTGGATTGAATGGCTTTAAATAGAACTCATTCCTTTATTCGTGCAGTGAATCTGTGGTCTAGCCACTGGTCATGGTGCCCTCCACCCCCACCACCAGAGTGTTCACTCTTAATAAAAAAAAAAAAAAGTCAAAATAACAACAAAGACAAATTCAGCTCCTCCTAAATGCCAGGAAGGGGGAAAGGCAGGCCCTGATAATGACTGCCTAGGGACAGGAAAGCCACTTTAGACCCAGCAAGTGGTCCTTCAAGACAGGCTGCTCTAGGGAGGTGACATTCGAACTCTGGAGGTTAAAAAGGAACCAGAATTCTAAACTCTCTATCTGAAGATTTCCAGGCAAAAGGAACGACAAGTGCAGATATCTTGGAGCAGGGGTGGAGACTTGGTTTGTCTCCGGAACAAAAGGGTCCAAGGAAGCCAGAAGACAGTGAGGGAGAAAGTGGTACAAGAGGAAGTTGAGGAAACAGTTCCCTGAGTTGGGATTCTAGGAGCAGTGTTGCTGGCCATTAAGTACATCTCTCAGGGGATGTGAACCTCTCCCTCCAGAAGGTTAGGACGAGGCCGCAGGATGGATTCCCTGCAGTCTGAAAGCCTTTAGGGTAAAGCGGTTCATGCCTGACAGTTCCTGTAGCATCATCCGTGTTTTCAAAGGTTGTTCTAATTCCTTCCTCTTCAACATGTCCATAGAGATAACAGGAGCTCTGGCTTGTCCGTGAGCTCTGGCAGGACCCAAACAAACTTATTTTGTTTTTGTAGGAAGGGGGAAAAGTGGGTCAGGCTGTTTTGGCATTTCAGGCATGGAGTCCTGGTTCTATTGCAGGCCTCGGTCTCCATGGAAATGAAAAATAGTGTTTGTCATGCCTGTTCCTGGATTGAATTCCAAACTCTGGGCTGAACAGAAGCTGCAGGAAAGCCAGGGAGCGGGGGAGTAGGATGGATGGAGGCTCCAGCCCTTGTGATGAGGGATCTCTTCTCTTTGGCTGGAGGAGCAAAGGCAAACAGCTTTTACCCAGTCCCTGGCGCTCTCTCCACCCATCCCCTCCCTGGACCGGGAACACCAGCAGAAAGGTAATAGAAGGTCTGCTTTTCTCCGCTTGGCCAAAGACTTTCCATGGGCCTTGCGCTTACATTAACTGGTCAGTTCATAAATTAATGAACAACTGGAGTCCCTGCTAGGACGTTCCTCCCCATCAAGTCATTCCTTCCAGGCTTCGGTAGATTTTTAGTGAGAATGTATTAGGGATTCAGTGTTTTGCAAATGTTTTTGGATGGGCTCTGCCCCCTTTCATTTCCCTTGTAAGCAAATTTATTTTTTTTTAAACTTTCCATTGTTACTTGAACAAGATAGGGAAGGAGGAAGGGGTAAGTGGAGCTCGTTGGCCATAGGAAGTGACCTGAATTATCTATAAAATATCTCCAGAGCTGAGGACTCAGGAGGGGCAGAGTGCAGAGAGAGGGCAAGGCCTGGGCCAGGGTGGACCCTGTGAGTCAGCGTGTGGATGACCAGTGGGTAGTTAGCGAGCGTGGAGAATTGTCAGGCTTACCTTTGTGAGTTTTCTCTGCCAGCAGTCTGACCTGGCAACCGTCTGGTTCTACCTTCTTGGTTCCAAATTACAGACCGAACCTGTTCCCGAACACCCTGTATCCTTCACCTGAAGGCCCAGCTTGGAAAGCCCCCAGGGGATTTCAGCAAGTTACCCAAACAGAGGAAAGGGAAGGAGATGTTCATCTCTGTCAGAATCTTGCTCTTGCAGCAGGTGAGGGATGCCCCTTCTGTGTTGGGCTCCGCCGCAGCCATTGTGTGAACTGTGTTAGGGAAGAAAGGCAGTGTCCCGGGAGCCCTGTCCTTTGTTGCCCTTTGCTGAAATGCAGCACGCTGCCAGGTCCAGACCAAAGTGTGGTGGGCTGGGACCAGGCGGAGACTCTGCCGTAGCCTAAGTTAGGAAGACAACCTCTGCGCCATTCAAAACAAAACAAAACAAAACGAAAACAGCAACCAGCAAAAAAGCATCTGTCTCCTAGTCGCCTCCTGGCCTTGTTCTTCAACCAGGTAATCACAGTTTGCCACAAAAGGCACAGTTGGGTCCACAAAGGAAGGAACTGGACCCAATAGCAGAGTTGTCCCCAGGTTAGATTCCACGTCATAGGTCCACAGAGGGTGGGTTCCATACATGGTCGTGAGGAGCTCCTCTTAGGAGAAACAGTAGTTCGTTTCTCATCCTTTCAGACTTCCTCCCCATCCGCTATCCTAAAAAGCAGGGTGAGGCAGGGGGAGCTGCTGAGACTTGCACTGTTGAGCCCTCTGTGCTTGGGCGTGGGGGTAGCCTGCTACCTGTTAACCCCCTGGTGGACAGTCCTGTCCTCTCCCTGGACCTGTGCTTCCCATCTGCCAGTGAGAGGGTTGGACAGGATGAGCCCTTCCCAGTCTTTCTCCACACCAGTTGTTCCTTGGGGACCTGAGACTGGGTTTGTCTTCATGGGTAAGCGGGGGCCAAGATCAGGAACTCCAGGACCTTATAACAAGGAGTGAAGCAGGCCTGGGGAGATCTATTTTTTCTAAGTGACTTGGTATTTTGCTCCCTGAGGAGAAGGACCCAAGGGGCATTTGGGATTCTGCTGGGATTTGTGATTTGGGCCATATTCCCCCTCTACAAAGCTCCTGTTGGGTCTGCCCTTCCCACTTAGCATGCTGTGGTTTTATGAGGGTACAGAGACATGGTTAAGTGACAGGCAGGAATAGACAGAGCAATTGCAGAAGAAGCAGCTTCAGGGAGGCCTAGTAAACTGACTTGGGAACCAGTTGGGGGGACGGAGTTCACAGAGGCATTTGCAGGCAGCATGTAAATTCATGTCAGTGTTAGGCAAATATACCCCTGGGCTTTCTTTCTCAGGCACTTGAGCATGTGCTATGGGAAAATTCAGAGTGGAGCTGGCTAATTCTCCTGGATATTTGCAGTGCTGATATAAAGAACCGAGGAGGATTACTGATGAAAGCTCAGAATCGGCAGGGGGATGGGAGGCGCAGAGTTGGATCTCGGAATGGTTGTCTGCTGGGAATTGGGGACCCCTAAAGATGAGAATCAGCTTTAACTCAGGCGGACGGAGGCAGGGAGGGTGCTTGTCACATGGTTGTGGGTGTGGACTCTAATGATAACGGCCAGGCTCCCCACACCAAGAGAAGGTGACACTCTCCCATCAGGTGCTGAGGCGTGGCCTTCCCTGGAGAACCACGTCTCCATGCCTGCTCCCCGTCGGCCCTAGATTCTTCTCCATTGCCAGTTTCTGTGACAGACTCAACTCATTTTCTGTTGCAGCGAGTTCACCGACCTGGTAGACTCTGAAAAGCCGATTCACTCAAAGAGCTGTAAGTGGGTTTCTGTCATCTGGGACAGCTATGTCACTTATCCCTCAATACTTAGGAAATTTGTTCGGGAGTCCTCTCAAATTTTAGAGTACAAAATCTACTCGGTGGCTGTTTAGGCTGCAGATTCCTAAGACGATCCCCTGGAAATTATCATTTATTGAGTGGGAGAGGCCTGGGATTCTGCACTTCATGGGAAGTAATGCTTGGTAGCATTTGAAGCTTGTCCGTATAATGCTGTGAGGAGAGAGGGCAAGGATATTTATCCCACATTTTACAGAGAGGAACATAAGCCTTCTTAATAATAACACTAGCCGCTCTATCATATTTACTGAGCATTTATGATATATCAGGCACTGCACTAAATATTTTACTGATGTTACTTCATTTGATGTTCACAGTCCTGTGATAAACTATTGGTATCCCTCATTTGTCGAAATGGAAAAATGAGACCCAGAGGCCAGTGTCACACGGCAAGTGGCAGAGCTGGGACTCAAACCTGAGCCCGCCGACACAACTCCACAGACGGGCAGTTAATCCTGACATATGGCCAAAGCAGGCCCTCAGCAAACAAATGTTTCGTTTGAAACTGGCTCTCTAAATTTCTAATTAAATGCTCTATTAGTTTGGGGCTCCCTGGAATGTATTAGGCAGTCAAAAAAAAAAAAAAAAGAAAAAGAAATTATCATTGCCCTGGCACTGAAACTGTTCCAGCCGAACATTGCAATGATCAGACAGGTCATTGCGGGGCTGGGCTTAGGGGAAAAGATAAAGTGAATGTGAAGGATCCAGGTGTGGGGAGGGCGAGTAGGAATCTGATTGGGAATGAGCCAGGCCAGTGGAACTTGCTAGAGAGTAGGAAAGGGGTGGCTGTCGTCCCAGAAGGTAGAGGCTTGGGTGCAAAGCGACAGGCATGGATCTTGCAATCTCTATGGCAGGAGTGATTACACTGAAGGCACGCAAGTGAACTTGAATGAGGAACACTGAAACACCAGCTAACTATTCCGCTCCGCTCAGGGTTCCGAAAAATGTACGGATGGCTGCTCAGGGAACTGGCTTGCTGGCAAAGGTTGCTGGTGCCCACAGGACCATGCCGGCTATATGGATGGGAAAAGAAAGCATAGGATGTGGGCTCCCATGTCTGAAGTGAGGGTGGGAGGTGCTACAGAGAGCCCAGAGAGACTTTGTCCTCTTTCCATATGTCTGTTTCTCAAGGACTTCACCCAGACTTAAGCATAGGAAGTAGGATTAAAATGCAGTATGACGTATTGTGGTTAGACTTAAGGAAGCACTGTTTGTTGGCACGGTAACCAGGAGAGGGCTGAAAAAGTCTCTGTCGGAGGTCTTAAAATAGGAGAAATGGGAAGTGAGTGAATGACCTCTGGGCCCCCCTGCAGTGAGTGGGTTAAAAGTGGCTGGTGGGGTCTCAGTGGACCTGTTGTTGGGGTGAGTTGAAGATTAGAGCAATCTTAGAAGTGACACATAGTTTCTTGAATGCTCTTGTGTATTCCATGCTGTTTTAGGCTTTCATACCTTTGTTTATACTGGGTTTTGTTTGTTGTGTTTTGTTTTGCCTGGGAACATTCTCTTCCCTCCTACAACCATGCCCTTCACCTGGCCAACTCTAACACTGTATTTAGATCCTAGCTCAAGTCTCAAGTGCCATATCCTTAAGGAAGCCTTTCCTAATCCCTCAAGTCTAGATAAGATTCCTTGACTCTTCCCAGTCTCGCACCTCCTGGCTTATGTTAAAAGGAGAAAAAAATGCGTGTCTGGCTTCCTGATGGTAATGTCCCAGGGACAAGGATCCTTTCTTACTCACGGTTGTGGACTTGAATGCCTGGTATGATGCCAGGTGCCCAGTAAGTGTTTGTGGAGCGGAAGATCCAGGTATGAAGGCATATCACTTTGGCCAGGCATTTATTAACCTCCCTATTTCTTAGGTCTCTTATATGTGAAGTGACAAGCTGGATGTATTCTAAATTCTGGAAGGGGGTCATAGTCCAGTAGTTCCTCCAGTACCCATCTTCCTTCCCTTTCTGTAGCAAATCTGAGGTCCTTTTTAGCTTTAAATTCCCAAGATTTTGAATCCTAATGTAATACTATTATTAATAGTAGTGGCAGGATCAACTAACAGCACACCACAGTTTGCTCAAATGGCACAATAGTGTAGGGTTATGAGATACATGGGAATTAGTTTTATTTCTTCAGCAGGACATCCAAAGTCTATAGGATAATGGGCTACCTTTATTTTTATTTATTATTATTATTTTTTAGAGAGAGCATAATGGGGGTGGGGAAAGGCAGAGAGAGAGGGAGAGAGAGAATCTTAAGCAGGCTCCACACTCAGCACAGAGCCTGACCCAAGGGCTCGATCTCATGACCCTGAGATCATGACCTGAGCTGAAATCAAGAGTTGGTCACTTAACCAACCGAGCCACCCAGGCTCCCTGGATAATGGGGTGCCTCTTAGAAGAGTATTAGATATGTAGCAAATCTAATAGTGATTTTACTGAGTTAGAACGACAGCTTCAAAGGTGTCTTCTTCTATAGTGAAGGATTAGAGCATGGGGATGCGGTGGGGTGGGGGGGTAATTGGGTTTAGTCTTGAAGGGTAAATATTGGAAGGGTGCTTGGAGGGGGAAATGGTATTTTCAGAATGAGAGACAATGCAAAATGTGGAATTGAGAGAACATGGCACAAGGATCTGTAATTAGTCCTGGATGGCTGAGGCAGGGGGCCCGCTGGGAGGAGTAGCCAATGATGGAGCTTTCCAGGGTAGCTGGGAGTAAGATCATGGAGGAACTTCTATGCCATAATTTGGAAATCAGATTTTATTCTGAGGGGATAGGAAACCATAGAGGGCCTTAAGCTAGGGGAGGGAATGGTCGGAATGGCAAAATCACTTTTTGGAAAGTTCATTTTGGTAGCCACACAGATACTGGATTGAAAACGGGAGGCAAGAAGTAGATTCCTTCCTTCTTTCCATCCACTTAGCCACCCCATCCATCCTGCCATCTATTCACCCAGCAAAGAAGTATTACTGGATGCTGGTTCTGAGAACAGGCTCTATCATCAGATAGGCCTGCATTTCAGTCTTGCCACTTACCTGTCTGTGTGACTCTGGGTGAGTTACTGAATCTGTCAGTAATTCACTTTCATCACCTGAAAAATAGGGCAGATAATAATACCCGTTCATACTTCATCAGTTGGCTGGGGAGTGAAGTAGGATAGCGTGTCATAAATACTTGGCACCAGGCCAGGAACTCATAAACATTCAGAAACTTCCAGCTATTTTTGTGAACAGGTTGAAGGCACACGTTTGGGAGCTTTCATGATACTGGGGACTATGAAAGCCACGAGGATTGTTAAAACTTGCACTAGAAGGATCTTCTGTTCAGTGGACATCTACTGAGCCCATACTACTCACAGAGCATCACACTGGGCCGTGTGGGAGGTGCGGAGGTGGGTGCCTCCCAGAGTGTGCACCAGGCAGAATATGGTAAATGCGCTAGTCCGTTCAGTGGTGGAGACTTCGAAAAGCTCTTTGAGGAAGGTGGGCTTTGAGATGGATCTTAAAGGGTGAACAGGACTCCAGGAGGTAGATATGATGTTGGGGGGAGGGCCCTCCACACACAGGTTGTGGTAGGTATGGAAGTCTGGAGGCAGGAGGAGGAGAGTGCGCATTAAGAAAACCAGGGGAAGATATATAGGACTATACACGAGAACTATCAAAGATTGTCTAAGGAGAGAGAAAGTATTGGAATACAGGTAAGTGTCAAAATGATTTTCAGTCGAGAACTTTGAATTCCATTCTGCGGATTTGAGACTTTCATGGGGCGGGCAGAAAGATGGTATCGGCTTGTATTTAGGAACATTGAATGCCAGAGGTGTGACTGAGCACAAGAGAGGAAAGGGAGTTGAAAGAGGCTGCTTAGAAGACTATTTTGGAAGAGTCTCAGCAAGGGGCCCTGGGGGGAGGGGAAGGAAGGATGGGTGAAAGAGCTTTCAGCGAATAGAATTGATGGGATCCAGCGACTCGCTTTTTGTGGGGTGAGGTGGAAGGCGTGGATTTGCAGCCTGAGAGACCGGGAATGATAATGCTGTGGAGAAGGGGCAGTAGCGAGAGGAGGTTCAGGACAGCAAGCTCGGCTTTCAGTCTGAGGGGCTTGTGAGACATGGGACTGGAGAGGGTGGCCCCGCGGCAGCAGATTGCCCGGCTGACGTGAGCAAGTGTGATGAGAGCCGGAAGCAGGTAGGAGAGTGAGTCTTCTGCTGCAAGGCACAGTTGAAGTCCTGTGAAGCAGGAGATGGTGTGGGCAGTGAAGGACTCACCTTCAGGGAAGGACCACACTTCAGGCTGAGTTAGCAAGAGAGAAGCCAGCGTCTGAGGCGGGAAGACTTAATAGAAGAAAGGGGTGTGTGGCATCTGGGGCAGCGGGGGTGGGGAGGGGGAGATCTTCAGGAACAGCACAGATGATCAGTAGCCTTAAAAGCACAGAGAATAAAGGGACAGATGACAGTATAAGTGTATTGACTGATGTTTTGACGGATGTACGGAAAGCCAAAATTGAGGTCTCCTTGGGTGGCATGCATCAGGTCAGCTGATAGGGGGCCACTAGTTGGTGAGGGAATCTCAAGGACCTTTTGATCAAGTGTGAGATACATGTTGTTTGGGGCAGTTGGAGTGACTCTCCTCCACGTTAGAATTTTAGGCCCACCCTGTACCGAATCCCTCCTCAACAGCCTGTTCTCAGTGGGGATGGAGAGTTTGGAGAAGGATAAAGGGATCTCCTTTCATTCCTGCACCTGGAATCACCATGTGTCAAGATGTCCCTTATTGAAGGGAAAGACTGGAGCCAAGCTGTGGGTGTGTTGTGTCTGAGACGGGCCGTGCTGGGCGTCATCCACACCCTGGTATGTCTGTGAGCAAACTCGTTGAGGTTAGGGGTAGAGTTCCTGGCTGTTCTTCTAGCAATGTAATCCTAGAAGACAGTTTAATCCTTGGAGTACTTGGCTGTGGGTTGAAATTGGCCCGAGAGAGAGGCAGCTACCCCAGAAGGGTGAGCACCTGAGTTTGCCCTTCCGGAGTGTCCCCTGGAGGCCGTGTCCCACCATCTTCTTGCCACCATTCCAAGGCTCTGCTTTTCCAACTGAAGAAAAGGAACATAATTTCCTCTCTCCAGAGTTTGCATAGTGAATGAGTTGGGTGGGGCGGTCAAAGGATAAAGATGGTGGAGAGGGGGTGAGAACTTGAAGAGCTTCTTTTTCTAAATCACAGGTATTATTATAAGTGAGATCTAAAACTGAAATCTGATTTAGGGTGAAGCAAAATATCGGGTCTTACCTTATGTGTCTCCACACATTCTCTGGTCACATCGTCTCCCTTTTCTCTGGCCTCCTTTGTTTCACTTTCCTTCAAAAGTTAGAGCCCTGCCCTCGCACCCCTCTCCCCCCACTGTTCCCTCGTTCCCACACTTGCTGGTTTGGGCTCTGGGCTTCCTTCCTTCTCTGCTGAGGATCCCCAGGTGGAAGGTTCTGCTGAAAGGTGCATGGTTTTCATTGCAAATGGGTTCCACGGGACACCTGAGGTCACAGCTCGATCCTCATGCAAATGACCGTGTTCCCCACCCTGCACTGCGCTCCCTTAGGAAAGACTGGGATGAACAGGCCCTCACAGCCTCAGATCTGGGCTGTTCCCGAAGCCTGGCCCTGCTCTCTGACCACTGAGTGGGTGAGAAGAACCCTGGGCTTCTCATTAACCCCCAAACCCACTCTTGTGCTTTCTTTGGCTTTGCAGTCTCATCCTTGCTTTCCTTCCCATTTCTCCTCTTTCCCACTTAACCTTGTCCTTGTCTTCCCTTGCCCCACCCTCTCAGCGCAAAAGCAAACACTTGTTAGAACTTCACTGCATTCACTTTTCCTCCCTTCTTCCTTCATCCTCTATCCTTCTCTTCCATCAACAGCACAAGCTCAGTTTCCAGCAGTAAATATTTATACAGCTTATAAGCCTTGGTGTAAGTGGGTTCAGGTACCGTGGGATGTGTAAGATACTTGTTGTAAACACAGTTGGGTGGCGGGGACTATGGAAGGCGAGAACTTCTGCTCTGTTCATCTTCGCCCTGGGCAGGGGACGCGGAGAGCAGCATGGCTTATGAGGAAATACTCCGGTGTGCATCAGTTGGCAAGTCAGAAGACCCAGGTTTTGTTTCGAATGCCTCTGCAATCAGAGGACACTTTAGCTCCTCTCTGCCGTGCCTAGGGCTTCATTTTAAAAATAGGGATTATGGCACTTGTCATTACTACCTCCGTGGAGGAATGTTTTAAGAACCTAGTGAAATAGTATGCGTGTGACTGTTTGGAAAGTAGGATTATTCTTGACCATTTTTATGGGCACATAATCTGCAAAACAAAATGTCGAAACTGGGTCTGCAGCATTTGTATGAGAAAAAATCATGGTATTAGATGATCTCTGATGAGTCTTTCAGCTCTTAAATTCTGCTTTCCCTAGACAGTTTTTGGCATGTAATAGGGACTCTGACAATATTTGGATGGATGGACAGACAAATGGTTGGATGAATGGATGAATAGCTAAATGTCTAATTGCCCTACTTACCCCTTCTAGTCCCATTTCCATTTCCCGTTGGCACCACTGCCCCCACCTGGCCAGCAGCAGTATTACGGTGCCATGAGTTCCTAGCCGGGCCCTTTTCTCCCTGTTTCTCCCCAGCCCCTAACCCTGGCTCCCTGAGCTGGCTCCTTGGGACCCGGCTTTGGCCTTCAATCACTGACTGCCTGTCTTTCCTCCTCCTCCCTTCCCACCCCACTCCCTCTCTCCATCTGCCCCTGCAGCACTGCCAGTAACTCAAACCGCAGCACGCCGGCCTGCTCCCCCATCCTCCGGAAACGGTCTCGCTCGCCAACCCCGCAGAGCCCGGACGGAGACACCATGGTGGAGAAGGGCTCAGATCACTCCTCGGACAAGTCCCCATCCACGCCGGAGCAGGGTGTGCAGCGCAGCTGCTCCTCACAGTCTGGCCGGAGTGGTGGCAAAAATTCCAAGGTGAGCGGGACCCTGCCGGGGACTCTAATTCTTCGTTAGATGGCTGCAGGAAAGCCAGTGCTGGGGGGACGGCGAGGGAGAGAGCCCCTTCCTCGAGGGCCCTTGTGTCAGTGAGGTGAGGGTGGGACAGGCAGGGGAGACCCTAGTTAACGTTATCTTCTCAGCTAAGGACTCACAGTGTCCCCGGGAACTTATTATGTTTCCACAGTGGCTGTTCTCTCTCTTTGGGCTAGGGAGCCTCCTGGACCTTGAGATTTGGAGAAAGGGTGCTCTGGGGACCAGGAGGGGTCATTTGTTTAGCCCAGCTTCCTTTTTCAAATTTGGGATAGAAGGGAACATTATTTGGGACAACTATAGGGCCAGGAAGAGAGTCCTTGGGAAGAGTGGTGTTTTTAACCCCCACCCTGGCTGTCTCTTTGCCGTACCTTTCGTAATAACCCATTTGGTACTCATTTGGCCAGGAGGACGGTGATCGAACCTCTCTGTCCCTCCCAGGGTGCTGCCACCTGGGGATCTGGGCCTTTGCCTGAGGAGAAGCATAACATAAGCCCCAGGGGGACCTGGGCTGTGGATGGGTCCCCAAAGATTTTCTTATCCCCCTCCTCAGTCCTTTGGGAAGCAGGAGATATCTTTGCCTAGACGTTCCTTCAAAAAGCTCCTTACTGTTGGACTCCTAGGCCCTAGGGAGGGGTAGGGGCCCCTGGGAGGCACGGGAGCTGGCTTCCCACCTGATTTGTCTTTTGATTTCTTGTTCTTCCTCTTCTTCCCCACCATTTCCCAAATACCTCCTTTGCATGCATGGTCTTAGTCTCACAAGCGCCTCTCAAAAGTAAGCCATCTTTTGTCTCTGTCTTTGGTCTCCCCTCCGGTGTTGAATTGTCTGTAGTGCTCCGCACCCCTCCCTCCGCCCCCGCCCACTCTGGCCCATGTCTCGCTTGGTCCCTTTCCCAGAAGGGCCGGCCCCACTGCCCCCTGGCAGGCTGGCTTGAAGTTACTGAGGGACCATTCCTGTTGCACCCAGAGTCGGAGAACAGACCCGTCCCCCATCCTCCCCTGTCTCTGCCTGCTCCCCGAACACTGCCTTGGGCTGGGAATCTGTTCCCTCCTTACATGGAGCCATCTAGAAGCAGAGTCCTGCCAGGGCTTACTTCCGTTGCTTTGAGGAAGGGAGGCCCCATCCAGTGGGGGGCTTCAGGTCCTGATACCCCCTCATACCTGCTTTAGTGGGTGAGTCCTGATTCCCCAGACAGGATAAGTGAGGGTCACAAATGCCCATAGGTGAGTTCCCTGGTGCAGTAGATCGACCTCAGGAGCTCCGCCTGCCTACTGACAGCTGCTCTGCCTGGGTACCCCTCACTGCTTCCTCTCACTGCCCAGCCCAGGGGCCTGTGGTGATCACTCTGAATTGTGATCAGAGCAGCACTGTTCTCCCAGAAGGGCAAGGTGCTAGCATCTAGCGGTTGGTGGGCATTGACGGTGCCCCTGCCGGGCCCCATAGCAGTGCGACCAGGTCAGGGAGGCCAGTCTGCCCAGGGCCCCCGGGATTTCAGAGGTCCGAGCAGAACTTGGAGGGAGTACAGCGTGAGCAATCGGTATTTTAAAACAGCGGGGCTCAGGAAATAATCCCCACGGGGGAAAGGAGGTAGGATGTCGCCCGGAGAAGAAAAAGCAGAGGAATGACTTAATAATAGTCTTGAGCCTCTGTAAGTGTTTTGGGGAGGAGGAGGAGGGCGAACAGCTGTTCTCTTTCCTGAGGGAAGAACAAGAGACTTCAGGGCTAATCCTAGAGTCTGTGACCTTCAGGCTAAAAGCTGCTTCTGAGGACTTGACACAGTGGCTCCTCGCTGTAGGTAAGGGAAGAGGAGCTCTGGCTGGTGTGAGCGAGGAGTTCTCTGTGGGGCCGGCACCCCAGCCCGGCCCCTCACCCCTCTGGCTGGGGAGAGCATGCGTGTTGCCAGACACACGCATTGAATTGTTCTGTCTCTCTGGTTCTGCCCACGGACTTTTCCATCCTAAGGTGAAGCTGCAAGCTACTTACCCTCTTACCTCATGCGTAGCAAGGCACTCAGTGAACCCAGCAGACCTTACTGATGGCCATCCGTACGGGGTGCCGGTGTCTCTTTCCATCAGGTGCTGGGTGGATGTGAGCACTCGGTGATGAGAATTTTTAAACCTCTCCTACTGAACGGCAGGTCTTGTGTAAAGACCAGGTTCCTGCCCCTAGGCAGCATACAGTCTAGGAAGGGAGAGAAGACACATGCCTAGATTTTCCACAGACCGAACCTGTTAGAAGCACATGTGTAGCTGGGGTGGTTACATGTCAGAGGCTGGGGGAACTCCTTTCTGAGTGGGGTGTTAGGGGCGTGTTTCAGGGAGCTGGTCCACGGAGCCAGACGGAGGCCCTGAGAGGCAAAATGAGGCATAAAGAAGGCCCTAAGAGCTGAGCGTGAATTCAAAGTTAGCCATGTCCCCCTTTCATAAGGAGCTGAAGAGGGAGGTGACTGGGGGTCGTGGGGGGCTGGGTGTTATTTTCCCTTTGAGGAGCTCAAGGGTGGCAGACACATAGTCTTGGAGTCCCCTGTTTTGGAGAGCTGCAGAGGTGAGGTGGCGATACCCCCTCCCCTGGTGGACCCTTGTCTCAGGTTGACGTATCTACGGCGAGGGATCTAGTAGCCAGAGCTGTGGTTGCTACCCAGCCAGGCTGCCTTACCTCCCTCCCTGCTGCCCGTCCACCTCACAGAGGGGGACACCTCCTGTGTTTTCCAGGCAAGCTGGAGAGGGCTTCCCCTTCTCCCTGGAGCCAGGCGTCCTGCTGTGTCCGTCTTCCCGCCCCAGGGCCTCCATTTCCTTGTGTTAATCTTCAGGGTTTGGGCTAGAGGATTAGTAAGGCCCCTCGTCTGTGAATCTATAACTAGACCGCCTAGGCTGACCCTTCCTGGGTGCAGCCCTGCCCAGAGCATTGAGCTAGAAGATGTCAAGGCTTCTTTCCTTTTCCACCACCCAGCTTCCGCTCTCTACTGCTGGCCTGTGGCCACTAGGGGGAACCAGCGGCCGCTGTCTGCTCCCAGGAGCTCCTGCTCTAGGCCGGCCCCAGTGGGTCAGCCCCCCCCCTCGCCCCGCCCCAGCCCAGGCTGGGTGGGCTGTGTCACCCCGGCTCAGTGGCTTTGCTCCTCCTTTCCCCTTGACTTTTTCCTTGTCTTTGAATCCTAATTTTTATGGTTTTTTCCCCAGTACGACAGACTTAACCTGATCAAAGTAAGAAGTCTCTTTTTATTGCCTACCTCCTCTAAGTAGAGCTCCTCTCTCCCCCTCCCCTGGTCCCCCAGCCCCCATCTTCCCAACTCCAGGAACCTTTGCACTGGGGACATGTCTGTAGGGAATGTGGGTCTCTCTCCAGGGGCCTTGCATTCCTTTAGTGCTTATTCTTGAGACCCCTTCTAGGAGGTCATAAAAATGTGCTCTGCTCAGCTCCCTGTCATCAGCAGCTCTGTCTTTGAGTACTTTTCCTGACTCCCTCCTCCCCTTTTTAGACAAATCCATTCATAACCTGTCAGAGGAGCCTTCACCCCCACCACCTAGTTCTGTGTTTCCCGTGCTTCTGGCCCTCTCTGCAAAGGAAGGGCATTTCAGGAAACCTGCAGGGGCAGAAAGCCTAACTCGTGCCAGGGGACACTTCTGCTCTCGCCGCACCGAGGTCGGTAGACTTCTCTGGTTTCCCCTCCTCCACGAGCTGGGGACTCAGCCCTGGGAGAGCAAAGCTACGAGGGTGAAATCTGCCTCCAGGAGGCTGGTCAGAGTTCAGAGACCCATGCCCACAGTAGGTATTCTCAGGAGCTCCTGTGGATCAGGGAGTGGGGGCATTTTCCTCAGGGGTACCCTCAGAGGTGGCAGATAAGAAGCTGCCTGGAGATGACTGCTTAGGGTAGAGTCTCACACTGAAGAGGAAGACAGAAGTCCTCGCTCTTGATGGTACATTTCACATTTCAGTACTTGGGGACACAAATTCTTATCCCCTGCCCCCCTTTATAGAAGAGCAAGTATTACACAGAGGTATCACACAGAAATGGGACATGGGTTCCCTGGTCGAGGCTCTTCATCACTCTGAAGCTGTTCTAACAGATTGAGAAGGGACACATATCTGTGTGGCAGTATGGGAAGAAGGAAAATCTACCTCTTCTGTGTACCTTGGGCAAGAGCGAGAACACCGCACAGGAGTAATCATAAAGGATCTTGGGTCCCCACACCCAGCCCGAGTTCGTTCCTGTTGGCCCTTTCCCTCCTAGGGTCTTCCAGGAAGGCCGGGACAGTGGGGTAAGGAGCTGGGGGGCAGGTGACAGAGCATTTTCTCAGTTATGAAGCAGGTGTCTGAGGGCCTGGCTTTGGGTAGATGACATGTAGGGACCTGGGGAGCCGTTGAGGCTGGAGCACCAGAGAGTGCCTGTCCACTGCTGGGAGTTGGCGTTTAAGGAGTGTCTGCACAGCCTCATGCCCTGTGATCTCAGAGGCAGGCTCCAGGAGTGAAGACCTCCCGAGGTGCAGATCAGGTCAGACGCTGCCTCTGCCCCATCCACTCTCCTCCAGGTACGGGTAGCCTGCACCACATGTTTACAGGCTAATTTTTGGATCCAGGTCCAGGATCCCTACATGACAGTAGCTCCCTCAATAGTGAAATAGTTGGTTTTAAGTATTTGGATCTGGCCCCTTTACCTGCGAAGAGCTGTGGATTAGAGGAGAAGGTAAGGCCATGGTTCGAGTATGTGGTTTGCACGTGGGCCATAGTGACAGCCTTTGTTGGGAAACGACTATGGAGAGCATCTAGAGAGTTCTTCTGGTGGAGTGGGAGAGCTGGCGAAGGGGGAGATCTCATGACCGAACTTTTGTCACCTGCCCTCCACCCCCACCGGACATGCTCCCCGTGGACGTTCTGAGACTGTGACTGCCCTTTCTTTCCCTTACAAGTCAGGGTCTCCTAGACGAGGCAGGGGGATAAAGGCTGCCAGTTGGGCCCAGAATCCACACCTCTGTGTACAGTTGTTGACATGCAGGCATGGTTTTCCCCTACATAGTGATTTTTTGCTGCACTTATACCTTTGGCAAGCTTCTTACAACCGAAAATACCCCATTTCCAATCCAAAACTGTTGGATCAGCGCCTTAAGGAATGGGGCCCAGGCAGCTGTGTGTGTGTGTGTATGTTCCTATCTGCCTGTCTGTCTGTCTTTCAAGTGGGGTGTGCATCAAGGACTCCTGGCCATAGAGATTGGAGGTAGACAAAGCACAATTTCAGCCACCCCTCTGTTGCCATGAAAACGAGTCACCTTTGCCCAGGGCCGGGAATGGAGAGCACCTGAATTCTGGAGCTGGTGCAGAGTCTTGATTTGGTTGGTAACGGAATTCCAGCACTTCAAATCAGGGAGGCACCATTAGCAATGATGTGTTTCTAGCTTCCTCCCAGGGCAGAGCCCCCAGTACTCCCCTGCCTTTGTCACCTCGGTCATCAGCCAGCTGTTTAGTACGAGGAGAAGTGGACTCCTCTGCTCCCCGAGAACATAGTTGGAGGAGGTTTCCAGGCAGCCCCTTTTTTTCCTTGACCCGAAGGGTCCCCTCTTGCCTTCTGCAGACGGGCTGACCTGGGGCGGAAAGCTGGGTTGGTCTCTATCTGCACTTTGCTTCTGGTCAGGGCCCATCTGGGGACTGGGTCTTGGATGCCTGCAGCGCATCCTTTCCCCCCATCAGAGAACCTTGTGATGGGGCTCCAACTCCCTTCCAGCTGAGCTCTGGCTGGTGCTGCTGCTGCCTGCCGCCCGACCTTGGTGAGGCTTCCAGCATGGACCTGCCCTGGGCCTCCTTTCTGGAGCTGTCTTGAGAAAGGAGGACCCCTCTCGAGCAGCCACATGGGAAGCATTCAGCTGCATTGGGATTCCTCCTCCCTGCCCGCCCTCTGCTGTCTGTGTAACCTTCCCTCAGGAGCCGGGCATGCCCCGGCCATTCCCACCATCTCTTCCCTGACTAATGGTACCTTCTCTTATTTTGTCCTTTCAGAAAAGCCAGAGTTGGTATAATGTAAGTATCTCTGTTTCTCTTCTCGTCGGGTATGTGGGAAGTGGGTGGGGGTTGGGAATGGTTGGAGAATGGAGAGGTGTGGAGTGCAGTTTGGCTGGCTCATGGGCTTGAGCCAGTTGAGGGGCCTCTGGCCAGGCCCCTCCCTCAAAGACCAGACACACTGGTTATCCCCTGCCGCAGGACAGGACCGCTGGTGAAGGAGGATTTGATTCAGGGAGACCAAGGAGGGATGGCCCTCCTTATCCTCCCTTATACTCCTGGACAGGGCCTCTCCAGCCCCAATGGAGGGGACTTGCTGGGGGAGGCATCCAAAGACCAGGCGGAATTCTGGGACTGGGACAGCCCTGGGGCCTGAACTTAGGACCCAAATCTCCTTCCCTTAGCCGACACGTTTTGGGGGAAATGCAGCCAGAAGACTTTTCCCCACTAGTAGAGAGGCCGTCCCATGAAATGGAATTTGACTTCTGCCCCAAGGCCCACCTCCACAGCCCCAAAGGGCATGTGCCTTCTTGAAGACATCCGCTGCTCTTGGGTCTGTGGTGAAGGGGTCGTCTTTGGTGGTGACGGCTTAGCCAGCTGCTCTGTAGCCAGAAATTGTATTGTGGACGAAACAGTCCATCCAAGACCACAGTCCCCATCACACAGACTGGGCTGCAGCGTTCTGAACTTTTCCGCTGGAGAGCAGCTGACCAAAGTCTCAGCCAGCCCCGCCACATTGTACTCTGCCCTCTGGGACTGCACTGCAGAGGGCCTGGCAGGTCCCCGTCATTCCTGGCCCGAGTCTGCCATTCCCCACATTCGCGTCTGCTTAATCATGCAGGTACCACTCCCCGCCTCCGCTGGCACCAGGCTGCACTCCAGCGGGTTTCCCGGGCATGCAGAAGGTGGGGGAGAAGGTGGCTGAGAGTGACGGAGGCCGTGGACACCGCAGGGGTGGGGAGGAGCCTTGCATTTAATGTAGGGACTTGAGTCTGAATCGTGTGTTCGTGTGGGGTGAGGTCGGGGGATATTTTCAGTGATGCCCCAAAGCCAAGCACATTCCAGTTAGCCCTGGGGCTTCTGACCTCTTGCTGCTCAGCGGGCCTGCCTCTCCCTGGGGGGCTCTGCCCACCTAGCCTGGCACACCCGAGGCGAGGGTTGGAGGGCCGGGCTGACGGAGACGAGCTGTGGGCTGAGGTGGCCTGTGTCGGGGAGAAGCCAGACTACACTCCCACACTCCCCAGCCCTTCCCCTTGGACCCACTGTGGTCTTCAACCCCCGCGCTGCTTAGAGCTCACATCCTGGAGGCGACAGAAGCTGCTTCTGTGAGGGAGGAGAGTGGGGGCCGCTTTCCTGGGAGCCATGTGGGGCCTCCAGCATCCCTTGCCTGACAAAACCTCCCTGCTCTCAGCGGTATTGCGCAATTAGTGCCCCATGCCCCCAAAGGGAACAGGAAACAGGTGGCTGCAGACATGGTAGACCATCGAAACAGCCAAATTTGGACATGCAGTCCCCGCCCCCCCTCTCTTTTCTCGCTGTCTTTCTTTGAATCAGGCTTTTCTGTTCCAGCTCACTTTCCCTTTCCTTGACTTCTTCCCTATCCTTTTGTCTCTGGCTCCTCCTCCTCTCCTTTCTCTGATTTCCATTCTCTGGCTGGCTCTCCCTTCCTCTCTGCCGCCAGCCAGCCAGCAGGTTTTCCTTCCCCTCCCTGGCTTCCTCAGAGCCCCCCCCCCGCCCCCCATCCCCCCCTTGCACATCACAGCAGGCACCTGAGCCTTCACAGAGTAAAGGATAGGAATGGATGCCAGCGACCGCAGGGGCCCAGAAACTCACGGGCTCCTGCGACAGATGAGTAGGAGATGGCAGAGGAGCCAGGAGTGGCTGGAGCCCCGCTTCCTGCCTGGAGTCCTGAAGCTGGAGACCCTTCCTGCCTGACTGCACGTCTCTTACAGTGGGCCTCCACGTAATGTCATCTCCTAGGCTTTGCTGGGACTCACAGATGGTCAGTGTCTCCTCCAGCCTTCTCCCCCTCACCCCAAGTGAATTACAGAAACATGACAGACTCTCCACTTGGCACAAATCATTAACTCACAGAGGTCGAGTGCACAAGGGACTCTGTGCTGAGCAGTGTTTCACGCTCCCCCTGGCCGCCCCCTCTCTGGGCCGCGTGCTCTCACTCTGAGGCGTCTTGCAGACACCAGGGGCCCCATCCAGAAATGTCTTCTTCTGGCTGCCTTTCCCTTGGCTCTGTGTCCATGTTGCCAGGCAGACGTGGCTGCTTGTCTGCCTCCCATCTGCCCGGGTCCTGCCCTGCTTCATCTGTGGAGGCCTGACACGGGGGCAGGCACAGGCTGCAGAACGGAGTGATGTGGAGGGACAGGGAGATGGTAGGCAGACTCTGGGAGGCCGAGAGGTGACGGGGGACCTCCAGCCGGCCCGAGCTGCAGGTATTAGGGCTGTGTCTGGTTTCCCTTTCCACTTGTCTTCATGTGTTTCCACAGCGGGAGGGAATCAGCAGCTGGTGGAGCGGGCAGAGCCCTAGAAAGGCTGGCTTCAGGTAACCCCGGGCTCCTCCTCTAGTGAAAACCCTGCTCTCTTCCTGAGGCCCAGACTGTGCCCTGGCTCTGGGCTTGCCAGCTTCTAGTGTCTGGAGGAAGCAGGCAGGATGCTGCCTGTTTCACACAGCAAGCATCACCCCCGTCCCTGCCCACTCAGATGGTCCCCGCGGGCTTATCCGTGGCGCAGGCCTGAGCGTGGCCATTCCTCTAGGCACCGTTGTCCTGCCCCATCAGGAAGCTACCACCTGGGCATTTCCCCAGAGCCATGTGAATCGATGCCCACGGGCGTGAGGTGCCCCCATGCGCCCAGCACCTGAGCCCTTGGGTGGCTGGATACCCCCCTGCCATGTGTCGTATATGAGCCTGTGCTCTTGTGTGCAGAGGCCCCATCGGGAAACTTCAGTCCAAACCGCCCCCCCCAGCTCCCCAGCACTGCCCGCCAATAGTACATTCAAGGTTTTCTAGAAGGCACTCACCTTGCCTCTGTGTTGCCCCGACTCCCCTTCTCAGTGCCGCTGACAGCCCTCTTTGACACTCAGGGTGGTGCTCCAGCTGGGCTGTCGACTGAGGTGCCACGGTTGTGTGGATGGGCAAAGGCTTTGTCATCCCAGCTCTAGGACAGTCACACATGCCCTGGTCAGGTTCCGGACTGGGTGTCCTTGCAGAGCTGCTGACCGTTGAGAGAACATCTCAGGTTGTTGGAGTAGCTTGGGTCTGATGGGAAGCCCACCCAGCACCTCCGCAGCCCGCTCCCCAGCCCGCTCCTCAGCCCCCTCCTTTACTTGCCTCTCTTCCACATTTTCCTTTTTTTTTTTCCCTCTGATACTTGTATCTCTTTTTCTTGCCAGAATAATACAAAACATAGTGATAATGAATAGACTTCTGTAATTTCCTGGGGCAAGATTCCACTATTCCACTATATTTTTAAATATGGTATTTGTGATATATATATTCATTAATTTATTTATTTTAAATTTTTTTATTTAAATTTGATTTAGCTAACATATACTGCATTGTTAGTTTCAGAGGTAGAATTCAGTGATTCATCAGTTGCATACAACACCCAGTGCTCATTCCATCACGTGCCCTCCTTAATACCTGTCACCCAGTTATCCCACCCCCTCCCACCTCCCCTCCAGCATCCCTCGGTTTGTTTCCTAGAGTTAAGAGTCTCTTATGGTTTGCCTCCCTCTCTGATTTCATCTAATTTTATTTTTCCTTCCCTTCCCCTATGTCCATCTGTTTTGTCTCTTAAATTCCACAGGAGTGAAATCATTTGGTATTTGTCTCTCTGACTTATTTCTCTTAGCGTAGTACCCTCTGGTTCCATCCATGTTGTTGCAAATGGCAAGATTTCATTCTTTCTGATGGCTGAGTAATATTCCATTGTATGTAGATACCATGTCTTCTTTATCCATCATCTGTCGATGGACATCTGGGCTCTTTCCACAGTTTTGCTATTCTGGGCATTGCTGCTATAAACATTGGGGTGCAGGTGCCCCTTCAGATCACTACATTTGTATCTTTGGGGTAAATACCTAGTAGTGCAATTGCTGGGTCGTAGGGTAGTTCTATTTTTAACTTTTTGAGGAACCTCCATACTGTTTTCCGGAGTGGCTGCACCAGTTTGCATTCCCACCAACAGCATAAGAGGGTTCCGCATTCTCCACAACCTCGCCAACATCTGTCATTTCCTGACTTAATTTTAGCCCTTCTGACCTGTGTGAGGTGGTATCTCATTGTTCCACATTTTACTTTCACCTCTCCAGCCAAGGAGGAGCGGTCACCATGATGGCAGACCACTTTGGCCTAAACAGTGAGACCCGTGGAAGGAAGCGGCTAGACTCCAGGGACACGTGGAAAGGCTGAGGCGTGAGAGCTTCTGGTCTCTAGCCAGGGGTATGATATGCAGATCAAGAGTGGGGTTTGAGGGGCGCCTGGGTGGCGCAGTTGTTAAGCATCTGCCTTCGGCTCAGGGCGTGATCCTGGCATTATGGAATCGAGCCCCACATCAGGCTCCTCTGCTATGAGCCTGCTTCTTCCTCTCCCACTCCCCCTGCTTGTGTTCCCTCTCTCGCTGGCTGTCTCTATCTCTGTCAAATAAATAAATAAAATCTTAAAAAAAAAAAAAAGTGGGGTTTGAAGGCAGTGCAGTCTACAGCTGCCTTAAGGCCATCCCAGGCTTGATTACATCTATGCCCCCTTACATCCCCCCCCCCCCCCCCCGCTTACTTGACGATCCCAACTTTATTCGTTAAGGCCCCAGGCTTGGAAGGTGCAGCCCCCATACACATGAAGTGGTGGGATAAGCAGAAACAGGGCTTTCGTTTCAGTAGGGAGCCAGCGGCAAAGTTGGGGATGGGAGGGGGGTGTTCTGTCCCCCGAAGATGGTCCCTTTTGGGTGCGGTAGGCTTGCATCTTGGATGAAGCAGTCACGGGTCTCCTGCTTGGTGCCTCACCTTGTATGGGCACAGGTAACTGTCCTCATCTGCTTCACCCCTTCCTGGGCGGGGGGTGGTCAGTCATCACGGCAACCCAGAGAAGCAGCTTGTCTGAGGTCAGAGGTTAGGAGCCTAGGCCCTGGTGGCTGGGAGAGACTTAGCACCCAAGCTCCTCCTCGATGCCCTGGGATGGGGATACTGGCTTTTTTGGTTGGGGAGGAAGGGATAGTGCCAATCCTGTGGGATGACCAAGCAGGTCTGGCAGGCATGAGATTGAGAGCAAGAGAACAAAGGCTTTGTGGGCATGAAATTGGGACCTTAGGGGGACAGTACAGAGAGTGGAAATTCGGAGACAGGACTTGCTGCCTGCACCCTTGTTCTTTCCAGGGAGGCTGCCTGTGCTGCCGTACGCTCTGCCCATCTCCCCGCTGTTACTTACGTGGTCTTGGAAGAGTCTTCCTGACTTCTGCTTCCCTGACCCGCATCCTTCACCTTCTCTGGAATGGTCCCATCTCTCCTGATGAGACCCTCTCTCAATCCCACTCCCCTCTTAGCCTTTCTGCATGACACTGTCCCACCTATATTTCTCTCCTTTCTTTGCTCATTGCCCTCCTCCTACCCAGCATGCCACTCCTCCCTACTCCCTACCTGGCTTTCTTTGGAGGGCCAGGATTCCCTTTGAGGGTCTTAATTGATTCCTTCCCAGGTGAGGCCAGTACTCCATCAAAATCCCTCTGTTTTTCCCCTGGGTTCCTCCACCTCTCCCCTCCCCCGTGCTGTACCCAGGGAGGGGGTACCACTTGGTCCCAGCTCCCAGTGTTTGCCATCGAGTTAATGTTCAGCTCAGGGTCAATTCCCTCTCCTCAGGCCCGAAGCTGCCTGCCGCCCTGCCCAGCCCAGCCCAGCCCATTCGATCGTGGGGGGTGTGGGAGACAAAGGCTGAGCACTGAGACTTGCCTCCCCCGGGGTTGTCTCTCTGGGTGTGTCCTGCCTCTGCCTCACCTGTTCGGCCCATAGCAGTATGTAAATGTTTCCAGGGAATTAACTGTAAGGATCCAGCTTTCGTGGGTCTATATATTGCCTAGATCTTGGGGTCTGGTATGGCCCAGGAGAGAGGCATTATGGTCACCCTGGAAAATGGAACTGCCAGGGTCGCTTATCACACTACCAAGGATAGGGCTGCCTTACACAGGGCAGAGAGCAGCTCGGATGTATGGTTTGGGGTGTTGGCAGGGATCGGGCACGGAGAGGCCATGCACGTACAGGTGGGGATCGGGCTGGCTGTGCACACGTCAGCCGTACTGTGAATAGGAACAGTTTTAGAGGTGTGTAAGGAATGTGTTCATTTGGTAAAGAGTTTCTGAATAGCAGATCATGCTCTGCTGTAGAAGATAGACTGTTTGAGGCGTAGATCCCTCCTGGGGAAGACGATAGTCTGATGGAGGTACCACGCTGCACGGGTGACGGTGGAGGCCGTGGGGCTGTGCACAGTGTGCAGATGATGAGAGAGAGAAAGAGACGAGTTTGGGGAAGAATTCTGACTCTTTGTCTACTTTCTCTAACACCGTTTAACCGGGAGACTCTGGGTTCCTTGGAAACAGTCTTTGGTTTGGGAGTCAAGAATCTCCTGAGCCAAAGGCAGATGCTTAACCAACTGAGCCACCAGCTGCCCCTAATTAGGAACTTCTTGATGATCAGGTGGTCAGGTGTGTGGGCTCTGTTCTGCAAGGCCAGGGGGCAGTTGGATATCTCAGTATCAGTTTGGAACTAACCTACAGGCCAGAGGAGTGTGGTATTCGGAGGTCTTTAACAATTTATTTATTTTTTAGAGAGAGAGGCGGGGAAGGGCAGAGGGAGAGAGAGGGGGAGAACTTCCAGCAGACGCCCCACTGAGTGCAGAGTCCGACACAGGGCTCCATCTCACGACCCTGAGATCATGACCTGAGCCGAAACCAAGAGTGGGATGCTTCACCGCCTGTGCCACCCAGGCGCCCCAAGAATCTCCGTTTTTAATGCATTCATTAGGTCCTTTTAAAGTATTCTCATGTTTGAGTCCTGCTGGCTCAAATCTCAGAGACTCCTAGGCCAGAGGCACCATTCATCATCACGTGCAGGCTTGGGATGCTCGCCGCACAGTGGGCATAGCTGTGGAGGGCAAGGCAGGTGCCCCATTTGTTTCAGAGGTCTGACTTTCCTGGGGACCCGTGTCTTCCCAGTCCCAGTGCTGTGTGTTCGCTGCCCCAGCTTCTCTGTCTGGAGCCCTTCCTGGCCCCATTGGCCTGGCTCCCATTCCCCTGCTTCCCTGGGTTCGGCTGTTTCCTTCTGACTCCGGGGCCAAATTCTCTGCTCTTAGCATTGCTACTTGGCCCTCAAGGTCTGAGGAGCTGCCTGGGAATCCTCTTGGCCTGGATCCCCCTCCTGTTAGTGCTGGAGGCAGGGCAGGGTCCCCGGAGCTGGTGACCTCAACTTCTCCAGGCGAACTGCCCAACCTCTCCCCACCAGTATGTCTGCCGTGAGAGGAATCGAACTTCCAAATCTCCTGCTGGTGCTACACACAGGGAAGTTGGTGGACTGGTGGGTCAGTGCCGGGAGTGTGCTCCAGAAGTCCCTGGCTGTTAGCATCTCCAATTTCAGATTCCATCATAGCAGCCATGCCCCTGGCACCTCCCCCACCCCTCCCCCCTTGGGAGCCCTGGCCAGCTACTTTCCATTGCAGGAAACATCTGCTGGGGAGGCCAGGCTAGGCCGGGAGGTTACTGGAGGACGTTGGCCAGTACCATCACCCAGATCCTGTAACTTGAGGCATGTGTAGGGCTCTGGCCCTGCCCGCCCACCCACCCTGCCTCCCTCCTGCCACGAGCGACTGTAACAAAGAAGTTGTTTGCTGGTCAGCCTAGGAGAGCACGGTCTGGGGAAGGAAAGGGGTGTGTGCAGGGGTGGGGGTGAGAGCAGGCCTTGTTGCGACAGCCAGTGGTGGCCGCTCTGCCTGGGAGAGGGCTGTGAGTCATAGGGACCAGTGCCCGCCCAGCGGAGAGATTGCACGGTGAACGGGCTGCTTTATGGGAAGGGCCAGACGGAGCTGGGAGTTCATTCTCGCCCCGGAGTTTCCGACCAACTATGAGCTTTGTGTGAGTAACCAGCTGGGTGCACCTCCGGACCTGGCTGCGGGGTTGTCCTCGTCCTGCGCAGTTTGTCCACCAGGAGCCTGCTGTCCGGAGCCCTCAAGCCATCCCTGTGCACCTGCCGTGTTGTCTTGTGTCTTCTGGCCTCAGCTGGCCTCTGGGAGTGGCTGTCCGCACTGACCAGGAGGAGGGGCTTCACCGCATCCCCTCTGGGTCACCCTCAGCCTGAAGACCAGCCACCTTGTGGGAACCAAAGTGGGACGACGCCAAACCTGGCCATGGGAGACTGGCCGGCCAGCCTGTCCCAAGAACCATGCTGACCACACCCTCCCCCTTGTGAGGTTTCGTGCTCAGAACAGACCTCTGGGAGAGAAAAGGAGGCCAGTCAGGGTCACATAGACCCTCTGCCAGAAGCCCGACAAGACTGACTGTTTTCATCCTGAGAGGACAGTCAGGAGCCAGAGCTCCAGGAGCCGAGCTCCACTGGGAGGTGGAGCTGTGGGGAGCGATGGAATCTTTGACTGAGTCTGGGGTCCTCTGGAGCCTCCTGCTGGAGCCGGACAGCCAGCCTTTGCAGTGGTACCTGAGGAAGTTTACGGATACACCTGCTGGTGCAGAACTCTACTGCTGGCACGGATCTGAGGAGATCCCAGCCGTGAGTGTACATCCTAACTTCTCTGGGCCCGTGTGATGGGTCTGCCGCACCCCTGTAATCCCCCACTCGGCCCTGCTGCCTGAGGGCTCCACATCTGACCGTCCTTGAACTAAAATCCTCTGACCATTTTAAATTAAAGTAGGTGAGCCATGCCTCACCTTTGGAGGAAATTGCTTTAAGAGCACGGGGGTGGGAGGCCAGAGGGTCGGGGTCTCTTGCATCAAAATAGTATATGGGGGCAGGTCAACCCAGTGCCACTTTAGAGTCTGGGAGGCAGAGGCTGGCCTGCCATCCACATTGGCAGCCCGGTAGAATCAGGGCATTTATTTGCAAGGCTGGGTTAAGGAGTCCCTGCACTCAAGCCAGTTTTGGTAGACCTGGCTGAGTTCCGAGGTCAGGGCTGGCGTTGCCCTCTCTCTCCACGCGGCTACAGCTTTGTTCGGAGGAGAGGAGAGGAACAGCTCCTTCCATTTGCCAGAGGTTTGGTTTGGAGATGATGGCCAGATGCCATGCACCTCCACGTCTGTCAACGTCTGAGTTCCCAGTGGAGGCGAGAGATGCAGGGGCGAGGCAGCAGTGTGGAAAGCACATGAGAAAGAGGAGGACTTCCAGGCTTCGGAGAATTGGATGCCTGATGCCTGGTTACACTTGGAGGGGGCTTGGGGCCATCTGGTAGGCTTGTCCTCGGGCTGATAGTGGAATGTGGTAAATATGAAGACTCGCCTGATTGATACTTTTTTTAAAGAAATTTTTAGTAAAGAACATAAAACTTAACCATCTTAAGTATTTCTAAGTATTTCTCAGTTCAGTAGCGTTAAGTGAAGTCACACTTAATGTCCAATGTCCAGAACTTTTCATCTTGAAAAACTGAAGCTTTTTTACTACTCCCTCTGGGAAAAAAGACCACTTGTGGGCATGAGAGACTAGTGGGGGCCCTAGAGTAGGTGAACGTCTCATTCGCCAGAGAGTGAGCTCTGCCGGGGCTTCCCTGTTTCCGTCTTGGGACCAAAACCTGGAGGCGCCATCGTTGAGCAGTGACCCAGACCAGGGGCTCTGCTCTCCTCTCCTACTTAGTAACCACAAACTTTGGACAAGTTGCTTAACCTCTCTGTACCTCAGCTTCTTCGTGTATAAAATGGGATAATAAAAACAATCTGTGGTCCAATGGAATGATGTACGTGAAGGGCTGATGACAATGCTTGGTGCATGGTACTCAGTTCACATTTGCTCAACTGTAGCTCTAGAAGGTCAGTTAGACATAATTAGGAACTACTTTTTTTTTTTTTTAAGATTTTTATTTGAGAGCGAGCGAGCAAGAGAGAGAGCACGAGCAGGGGCAGAGGGAGAGGGAGAAGCAGGCCCCTGCTGAGCAGAGAGCCTGACGGGCTCAATCCCGGGACCTTGGGATCATGACCTGAGCCGAAGGCAGATGCTTAACCAACTGAGCCACCAGCTGCCCCTAATTAGGAACTTCTTGATGATCAGGTGGTCAGGTGTGTGGGCTCTGTTCTGCAAGGCCAGGGGGCAGTTGGATATCTCAGTATCAGTTTGGAACTAACCTACGGGCCAGAGGAGTGTGGTATTCGGAGGTCTTTTCTAGCCGTAGAAGTCAGAGGATAGGTTGGCTTCTAGATACTCACTCCCAGTGGCCCTGATACTTGGTTCAAACATATGGCAGGTGATTTTTGAAGTTTGGGCTTCTACAGCATAGCATTGCTTGGGGGAAGGTAACAGGACATTGACTACTGCTAGTATAGCTCATTTTATAAACAAGCCAAAACAGAAGTTTAAAATTCAAATTAACTGTAGACAGAGTAGTTGAAAGCACTGTCTTCTGTCTGTCTCTCTCTCTTCTGGAAACCCTCCCCCAAACTGAAGTCATGCCATTCTCTCTCCTCCAACTTCCTGGAATATTCCTGTTTCCTCTAGCGTAAAAGCCATCAGGCCACTTAGCTCAGGTAGTCAAGTGCGTGCCCTGAATGTGGTCAGGCCAAAGCCCGAGCTTGGTCGTGGGCCACTTAGTTTTGCAGAAAGCCAGAAATCAGCTGTCTAAAGCATATCCCATTGTCCCTGTAGCTATATGCCAGTGGATTCCCTGGGAAGTGGGTAGAAGGTGTAAATGGCCAAGACCTCTCTGTCACCATCACCAGGATGATCCGGTGCGCTCCCGGCATAAGGAGGTCGGTCCGTGACTCGCCTGGGTGGAGTACAGATGTTTCTCTGTTGAGATGCATGGGCCTACTGGATGTGCACTTGTCTTCATGTATCATCCTTGGGTGCCTTTCATCCACGGGCTACACTTCTTCTTCTTCTCTTTTAATTTTAAGATTGTAAGCTTGGAAAGATCAGGTTTCCTCTCTGTCCCCCTGGCTGATGGAATTTCCAAGGAGGATTTCCTAAGACAGTTTATGGGTATAGGTCTGCACCCAAAAAGCTAAGTGGGCACAGGGTCGTCCATAACACAGATCGTGGTGAGAGGTGAGCAGAGGACTGGGGATGCAGAAATCTGCCACTGACCAGCTTGGGGACTCTTGGGCAGGGGTCTCCCCTCTGGCCTTCATTTCCTCATCGCTAATGGACGGGTTGGGTTAGATGGTCTTGTAGAGGGTGGGGAGGGAATCAGGGTTGGGTGCTTCCAGTTGCCAGATGTGCTTTTAAATTCTCTACTTCTGTGCTGATTCTAATACTAGCTTTATGAGTTTTTTTCCCTAAATCCAGTCTTGGTAAGGTGCAGTTCTTCCCGCCCTCCCCCCCACTGCCCATTTCATTTGAGATATGATTGACAAGTCACATCGTAATAGTCTTACATTTGGTGATTTTTCTTTTCCAGTCGTGAATTTCATACACAGCCAAGTACTTACTGTGTTAGTCACGATAGCCACTGCTTCTGAGAAGTGTACTGAGTACCATCATATTCTGGGTCCTGCTAGGGGGCTGGGGGAGCCCTTTTGGGCCCCTGTTTTGCTGTCAAGGTGGTGCTTCCTGCTGGCAGAAGGCAGGACAGCAGTAGCTCTCGTGGTGGGTCCCAGGAAGCTCCCTGGAGGTGTCCCTCCTTCCTTTCTCTTCTTGGGATCTACTGTGGACCTTGCTTAGTATGTTTGACATTTTGTCATTAATGGACACTGGGTACAGACCGTTTTGGAGTGTCCGATTCTCTCCATGTTGTTTTTCCATACATACCAAAGCCCCCTTTGCCTCACCAGTCCGCTCAGGGTCTGTGGGATAACAGAGCCTCCTCTTTGTCTTTTAAATTTGCAAGCAGGTGCTCTTCCTGCGTTTTCCTCCCCATCCCTGCAGAACCTGGGAACATCCTGCTAACCTCGGTCATTGTCACGCAGGTGTTAAGCCCAACTTACAAGCAGAGAAATGAAGACTTCAGAAAGCTCTTTAAGCAACTTCCAGACACGGAGCGCCTCATTGTTGGTGAGCCGGGGGACCTGGGAGCAGGGGGTGGGAGCGGGAAGGAAGTCTGGGTGTCCCAAGGACAGCACTCAGGCTGCTTGTGTCCTGAGGTTCCCCACCGAAGAGCCAGCCCAAGTGAGAACATCTGTCTGGGAGCAGGGAGAGTGGACAGATGTCCAGAGCACTGACCCCCGTGGTTGAGGCTCAGGGTTGAGCAGCACGTGTGCGGTGGCCTCAACAGAGAGCCCGACCTGGAATGAGTCACTGCCACTCTTAACCTCTGCAGGTGGCCCAGCAGTGAAGGGAGGGGTGTTAGTTAATTTTATTGGCCTTCTCTCCCTCTGACTTTCTCGCCCCCTCCTCCGCCTTATCCGTCTCTCTGCCTCTAGACAGCAGCACGTGTCACGTCACATGAGCTGCTAGGGACTCGCTTGGCCACTAGTTCAAGTGTCTCACCCGCCTAGTGAGTGGTAGGCAGCGGGGCTCCCGCAGTGCTGGTGGGAGGGATGGCGTGCCTCATTGGTAGTGGTTTGCTGGAGATGCTTCCTGTCTCTGAGCATCTCTGTCTCCCATCCTACCACAGATTACTCGTGTGCACTCCAGAGAGACATTCTTCTTCAGGGCCGGCTCTACCTCTCTGAAAATTGGATTTGCTTCTACAGCAACATCTTCCGCTGGGAAACACTGGTAAGGCCCGGGGGCTTTCTCCCTGGGCTGTCCCCTTGCCTAGCACTGAGCAAGCTGCCCCCACGCTCTCCCTGTGGTTGGCTTCCTGCTCTGCCCACCCCTTTGCATAATTCATAAAAGCACATGCCTGAGTTTTGAGGGAGAGAGCTCCTCTGCCATGTCTTCCCCTCCCTCCTTCCCTCTTGGGTGTGGAGGAGAGCGTGAGAGCAGTTGCTTTTGGCAAATGCAAGTAAGGATTCGGCAGGAGTCACTGCAGAAGGTAGAGCAGTTGAGTCAAAGGGGCATTGGCCTTGGCGCTCAGGGCCGGGTTGTACATTATCTGGGTTCTCCACCTAGTTAGCTGTGTCTTATCAGGCTAGTCCTTTGTTTTTTCTCTGCCTCCTCATCTTATAAAATAAAGCAGGAAGAGATAAACTGGTGACCTTATGGTTCCATCCAGTGTCATTGTCCTGTGTTTCTGTAAGTGGCAAGTAGTGATGTGGTCTGTGCACATTGACCAGACTGTGTAGACATGAGAAGGAAGCCTCCCGAGACCAGCAGCCAAGACACCTGTGGGGCTGTAGGCGAGGCTCAGCTGCCACCTCACTGTGTGGCTTCTGTGAAATAGGGAGCTAAACCACATGATCTCTAAGGGGGTCCCTTCCAGGTTTAGAAATAAGTAGATTGAGATCTGATTTCCTCTCTCTGAACCGGTGCCACATAAACACTCGTGGCCGACTCAGTGAATGTCTCTTCTTGCTTATTATCCCTCCTCTGTCCCTGGGGGGTTGCCAGCTGACCGTCCGTTTGAAAGACATCTGCTCCATGACTAAAGAGAAAACAGCCCGCCTCATTCCCAATGCCATTCAAGTTTGCACTGACTCAGAAAAGGTAAGTGGAGTCTAATCTTGGACCTTCTACTCCCCACCACCCCAATTCCCGGCCCCCCCACTTCTGTATTTCTGTCCTTCAGCTGCATGAACATGGAAGCCAGGAGGATGGGGGTGGGGGATGGTAAGGTGATGCAGATTGCAGGGACCACCTCCATTGGGTCATGGTGTTTGGAGTCTGAGCAGGGGTGAGGACGGAAGGTCTATACATTGGACTTGGAGCCAGAGCACTTGAATTGAGTCCCATAACCATGGGTGTGGTATGTAACCTCTCTCCACATTAGTTTTCTCATGTGTGCCATGGAGCCATTCATTCCTATAACAAGGGCTTGAAATGACATCATGGATTTGAAAACACTAAGTTGTAAAGCGCTGTGCAAATGTACTGTGTATCGGCATAGCTCATCAGGAGGGATGAAGAGTCTGGTAGGAAGTGGATTATCCACGTCAGCCTGGGGGAAATGTGGTAGGTAACATTTAGGGCCGAGAAAACCTTTGGCCTTTAACCAGCACCTGGAGACTAAGAGCTTCAGGGCTAGGGGTGGACTAGGCCTCTGCTGAACACAGGTCTACAGAGCCCTTGGACTTGAGCAGTTCAGTGGCAACAGCCATGAGATTTGGGGTCAGCTAGTCTTTGGTTTGAATTCTGTTTCGGGCACGAATCAGCTTTGTGATTACAGAAGTCCCCAAATCCCACCAACCTGTTTCTCTTTATTAGGCGTTAGCGGTGGTTTATTTTCCAAGGCTTTCATGTGGTTTACACGAAGCGGCGGCGTTTGTGAAGCCCCTAGATTGTGTTCGCTAATATCTGGTTCCCCTTCATTTCCTTCCCGCGTGTTCTAAAGGGTCCCCGCTACTGTGTAAGCACAGTAAGAACAGGAAACTCTGTTTTGATTGCCATTGTACCCCAAATATGTAAAATCGTACCCAGCACGTACTGTATTCAGGTATTTGTTGAATTAGTGAATGAGAGAGTGAGTGGGTTAGTGGATTTGTCTTCTCCTTCCCAAAGTCTAGTTCACAGCTTACCAGTTAACCCAGTTCCAGTCAGTGGGTGAAAAAAGTTGTTTTATGGAGATGAAAACTTCCAACCAGAGGGAGAAAGACCATGGAAAGCAGGGGTGAATACTGAAGGACTTAGTGCCAGTGGAGACGTGGAGGTCCCAGGTACCTGGGCCCCACGGACTGGGCCCCATCACTAGAGTACCTTGGTGTCATGGTCACGGATAGCTGAATCCATAGTATTTGGGGATGAAGTCAGTAGCTTTTCTTAAAAGGATGAAGCATCCTGTCTCCCTCCATTATATTGTGAGTCTTAGAATCTTACCAGATAACTTCTTGCTGTTTTCTCTTCCCACCCAGCACTTTTTCACTTCATTTGGGGCCCGGGATAGGACGTACATGATGATGTTCCGGCTCTGGCAGAATGCACTCCTTGAAAAGGTCAGTACTGCCCAGCTCCTTCCTTCCTTTGGCCTCAGGACGCACATCCACCTGGAATGTTCTCTCCCCTGGGGGGCGGGTCGCGTGGAGAGAGTGCTCTTCCTGTGACGTGGGCTAGCTCCAGAGCAGCCCACGTGTCCTCAAGGTTCTGGAAGTCCCCCAGACTTGCGGTGTGTTCCGTATTCTCCCCCGGGTGGTGCCGTGTGAGCAGCCTCGTTGCTGCCGGGGGCAGGGCCCTCATTGGCTTCAGGCACTTCTGTTCCATGGTCCTAAAACGTACCCGGGTTGGTGAGACCCACAGTGATGGAAGGGCTGGCAGGCAGGAACGGTGTTTACTCACAGGTGCGCAGGCAGAGGCCCGTCACCACTTACAGAATCACGGGGGTCCGTCAGGAGGCAGAGAGCGCAAGGGGAAGGCGTGGGCAAGAGCTTTTTCTGTGGCTTTTGCAGGAGGGAATGGGTGAGGCGGGGTAAGCGGGCCAACCGGGTTTAGGATTGGCTAGTTTGAATAATCCATCAGGCTTCGGGACATAGGGACTACCTCTAGTTGCCTGTCCCTGGGCTACCTAAGCCAAGGTGATATTGGCCCGGACTGTAGGAGTAAGGAAAGAAGGTGGTTGAGGGTCTAGGCTGTGGATTGGCCAGTCATAAATGAAAGGTGCACTTTCCGGAGAGTTGTTTTCGATCTCCAGGAATTAGCTAACCCTGGGTTGGACATTCCCTCCTCAGTCAGCAAGCCCTCAGATGACAGAGCATCAAAAATTCAGAAAACAGGTAAATAGAGTTCACACAGCCACCAATTTGATGACTCGAGTGTCTGAAAGACTCTGAGGGGACACACATATGGGCGAACCCATGGCCGCATTCCTTAGAGAACTCCCACTCAGAGGCCAGAGGATGTTGGGAACGTCATAGAAAAGTTAGATGGTTATAATTATATATATGATGCGTACGTATTTATCTTGACTCCGTAAACAATCTAAAGTAAACTGAGCAGGTTTATTACGTAGAATTTCTTCTAACCTGAGGGCCTATAGCCCTGGCACAAATCCAAGTAACTTCTTTGTGCTGTGATCTTCTGCCATTATTAGCCATCAGTAATAGTAAAACGATAATGTGTTCGAACCTCTGCTGACAGATTCGGATCTTCAGTTCACAGCCACTGTCATTTCTGAATAACACAGAAGCTCTCACACAGCAGATGTCTGCTGATTGTCCTTGTGCTGGTTACGGTCAGACAAGCCAAGCGCGGTGCATGGGTCAGGGAAGGGTGTGCGGAGAAGGGGAATTGTGACAAAGGGAAGGACGTGGTTAGGCAGTGAGGCCAGTGTGTCCCCGGCGGGGTGAATGGTCCACGTCAGGGCCAGAGATAAGAGGCAGGAGGCCCAGGGAAAGGAGGAGAATCCTCCCTCCGGCTCGGTGAGGGGCAGCACCTGCCAGCTCAGAGGGAGCCCTGCACTATGCCGTTCTGGGCAGTTCTTAGTTGGAAGACCAGAACCCTGGCTCATGGCATCCTGGCACCGCCTGCTTCCTCAGCCACACCTGGAAAGGCTGCGCTCAGAGAATTCTCAGATTCTTTATCAGATCTATTGATGGGAAACACTCTTTAAGTTTGATGTAAAATGTTTGTGTTTTGACTCCTTTTGTTTTTCTTTAAGGCTCTTGCCCTCTTTTTTGCATCCTAACCCTACCACCTTTCTACCCCTCCTCCCAGTTCAGGACTCATCCATGGTCCCTCCACTCGTTGTTTTTCCACAGTCACCATTTTTCCACATTCTGTTGCCTCTTTCCCGAAAATCCGAACCCCACGAGAGCTCACTTTTCTTAGGACAGGGCTTTTGAGAAGGGCACGTAGGCACACCCAGCGAAATAAGGAACTGGAATGTGTAGGCAGAACTGAGGCAAATAGATTCTATTTGAGAACAGAAGTCTCCTCACACTAACTGGCCACGCAGGCAGGCCCTGCTGCCTCACCTCTGAGAATGTGGTGTGGTCTCCACGGTGGCCACTGTGTGCTGGGGAGACTGGCTCAAGGGACCACGTCCAAATCAGAAGCTCTGTGATCGCAGTGGCTCCAAGAGTCACATGGATTTATCACGCTTAATGCTTGACCTCGTCCATAGCAGCAAAAGATGGATAGTCACCATCCTTAAGGGACCAGTTGATCCCATTACGCAAACCTGAGCTGTGGGACCAGGGCCAGGTTCCTGGCTTGGCTGAAAGCCATATTTTTTTTAAATGATTTTTTATTATATTATGTTAGTCACCATACAGTACATCCCCAGTTTCCGACGTAAAGTTCGATGATTCATTAGTTGCATATAACACCCAGTGCACCATGCAATACGTGCCCTCCTTACTACCCATCACCGGTCTATCCCATTCCCCCACCCCCCTCCTCTGAGGCCCTCAGTTTGTTTTTCATAGTCCATAGTCTCTCATGTTTCATTCCCCCTTCTGATTACCCCCCCTTTCTTTATCCCTTTCTTCCCCTACCGATCATCCTAGTTCTTATGTTCCATAGATGAGAGAAATCATATGATAGTTGTCTTTCTCTGCTTGACTTATTTCACTTAGCATTATTTCCTCCAGTGCCGTCCATGTTGCAGCAAATGTTGAGAATTCGTTCTTTCTGATAGCTGAGTAATATTCCATTGTATATATGGACCACAACTTCTTAATCCAGTCATCTGTTGAAGGGCATCTCGGCTCCTTCCATGATTTAGCTATTGTGGACATTGCTGTGAAAGCCATATTTTTAGGCAAAAGATTGGTGTCTTGCTGTGATCCTGGGAGGAGGAAAGAGGAAGTGGAGGAGATGTTGCTCTCCTCTTGGTTCAGCAAGGGAGAATGGAGGCCAGCTTCTCCTACCCCCAGGGGAGTCCAGCTCAACTCAGGGCCTCCGTGTAGAGTGGGGTCCTGAGGAAGGAAGGGTCAGAGTCCCTCTGTTATCCCCCACAGCCCCTGTGCCCTAAGGAGCTCTGGCACTTCGTTCACCAGTGCTACGGGAATGAGTTGGGCCTTACCAGTGACGATGAGGACTACGTGCCCCCTGATGACGACTTCAACACGATGGGGTGAGCAAGGCAGAGGGCAGCTGCCCAGGGAGCTTCTCCAAGAGGGACTGGGATGGTAGTGACTGCCTCCCTGGGGAGCAGTGTCTAAATGAGTCCCTGAAGGAAGTGAGCGCACCTGCGGCGAGATCCTTGGCAGGCAGAGGGAATAGCCAGTGAGTGGCTGGGCAGAATGAACAAAGGCAAGCGGGAAGAGGTGAGGTCAGGGGCCAGACCCTGAAGGCCTTTGGCCAGCGCAATGATTGGATTTTACTCCGAGTGTGCTGGGAAGCCCTGGGAAGGCTTTGAGTTGGTAATTGATAATATCTGACTTAACGTTTGAACGGGATTGCTCTGGCTCCTGGATTGAAAATAGACCAGGGAGGAGCAAGGGCAGACAGGCTAAGAGGCTGTGGAATAACTGAGATGCATTAGAGGAGAGGTGAAGGTGGTTTGGGCCCGGAGGGTAGCAATAGAAACGGCAATCAGTGGTTCGTTGCTTAGTATATTTTGAAAGTGGAACCAGATCTGTTTTGAAGGATTTGCTGACAGATTGGAAAGGAACCAAGGATGGCTTTAAGGTTTTCTTGGATTTACCAACTGGGAGGCTAGAGCTGTTCCAAACCGAGAGGGACAGCACTGTAGACCAGATTTTGAGGGAAGATCAGGCAAGTTGGGTTTAGAGATGACTGCTGGCCAAATGGAGGTGTCACATAGACATTTGTGGATGTGAGTGTGGAGTTCATCCAGGAAGTCTGGGCAAGGTGTATAAACCTGGGAACTATGAGTGGGTAGCCGGGAGATTAGCTGAGACCGCCAAGTGGCTGGATGAACATAAGAAGTTCAAGGACTGGTCCTGGGAGCACTTAAGAAGAGGAAGAAGCAGCAAAAGAAATCCTGAAAGAACATCCAGCCAGGTAGGAGGAACACTAGGAGAGCTCAGCATCACTGTGTCCTGTGCTGTAGATGGGTTGAGAAGGATGGGACCTCAAAGCCATACAAGCATGGTCGAGGTGGGAAGGGAGGTGGAAGCTCAGTGGTGGTGTGTGAGGCGCAGAGCAGCGGGAAGCAAGGAAAGAGCACTGAATAGTGACAGTAATGGTGTCACTTAATCTCTGTGTCTGTTTGTCTTCAGGAGGCACGCCATGTGTTACTCAGAGTTGTCATGCATTCAAAAGTGGGGTGATAGGTAAAATGTGAGTCCGATATTGACGGGATGATCTCTCCCTTGGGAGAGGCTGAAGTGTCCCTAGAAGGGCACCCACCTTTATCTCAGGGAGGGGTCCCCTTCAGGTGTCCAAGGCAAAAAAGCTCACTAGTTAGGATCCCGAATCTGGGCATTGTCACCAAAGGGCACTTGTGTAGAGTCCCATCCTCATCACTGTGGGTAATACAGCGTATGCTCAGAGCCCGGGTGTTGCTGTCAGTGGTCAGGTTGAGATGGGATAGGATGCCGGTGGAAGAAAGATAGTTTAAGACACATAATGGTCATAGGATAGGGTCATAGGATAGGGTTAAATTTAAGGAGAGCGCATAGAAAAGGTGACTTCGGAGCCAGAAATCATACATGGAGAGTGTGAGGTGGGGACAAAATTTTAGGAGAGCGATGTAGCAGGGGGGTGGTTTTTTTTTTTTTTTTAAAGATTTTATTTATTTATTAGACAGAGAGACAGCCAGCGAGAGAGGGAACACAAGCAGGAGGAGTGGGAGAAGAAGCAGGCTCATAGCGGAGGAGCCTGACGTGGGGCTCGATCCCATAACGCCGGGATCACGCCCTGAGCCGAAGGCAGACGCTTAACCGCTGTGCCACCCAGGCGCCCCAGGGGGGTGGTTTTGAGAGGAAGATCACATTCAAAGCAAAGAAACAAGAAAGCCCGTAGTTTGGGATGGATAGACTGATGTGAGGTTCTTAGAATAGTCGGTGGTCTTGGCAACTGAGGTTAACAGGTATTCGTGGTGTCTTCTCTCAGCTACTGTGAGGAGATCCCCGTGGAAGAGAACGAAGTGAACGACAGCTCATCCAAAAGCAGCATCGAGACCAAGCCTGACGCCAGTCCCCAGCTACCCAAGAAATCCATCACCAACAGCACGCTGACTTCCACGGGAAGCAGCGAAGCCCCTGTCTCGGTACGGGCGGTACAAACCTTCCTCCACCCCTCATCCGGTGGCCAGTGTTTCCCAGCTGAGTTCACGCCACAGGATCCTGGCCTGGGTCACGGGAAGAAGGGAGGTTGGTTACCCTATGGTCAGTTTATTTAAGGAGGCATCCTGGAGCCGATGGGCTCTCTGTTCTGATGCTGTAGTCTCAGGATCCGGAGCCGGGTTCTCAGTGCCTTGGATACAAGATTTTGTTTGGCTTCTGAGCAGATTGAAAACCATTCCAAATTCATCGTGTGATTGTTTCAGATCAACCCCACTCTGGAGAACTATCCCAGGTCTTTTTTCTTTTCTCTTCTTTTCTTTCGTTTTGGTTTGGTTTGGTTTTGTGTTGTTTTTTACTGCCTTGATCTGAGGTCAAAATTGCACGTGAATCTAGGGCTATAGACCTGTTATCTGTTCACTCATTCGACAATTAGTTTTCGAGTTCCTAGTGTATACACTCCCAATTTATTTCTCCACTGTGCTAGACTTTGCAAAAGAGATAAAAATGTGTTAAGAAACGCTTTTGTTCTCTGAGACTTGGTTACAGAGGGGATGGGAGCTTGATGAAGGAAGTGTTGGGTGTGCACTGGCAGGCAGGAGTATGGGCAGGGTTTCTTGGAAAGGATTCCCAGAGAGGGGAGCCTCAAATTCCAGTGGCTAAGGGCTCAGACCACCTGGCCTTAGAATGAAAACATCATTCATCTGGGGTCTAATCTCCATTTTCCATTTCTGAAGTTGTCTTAAAAATATAAAGGCTTGTCTCTATTCTCTTCTAGGGCAAAGGGGAAAATAAATCAAAAAATGCTTACAAAGCTTTTGAGCCTCTTAGCAGACGAGTGGTGAGAGGCAGGTCGACAGGTAGCATGGGGGAAGTGTGGCTCTAGGAGTGTTGCTGAGATGGAAGGTGCTAACTGCTCCCTGCTGGGGCTGGTGTGTTATGTAATGGTGAACAGGACAAGGTCAGAACCTTCTACTAGGTTCTCCCATCTTCCACGGCAGAGCTGGGGAAAAGCCCTAGAGCCTGACTCCAGCTCAGCTCCTGAGCAGCTGTGTTGTGAACATGAGGACTCCCAAGGCCAGGTCTCTAACCTCCCCTTGGAGAAGAGACCTAGAGCAGGTTGGCCCTGTTGGGTGACTTCTCTGTCTCCACCCCAGTTTGATGGCCTGCCCCTGGAGGAGGAGGTGCTGGAGGGCGATGGGTCCTTGGAGAAGGAGCTTGCCATTGACAACATCATTGGGGAGAAGATTGAGATCATTGCGCCTGTGACCTCCCCTTCGCTGGACTTCAATGACAATGAGGACATCCCCACTGAGCTCAGTGACTCTTCTGACACGCACGATGAAGGTGGGCATTTGAAAGTGGGTATGCAGAGTGGCCGTTCCTCTCTCCATTTGAGGGCTAACAGGATGTCCCTGTATGGAGGGAGTCAGTCAGTCTCTGGGTCTCCAGTGGAAGGGTGGGTTCCTTTGTCATTAGCATACAGACATTTTCCAGATAGCCACTGCAGGATCCTTATCATTTCGTATTTGTCTTTCTTTACTCGATGGATCATGCTTTGTCCTGCCGTCCAGTCTGGCCACTGAATGTCCCCCCTGCTGACCCAGTCTTGCCTTGCAGCTCTGTTTCTCATAGAGGTGCAGAGCAAGGCAGTGTTTATATGCCACAGGAAAGTGCCAGTCAGCTGCTTCCTGGAAATAATGCGATTTTAATAGAAATTTGCTTTAGTAACGGCATCGGGTTTTTAGACCAGGCTGCAAGAAGAGGTGTTGCCGAGTGACTTGGACTCTAGAACCTGCCCTTCTCTCTAGTATTTCTAGGTAATATTTCTTACTTCACTCCTGCATCAGGTCAGTTTCTAGGACCTGACTCAGGCATGCATTGCCTTTGGCATTCCAGGCCCGAGAGGCCTAATTGTCAGTATTCATGAAATGAGTTGATCCATTGACTTGGTGGTAGGCTGGGACTAGCGTGCGTATGTGGACAGTGCTCATTTAAACATCTTTGGACAGTCTCTCCGATGGTCCCCTGGAGTGGTTTCCCCACCTTTGGCCGGTTTCCCCACTCCCATGTAGGATGCAGGCCCAGTGCAAATGATTGCACAGGTTGGGTACTGCACAACAGTGGGGGCGCCGTGCACATCCACTCAGACATGACTGTTCCCCCACTGCACTCACACAGTGCTTATCCTGTGTGGTCACAGGCGCTGGCTCTGTACAATATTTCCGAGCTACAGGGGCGCCAGGAATGTCGGCATCTTACTTGAGGCCACATGCCAGCCTCTGTGGGTGCAGTAATTAGGGACTACGGGGTGCCGAGGGCTTGGGAGGAATGCTGGGGTTTCAGCAACACACCTGTACTCTGGGGCACATTCTCCCGGAGCAGATAGAAGCCTGAGAAAAGTGACAGGCATTGAAGTCCTGGGGGAGACTGGTTGCCTTATGGAAGAGGATCCGGAGCCGACCTTGTGCGGCTTGCAGTCCAGCCCAGCCTTCGAAGCTATTCTGTGAACAGGTCATTCCAGATGAATCCACGTCCCTTTAATGCCCCGTACCATGGTCACGATGCCGTGTGTACGCCAGACTCTGGGTTCAGGAAGTCATTTCTCTGCTTAAATTTTCGTCTGAAATCAGCTTCCTTAGGGAGATTGAAAACGTAAAAGCAAACAGTACATTCCCGTAGTCTTTGTCAAGGAAGGCTGAACAGGATGCCGGCTGGAGTGAGCTGTGTGCGTGCTGGCAAAGGAGGGGCGGACAGATGTGAGGTCGTGAGCCACTACCCACGCCGGCCGCCCTTGACCCTTGGTGGCGGTGCCACCGAAGTGCCCTGGGGGTGTCCCTGGGGCCTCCAGACTCTCCTTCCTCACTCCTTCCTCACTCCCTCCTTCCGCATCCTCTTCTGTGCAGGGGAGGTCCAGGCCTTCTATGAGGACCTGAGCGGCCGGCAGTACGTGAACGAGGTGTTCAACTTCAGTGTGGACAAGCTCTATGACCTGCTGTTCACCGACTCGCCCTTCCAGCGGGACTTCATGGAGCAGCGGCGCTTCTCCGGTCAGTTCCTCTGGGGCACGCTTTGTCCTCTTCTTCCCCAGGCCACCCGAAGGCCCGGGCCACCCTTTCCCCCCCCCCGCCCCCCCCCGCCCAGGGCCCTGCTCGCTACATCTTCCCCAGCGCTGCTGCTTTATGCTCGCCCACTGTGGCCATGAAGGCTCACTGGGGAGCAAGACCGCCCTGGGCTCATGGCTTCACAAAGAATAGCCGCGAGCCCTTACTGCTAGGCACCCCCGGCGTGCCAAGCACGTGGCACCCATCTTGTGTAACCCTCGGATCTGCCCCTGCGCAAGCACTGCAATCCCCGGGGTACCGATGAGGAAGCCAGAGCTCCGACTGTTCTCACTTGCCCAGGGCCATGCAGCGAAGCAGGGCGCGAACCAGGATTCACATCCAGGACTCTGTGCGTCTCTGCTTCACTCCTGTCTCATCCGCCTGCCCCTGTTCTGCCCCAATAGCAGGGACTGCGGCTCTGGCCGGGCAGAGCTGCTGGGCATCCGACTGTGAAAGAGCGTCAGCGTAGCCCTCTGCCAGGAGGAGAGGGCAGTCGGAGGGCATGCCTTAGAGGAGAGGACTTGTTCCCAAGGATCCCAGGCCCTCGTCACAGTGACTCCAGTGTTGCCAACACCCCCGCAGGTGGCCCCCAGACCGCCTGTCCCAGCCCCAGGAACAATCAGCATTCTGGAGCCCTGTGTAGAATTTCAGCAATGCTACAATGAGCCTCTTTCTGCTTTGACTCCCCCTCCTCCCACCCTTCTCCTGGGGCCCTCAGGCTCCCATTGGCTTCCTGATGGGGACCAGTCGGCCGTCGGTACAGTCAAGAGTTCACTCGAAGGGGAAATTCAGAGATGGCGTGGGCATGCCTCTCTCCCTCCCTCATTCCGGGGCTCTTCTCCACCCTCAGATATCATCTTCCATCCATGGAAGAAGGAAGAGAATGGAAACCAGAGCCGAGTCATCCTCTACACCATCACCCTTACCAACCCTCTGGCTCCTAAAACTGCCACCGTCAGGGAGACGCAGGTGAGCTGGGGGTAGGGGCACGGAAGAGCGGCAGGAAGAGCCGCTGGCCTGTCGTGAAGGATTAAGTGTAGAAGCTAAGAAGAGGTTTCTGGGAGCAGGTGTCGTTGGGCCCTGGGGCGGGGACCCGTGCTGTGCTGCCATTTCCACTGGGTCCGGGTCCTCCTTCCGAGACTAGGGAGGGCGGTGCTTTTCCTCTCTTGCTTCTCTTCAGCTTTGTCCCACGGACCCTTCTCCCCACAGACCATGTACAAGGCGAGCCAGGAGAGCGAATGTTACGTGATAGACGCCGAGGTCCTCACGCACGACGTGCCCTACCATGACTACTTCTACACCATCAATCGCTACACTCTCACCCGCGTGGCCCGGAACAAGAGTCGACTCAGGTGCCGCGTCCGGAGGGCCTGCGTGGGTTCCCAGGAGGTTCCTGGTGTGCACGGGTGTCCTCGCTCGTGCCGTCGCAATGGCATGAGGGTTTGGTGAAAGGCTACAGAGAGACCTCTTGGGGATCGAGAAGTTCCAAACACCCACATCTCAGGGCCTGCATCATTCTCGTTCTCTGCTTTAAAAAAAATATTTTTTTTGGTGCCTATGCTGCTGAGTATCTACGCCTCCTTCCTTCCATCCTTCCATTTCCCTCCGTCCTCTCTCCTCCCTCCTGCCCCCGCCATCTTCCCCCACACTGTGTCTAGGCTTCTCACTTCCAGCTTTTTCGAAGTCTTCTGATTAGACGTCTTTTCTGTCCAGTTCACACAGAGGCAGCTTGTTGACCTCAGATAAACCTGTCCAGAAGGGCGCCCGCCTGTAATCCCGTGAACACTTGTTGGGCGGGATGGGGGTGGGGGTGAGGGGACTCGCAAGCATTGGCTTGCTCATGTCAGGCCACAGGGTCCCCGAGGACAGTGGGGAGAGGGGGCAGGCGGCCTTAAAAATGGGAGCATAAACTGGGAGCAGCAGTGACTTCGGGCTGTGGAGGGGAAGAAGGGACTCGTCTGCAGACAGCCTGGGCAGCAGAGAGACCTGTGACAGGGAGAGAGAATACTTGGAAAAAAGCAAGGGCTGGCAAGGTCTCGTGGGGTGGAGAGGCAGGAGCCAGGGCCGGTGGCAGATCGCTCTCCTAAAGGTGGGAGTGATGGAACCCTAGAGCCTGGTCTGGACCTGCAAGTCTCTGCAGAAGAAGACAAGGACCCCCACGGCTGGCTGGCCACCTGGCACCATCTCGGGGAGGCAGCGTGGCCTCATGAAGACCTGTGGGCCCGGAGTCAAGAGCCCCGTTGTGTTAGCCTTTGGTCTGATGGCCTTATTCTAGTACTCCCATTTTCTCCTCTATAAAATGAGGCTCAACCGCCAGCTGCACTGACCTCCAGATGTGTCCAGGGAGCTCAGGTGGCACAGTGGGTGTGGTGTGAAGGGACCATCCCAGCAGAGGAGGGGCTGCCCAGGAAGTGGCTGATCTCATTTCTGGCTTGTCCCCAGGGTCTCCACAGAGCTGCGCTATCGCAAACAGCCCTGGGGGTTGGTGAAAACTTTCATCGAGAAGAACTTCTGGAGTGGGCTGGAGGACTACTTCCGCCACCTAGGTAAGCAAGGCTGCAGCCATCGGTGCTGGTGCGACAGCAGATACCGGCTCAGCTGGAACGGCAACCGTTCTGGGGAGTGGGAAGCACGGAGATGGGGGCCACACCGAGATGGTGATTGGGTGTCATGAGCGCCCTAAGGTGGCCCCAGAGATGGATGCAGAACTTGGCAGGTCTGTGAACACATGCATTTTCCAAGAGGCTATGCTTGTAACTTTTGTGAGGTCTGTGCCCCCCCATCCCGGCACATGACCTCCACATCTCATCACCCCGGTGGTCATTCAGTTACAGAAAGGAAGGATGAGCCTGTGAATGCGTCCATTAGGACATGCGATGTGCCCCCCGTCTGCATGAGGGTACAGATGTTGGGAACCTATGTCTACATGATGTTGGACAAAACCCAGAAGGGGGGTTTGGCTGGGGCTGCGTCCCAGCAGTACTTCTGAGGCTCGTAGCCATCCCCGAGGGACCCCTGCCCTCCCAGTCAACGTCCCAGAGTGCGGTGTGGGAAAATGGTTCTCTGTGAGAGAGCTCAGCTAGGAGTAGACAGAGTTGTTTCTGGAGGCCAGCGTGTGGAGCTGGAGGTGTAGGCAGGTGGCCTTTTGTCTCTGACAGAGAGCGAGCTGACCAAAACAGAGAGCACCTACCTGGCTGAGATGCACAGACAGTCTCCCAAAGAGAAGACCAGCAAGGCCCCGACAGTGCGGAGGAGGAAGCGTCCCCATGCCCACCTGCGGGTGCCTCACCTGGAAGAGGTGATGAGCCCCGTCACCACACCCACTGATGAAGATGTGGGCCACAGGATCAAACACGTGGCAGGTGCGTGCCCGCTGCCAGTGGGGGGGCACGGCTTGGGGCTCGGGGCTAGAGCTGCGTGCCTGTGCCAAGACCTACACGGACGCACTCATTCTGCGTCCTTGGGTATAGATCGTATATAATTTGCCCCTAACTCATTATTCAGCCTCCGGATCCTCTACCTGTTTCCCTTTGCCCTTGACGTTCCTCCGTCCCTGCTGAGCCCACATGTGGGATCTGCTGAACAGAAGTTCGCTGAACTCCGTGTCCACTGTGATAGACTCAAATGGGCAGCTTCCAGGGTTTTGGCAAATGCACCGGGGAGAAGCCACAGCTCAGGCCAGAGATGCCCCCCTGACACAAACGTCAGGAAGTCCGAGCTCACGTGGCCCCCACAGGCCCACCAAGGACCTGCCCTCCCAGACAGTGGACTCCCCTGACGTGTCTCCCTCTTGCCATCCAGCCATGCACCACCTCATGTCTTTGCTCAGTCATGGCGGCCTGTAGCCATAAGAAGCCTCAGAGACCACTACTCCAGCGTCTTTCAGGCTGTGCTTGGCACACCCCTGGGCGTCCCTCAGGATGGGGACAGGAGAGGAGAGTGCCAGCCTTCCGTGTCTCCCGCCAGCTTCAACCAGAGCACTCCCTTACATCCCTTACAGAGAGGATTTCTGACTAGTAGGCCACGTGAATACACTGACCCTCCGACAGCAGTTGAGACTTGCTCAACGTCACGTCCCTGGTTACAGACAAAGCCCGAGCTGAAAGCGGTCTCTGGTCCCAGCCTAGTGCGATTGCCTTTGCCATGGCTACGCCGCAGAGCACTTTGTCCCCCACCCCGCATGTCCTAGCTACATAAGGCCATTGAGCTTCTTGTTTGCTCGGTGACTTGAATGTCCACTTTGCCTGATCCAGCCCATGACCTTGCCCTTGAGGGGCTTCCCTTGTACTTCAGAGGGCTGGGTGTATCTGTCATCTCGTCGTGACAGCATCACGGACAGTTCTCCGTCATTCCATGAAGCTCTGTGCGTGACCGCTGTCACAGCAGCCAGGGGATGCGTGAGCCACCATGGTGATGGCCTCTTTATTCTCCCCACAGGTTCCACGCAGACACGGCATATCCCCGAGGACACCCCTAACGGTTTCCACCTACAGAGCGTGTCCAAGCTGCTGCTGGTTATCAGCTGTGTGTAAGGGATCCCAGCTGTCCCCCCCGCCCCTGCCCTAGCACCTTCCCTCCCCGCCTGCTGGCACCTCAGGCGTATGAGCCCCCCTTACTGTGGCCCTGGCCTTTCTTTGTCCTCTAGTTTCTCTCTTCAGATCACTTGCTCTGTCCATCATTCCTTACCTCTTGGTTTCTTTTTCTCTGTTTTATTTAGCATTTGTTGTAAGCTAGGCCTTCGGGATTGAGAACAGAACGCATTCATGCCCTTAGGAACTCAGTTCCAAGTGGGTAAGACAGGACATTCAGAATTACTATACTGCCGGGGAAATGCTAAGCTAGACGCCACACAGCATCTTAGAAGCCCATTCGTTCACTTGTGAGGGATGTCCTGAGTATCTGCTCCGTGCCGGCCGCCAGGACCGGGCACTGCTGGGCCCACACTTTGGCAGGATAGCCAGACGAAATCAATGACTACCATCCAGAAATATATGCTTCTATTAATGTAAATAATTTACAATATTGCCATCTTGTTTTGAAACACTAGGCTCAGTAACTTAGTTCCCAGAAGGATGCCGGACAGGGAGAGAGGAAGTGGGAAGAAATGCACGGGTAGGATGGGAGGGTACAGCTGTCCGCAGTGGAAGCCCGCTGGGAGCAGGGAGTTCCTGGGATGGCTAAGTGTGGACAGAGTTTCTGCTTGGTTCAGCCTGCTGCCAGACACCCCCCCACCCCCCGCTTACCTGGAGATGGGGGTGTACCGTGAGCATGTGGGGGCGCAGGTGTGTGAGTGGCATGGGAGCTGCCCAGACGCGGACCCCGCCCTCCCCTGTTCTCTGTGTGGACCACAGCCCCTTCCCTCAGACAGCTTGCAGGGGTGTCCCTGGACCTGCACTGAGCACAGGCAGGATGGTGCGCACAGACCCAAACGCAGGAGCTAAGATGCATGCAGCCCGCGCCGACGAGGTGGACGGTCCAGTCCTCTGGTGCATGCGGATACAGTTAAAGGCGGTGTCTTTGAAAGTCAGCGTTAAATTTAGAGATTGTTCTGGAGAAGTCAAAGAGCCCTGAGCACAGCTGGGTAGGGTCAGGGACTGGCAGCTGCCAGCTCCAGGAGTATCGCCTTCCATTGTGCTGGAAGCACAGAGAAGAGCGCAGTGTCTCGCACGCACGCACTCATACGCTTTGGAAGGTTAAAGGCACAGCATAAGATGTTCTTTGTTGGTCCTTTGCCATATTCATTCTGTCTTCCTTTTCCTGTGTGTGTCCCTGTACCCCCTCTTTTCATGATAAAACAGCCCGTTGGTGGGGGGCTTCTGTGTGCAGGGAGCTTTCCGTCTACTGCTTCACCCTACACACGTCGCAGCCCCAGCAGGGCAGGAACCGTCCCTATTGAGGAAAGGGTTCAGAGAAGCTAGGGAACTTTATCAGACATTAAGAGCCCTGGAGCAGTGGGCCAGGACTGTACCCAGTTCCATGTGTCCCTAGATCCCTTTGCTCCCCGAGTCTTCCTCTCTCTGCTCCATGAACTTGTGTCCTAAAATGATCTCCTGGCAGCCACTGAGGCCAAGAGGAGAAGGGAACGTCCCCAGTCTCTCAGCGGCTCTCTCTGCCCCCTGCGTCCTCCTTACCACCTCCCTGTCTCTGACCAGTGCTGGCCCAGACTGGGGAAGCTCATGACCCCTGCAGGTCTGGGCAGGCTTAAGGACGAGCCTGTGCTTTAGGGCGTCCTGCTAACACCTGTCGGGGGATCGGGTCGATAGTCCACAGCTTCGCCCTTCTGTCGTGCCTCAGGTCGGCTGTGTAGGAGGACTGGCTTCCCTGTGTCACCCTTGACATACTAAGATCTGTTTGCAGCTGCTGTCTCTTGCTCCTTGCTTGCTGGGTCTCCTCGTCCACGTGTCCTCGCTTCTGGTGTTTCTTTCCCCCTTCCCCCCAGGCTCACTTGCTCTCTGGCTTGGTTTCAGTGCAGCCCTCCCCGTCCCCGCACTGGTCTGTTCTAACCTCTGCCTCCTCCCCATTTTTCCTCCTTGCTCCCATTAGGATCTGTTTCAGGTACTGGCTCTCTGATTGCTTCGTTTACCCTTCATCTCTTTTCCTCTCCATCTTGCCTCTTCCCCCAGGCACCCAGGGTCTGGGTGGCCTCTGTGTGTCTCTCTTTCCCAGTGCCTTCACCCACACGCCTCTCCATGGCTCCTCCGCTGCATCCTGGCCCCTCCAGATGAGAGCGCCGCTCTCTCTCCCTTTCCCCCTAGCTGCATCCTTCCGCCCCCTCCCTGCCATGCTTCAGGTGACCAATGGTTAAGGACAGCAGCCGCCTGGGGGGGGGGGGCGTCCCTGGCTTTGAGAGGGAGCGTGCATTCTCAGATTACATCTCATGCCTGTTGCTGTTGTCCCCTTTGTCTCTTCCTAGTCTGGTGCTGCTGGTCATCCTTAACATGATGCTTTTCTACAAACTCTGGATGTTGGAATACACCACCCAGACCCTCACTGCCTGGCAGGGTCTGAGGCTCCAAGAAAGGTAATCCTCGCCTCTTCCCTTGGCCACCACCTCCACGTCCTGCCCCCACCTGGTACTGTGCTCCAGCTCCTGCTACCCAGTCTCTGTGGGAGTCCATAGGCAAGCTCTGAAAACTGTCCCTGTAGCTTTAGCCTGCTTCTGACCTGGGGCACGGGGGAACTGGGGGCACTGAGCAGAGGACAAAGCAGTCTGATGTGACTCTCTGTCCTTTAGGGGTCTGGTAGCACAGGACAGTCCACTGAGCATAACTCCAGCTGCCGGGGTACCCCTTCTTCTGCCCCACAGGTTACCCCAATCTCAGACAGAATGGGCCCAGCTCTTGGAGTCCCAACAAAAGTACCATGATACAGAGCTCCAGAAATGGAGGGAGATCATCAAATCCTCGGTGATGCTTCTTGACCAGGTGAGATGTCCCCAGCTACTCTCCTTGCCCTCATCTTCTGGAGATGGGCTCCTTCCCTGTGCTCTGGGAGAGATCTCCCATCCCCATCCCCATCCCCATCACCACCCACCGGACCTCACCCTCCCATTCATTCTTCCCCTGGGCCATCCACTGTTCTGATTTTAAAGTCATCCTGGAATGCGTGGTTGGAAACACAGGTGTACTCCTCCAGACACTAACAATGAATTTGCAGCAAGAAAGCTGTAGGTTATGTGGAAGGACTGCTTTCTTTTTTTCCCCCTTGGTCGCTCATGACCATCTGACAGGCATTGAAAGAGAGAACCTCCTTTCACAGAGATTTATCTTCCCAGAGGGCATATTTTTCAAGTTCCTTTTGCTATATGCCACCCCCTACCCCGCCCTCAACACACACGGCCAACACACAACCCCCAACACGTCACTCGTCCTCAGAGGCTGCACGGATAGTCTGGGAAGACGGTTGTCGTACTGCGCCCTCTTGTCGTGACGTCTTCTAGGACAGGTGCCTGTGTTCCTTCCAAAAACTACATTCATTCATCTATTTAAGAAAATGATCCTGGAGCAAAATCAATAACAAGTTTAGTTTTATCAAAGGAGGGAGCTTCTCTCCTTTACCGGGAAGAGGTTAACATTCTATACAAAACTACCACGTTGTAGCCAAGACAGCAAGAAGGTACTTTGCTCTACAAGAGAATTAAGAAGATAGGAGACCCACGGATTTGTCCTGTTCGTTAAAATTCCTGTTCCGAAGGAGTTCTTTATGTTTGGTGGTCAGCCAGACTTGAGATGGAATCCCAGCCTTGCCATGGACTAGTTTTGAGCAAGGGATTTAATAGTAGTGACGTCACAGTTTCTTCATTTATAAAATGGGAATTATAACTTCACGAAATTGCTGTCAGGATTTGAGGGCACGGGGGAGGCACTCATTAATATTAAATCTTATTTCCCATTCATAGTGTGGTCTTAGCTCTAAATTGAGGAGAGAGGATTTTAATGTGGCTATCAGGATCCAATTTAATGTGTTTTTAGAATATCATGTTTAGCTTTGGAGTCATGGATTTTTTTTTTTTTTTTTAAACAAAAAGGGTCAGTGGCCTAGCAGGGGAGGGGGGCTCAGAAGCCCTGTGATATCAAGAAGAGTTGATAGAATTAAAGACATGCTCAGAAGGAAAGATGGGGGCAAGGAAAACAGGGTGGTCTTCAGACATAGAGGTCCCACAGGTAGAAGAAGAGATTGATTGCTTGTGAAACCCCAGGGGCTAGAAGTTACAGGGAAGGGGAGCTTTGAGTCATCAAAAACAGACCACTTAAGTCAAGCTATCCCGTAATGGAGTGGGCTACTCTGAAGGCCTGAGATTCTATCACCGAAAGTGCCCAAGGGGTGACCAGGTGATGGCAGATAAGAAACTTACGAATTACGTAAGAGGCAGTTGGACTGGATGGCCCGGTTCTCTTCCAACTCCAGAATTTGGTGTCAGGATGGGCCCCCTTACATTGGAGCGTGGGGCAGTCAGATTTCTAGCATGGTGGGCTCAACTCTGTAAGCGTTAGGATAGGTGTTTCGTTTCATCCCCTTTAAAAATCACTTCTGAAACCCTTTGGAGCATCCCTGTGGAGCAGAGGGTATTTGGGGGAACCAGAGAGAAAGAAGAAAACTGTAGTGAGGCAAAGAGACAGAGGATCTCAGAATCCCTGACCAGGTGCCCGTGAAATGTTAACTGTGTCGTGCTGTCCTACAGCAGCTCACTCAGAGACAGTATATCAGCGCGTTGTGTTGTGACGGGTCCGTCAGGATTCTGCTGCTGCAACTCTGCCCCATCGAGAGTCCTTGCCATGACCTAACAATGTTAGCGTGCCTGTTTCTTAATGGAGTTAAGAAATTCAGTCAAGGTCAATTCTGTGATACGGGTCCAGCTAGAAGCCTACTCAGGTGTCAGTTCTCTGCTCAGCACCCAAGGCGTGTATCGCCGTCTACACATGCACGAAACAGAACGATTCACAGTGACCCTAGTGCGGGGTCCCAGTGAGTGGTTTACCAGCAGCCAGGAGTAGGAAAGAGGATGGTAAGCCAGAAAAAGTTCGGACATGTTCTGGGCCATACGAAGGGTGAGATTGGAATAGGCAAGAGAGACCGGAGCCCCAGGCTGGGACAGCAGAGTGACAGAATGCACACAGATGGGAGTCCAGGCTGTTCGGGTTCCGTGGGGAAACCTCACTGAATGCATAGAAGCCAGCCTCATGTGGCTCCCTATAGCTTTGAGAAATTTTTTTCTTTTTTGAGAGAATTTTTTTTTTTTTTAAGATTTTATTTTTTTGAGAGAGAGAGATCATGAGCAGGGGGGAAGGAAAAGGGAGAAGCAGACTCCCCACTGAGCAGGGAGCCCGATGCAGGGACTCCATCCCAGGACCCTGGGATCATGACCCAAGCTAAAAGCAGACGCTTCACTGACTGAGCCACCCATGTGCCCTGAGAGAGAGAGAGAGAGAGAGCTTAATTCAGTGACCCAGGGGCCACAAATGACTACATAGCAAACCTCACCTCAGGGGTTCCCAGTGCTAGATTGGCTGTCCCCTTTCTGCTGGAGACCACATCCTAGGAGAATTCCCCTTGTCGTAGGAGCCCGGCTCCCTTGAACTCTCTGGTGTGCTCGGGGACCTGCCCTCGGCGGGCGTGGCGGAGAAGCCCACTGAGGGCACAAACCCGGGCCTGGGTGGGCTTCCCTGTCTTACAGATGAAGGACTCTCTCATCAATCTTCAGAACGGCATCAGGTCCCGCGACTACACCTCAGAAAGCGAAGAGAAGAGGAACCGCTATCACTAACAAGGCAGGAGCAGGGGTGGCTGCAAGAGGCCCGTGCAATACATGTACATAGACCATATAAATAGATATATATAAATATATATATATACAGAATATAAATATATATATATTATATACAGATTTTAAAAAGAGATAATGCCTATGTACCAGGGAGAAGGAGCGGGCCCGCCTCCTGTGTGGCCGGCGGAGGGGCCGAGGAGGGCAGGGACCACCTCTCAGCACCGACCTCCCCTGATCCTCCTCCCCCCACCCCCCTCTCGTCCCCACCCTTCCCCTTGCTGGCCGTTCCTGGCTCTGAGAAGGGAAGTGTTGTTGAGCCAAAGTTACACCTGTGAAGACCCTGGGGTCTCGAAGTCTCAAGGGGCTTAAGGTGCTTCATTCCCGAATCCCCTCTTGATTTGTTTCCAAAATAAAAGAGAATCTTTTCTTCCCTACCCCACGCTTCCCCAGGTATTCTCTTATGAACAGGAAGCATTGAGGTCAAGAGCCCAATCTAAACTCTGCCACCTGAGCCCTCCCCCCCCGCTTTCTATGGACCATGCGCCCCCCAGTTAGGGGGAGGGCTGGAAGGCTGGGAAGGCTGCCCCTGTGGGATTGGGCCTTGAGCTGCAGGCTCCCGAGGACGTGTGTGCGGAATGGTGTCTCCTCCATCACCCCTGCACCCCTAACCCCTAACCCCTGTAGGGTGTGGACCCAATAAGGGCTGGGAATTCCTTCCTTTCCCACCACCCCCCCCTTCTCTCTGGTCTTCTCCCAGGCTGGATCTGGGTGAAGTGTCACTTTTTAGTGCCTAAAACCCTATTTTTTCTCTGTGCCCTAAGAGCACATTGTTTATTAGCCAGGATGGAGCATTTTGGGTCTTGTTAAACCCCTTTTTAAGTGGTTATGAGCCAGTTGGGCCTATGGCTCTAATTCCTTCACTTGAGCTGTCATTTTGATTTCTGGGACTAATCAGGGTGTCCTAGGGATGGCTAGGGTTGGAGGGAGGGAGTGCCCTAGCATTGTATGGATCGCATCATAGGTTCACACAGAACACGGTGTGAGTAGTCAGCCCTGATATCCAAGCACTCACTTGGCTGCCAGCATTGTTTACTCTAGGGGAAGAACTGACTTGGGTTAAGGGAGACAGTGAAGACACTCCGCACACGGTAGAAAATCTAGGCTTTGGGAAGGAATGCTTTGGGCAAAGGTGCATGCATTTGTGCAAGAAAAGGCCAGAGTGAGTCTCTGCCCCATGTGGAAGCCATTCTAAATCCTGTTCCTCAGACTTGGGAGTGGGAGTTCTGGCAAAGGGGGCAAAGCCTTCTCCAGTCTCTGGCCCCAGCGAGGTATGAGATCACTAAGGAGGAGAAAGAAGACCTTTGGTTAGGAAAGTGAGTCATCCAGGGCCATTTTAGAGGTGGCTCATTAGGACCCGTGCATTTATCTGACCTCGCAGGGCCCTTCTGGGCACGATTACCATTTCTCATTCACTTAACTGCTATTCCTCCATGTCACAACCAGAGGAATCCTGCCAGCCCCAGGCAGCTCACAGATCTCAGTCAGGAAAGGATCATACCAATTTGGCCAGGAGAACTCTTCCAGATGGCTTGTTCTCCTAGGGGGCCTCTTGATGTAAGGGGCCAAAGGAAAGGAAGATTTTATCGCCGACCTAGCCCCAAAGAAGAGCAAGTCCTGTTCTGTAGGAATGGCCTGAGCATCCCCCTTTGGCAATTAAAGACAAGTTTTTGTCTTTTCAGTCAATCTGAGAATACAACCTCATTATTCACTTAAGAGCAGGATGAGAAGACAAAAAGATCAATGCCTTAGGGGAGTAGGCTGAGAAGGCTCCATGGAATCAGCTAGAATGGATATCCCTCCTCTAGGAAAGGAGATGTGAGGGCTAGAGTTGACTTTTAAGCCCTGTGCAGTGTGATGTGCCCACAGGTCAGTGGGTCACTACTCATTCTTGTCCAGGACTTTGACTAGGAGACACTCTGGTGAGGGTCAGGGCTCGTGGGTCCCGGGCCAGAGAAGGAGGAACAGTGCAGACTGCTAAAAATTTTCCTGCTGCAGGAGCCAGACGCCAAAATTATTCTCAGAAACTTTTGAAAGCAGAAGTGATAAATTATCTCATTTATTCCATACATAAGTAAATATTTATTTAAATCGTCCAGTTGTTGATGGTCCCATGGTGGGACCTTTGGGGTGACTTACAAAGGGTTCTATGCTGGAAGTAAAGTGATGTAAGTGGGCCTGGCTGCACAGAGTCATTCTGCTTTCACTTTGTCTCTTTGGCCATGCCAGGGAAGAGTAGGTTACAGGGAGGGAGGTGCTTAGTATGTCGGAGCAGCCCTTGTGACGTCTGAGGGTTTGAACCCGGGAGATGGTGTGTGCACATGGGGAAGGGCCCTCGGCCTGCCTCATCACTAAGAATCATGGATCTCTTGTGGGCACTCTCTGTTCTAATGTTTTAAACTTTCAGAGCAGGAGAAAACCCAACACCTCTATTCACTCCCAAACAAAAGGCCCCCCCCCCCCCATTCAGTAGGCTGTCAAAGGGAACTCACCCTTGCAGATAAGTCTGGGAGTGAAACTGATAAATAACGTTGCAATTCAAGCCCTGCAGCTTGGCTTGTATCTGCGCCTGGGAGCGTCAGAACTACCACCCTTTATGTTCTTTCTTCCAGCCTGTGCTTTGTTTTTGTTCATGTAAGGACTCTGGTCATGTGGGAATCTTTCTACAAGGATTCCTGGGGTCACATTGGAGAGCTTGCACTCAGGTGTTGCAGAGTTTCTAAACCAGGTGGGGAAGAGCTACAGGGTCTATACTTGCACTGCACCTTCCTTACAGGAATTAGCAAGATTGGCCTTGGAGAACCCACTCATGTCTGCCACTCCTCTCTCTTCCCCCATTCACCTCCCTGGGACAAGGGCAGCAAGATCAGCAACTTTTGAAGCTCTCTGTTAGAGCACTGGGCTGAGTTAGGAGACCTGGGCCTGAGTCCTGGCTCTGCTCTTGGACAAGTCACTTCCCTTCTCTGACCTGCAGTATCCTCATTTGTAACAGGAGGGGGGCTGAGCTGGACCGTCTCTAAGATAGGTTCTGGCGTGGGCATTGTCTTGGAGGCTGGGTCAGAGACTGGCAAGGTAGGGCCTTCTCAGACTTGGATGGTACTCGGCCAGAAAACAAGCCATCTGGGCTAGAGCTTCCCTGGTGTTCAGGTGAGTAGTAGGGCAGCATCAGGGTTCCCGGGAAATCCGGGGTAAATTTTCTTCTTTATGAGCAGCAGGACTAGGGAGGCCTAGTGAGAGTAGGGAGATCAGGTTTGTTGTATTTCCCAGTATTAACCTTAGGAGGGCGTTTCTTCCTTTGTTGGCCTAGTCTCAGTTTGGGAAGGGCTTTCTCTAAGCTATACAAGGAGGACAATGGCAAGAAAGGCACCATCTAGGATTAAGCTCGTCTTCTGTCTCTAGGCTATGAAGACTTTCATCATCCATCCTTCCTCCTCCTTGCTAGGAGAAACACTGGAGAGAAGTCATTCCTGGCCCTAGCACTTCTCTTTTGACTCAGTTCAAACCTTGTTGGGGTTTGGATTAATAGTGAAGCTTTGGCTAAAATCCTTGGATTAGAGCACTGCCCCTAAGAATCTGGATTACACGAAGAGGGAGAGGGATCAAGAAACCTCAAGAAGAACGCTTTGCTAGAAGTGGCTTCTCTCTGTGTCCCTGTCCCTGATCCAAGCTTGGACCATGTCTAAAATCATTTGCGGGCAGCATCTCTAGGGTGAAATCTTGGAGAAAGGACTAGGGGAAGAATCTTTCTGGACGTTTGTGGTCTCAGAAGGATGCTTTCTGTGCCATACTGTGCTGCTGCTTTAGCTGTGCAGGGTGGCCAAAGCCAGCCCTTCCTCCCTAGGGCCGCCAGTGGCAGGGCTGTGATCTCCCTCCCCACACCCCTGAATCCCACCTGCCCACTCCAGTAGGAAACTTGAGAACCTGTCTTCCTGACTCTCTCCTCCCCCACCCCCTTGTCTCTAGGCTGTGGGACAATCATCCCATCCACCACTTGACATCCTTGACCCTCATCCCCCAACCTCCAGCAGGCTGGCCCCACTCCCTCCACCTCTATGTTTTCTTCCAGAAGATGCGTTTCGGGTCCGAGTGGAGCGTTTTTCTGGAAGGCCGTCTCTTAACGCCCCTGCTTCCCCGATGTGGAGCAGGAATTTGCACAAGGTGTAGAGAGCGCCCCTTCCCACCTCTCTGCCCAGCCTTGTTACCTCACTTCTGCTCCAGCCATGGCTGTGACGGGCCCAGCCAGCTCCCTGTCTTGGTGTTCTGTGCGACAGCTCAGGGGTCTTGGGCGTTGTTTTCTGTTGTGACTTGAGGTCCTCAGCAGGCCTGGGAGCCCGGATTGGAGCCTTGGCTGCTAGCGAGAAGCACCTTGCCTGCCAAGAGGAGCTGATGCCAGACGATCTACCCGACATGTGAAAGCATAAAGAATACTGTCATCTCTGCCCCTTGGCCCCCTTGCTTCTCTCAACACAGTGAGACGCTGCAGAAGCAAAATGGTGGCCTCTGCTCCAGGCGAGACAGCTGGCTCTGTCTGGGGACTTGGCCCTGGGCTCGGGTGCCACGTGCTGAGATTGCATAACAAAAGCAACCATTTTTGCCAACGGTAGTGTGGCTCCCCACATTTCCCTATCCTGCACTCTAGGGCCAGACCACTCTCTGCATGGACCAGATCATCTTCCCAAACCCATGGTGCTTTTTCCCCCCACTCAACCTAGACTCCAAGGTGGGGAGAGATGGGTCAGAGGCCACAGTGGCCCCTGGGTAATCCTGACAAGGGGTGGAGTGGGGCGAGGCAGAGGGAGCAGCCCCCAACACCTGCACTGGGCCATATATGGGAAAGAACACAGGTTGATTGCAGTCGAGTTGTCTGGCCATGTGTATTTGGATCTAGAACTGTACTTTGCCTGGCGCTGTGCGCAAGGTCTGAAAACTTAACTGCTATTACCTAGAACCATACACGGCTTCCCGGCCAAATCTTCATGTAAAGTAGCTAGAGCCATGGAAGTACAGTATGAATTAAAAGAAAAAGTATTGAACTACAATAATAAATGGTGTGTGTGTTTATTGCCCGATTCATTAGTGCTCATCATCCCTGATGTTTTTGGTCCTCCCAGTTGTATTGAGGGCAAGGCCCAAAGGCGCACGTGCGTGTGTGCGTCTGTTTGTGTGTGTGTGTGTGTGTGTGTGTGTGTGTGTGTGTGTACGCGCAGGCATGCCCATACATATACCTATGCCCAGCCATCTGCCCAACATCTAGGATGCCCTTTCCTGGGAAGGGAGGCAGCCTGATGAAGTCAGCTGGATAAAAAGTTGTGGGATCAGACCAGAGTACGGGTTGCAGGATCACTCTTCACCAGCTGTGTGACCTTGGTCCCCATCCATTATTCTAAGCCTCAGTTTTTTAGAGATAATATAAAAATGTGTGTGTGTGTTTCTTCATATAGTGGCTGGTACTATAGTAAGATAATTTTTATTTATTAGCCCGCACTTTTTTTATTTTATTTTATTTTTTTTATTTATTTTTAAAGATTTTATTTATTTATGTGACAGACAGCCAGCGAGAGAGGGAACACAGGAGGGGGAGTGGGAGAGGAAGAAGCAGGCTCCCAGCGGAGGAGCCCGATGTGGGGCTCAATCCCAGAACGCCGGGATCACGCCCTGAGCCGAAGGCAGACGCTTAAAGACTGCGCTACCTAGGCGCCCCCCCCCCGCGCTTTTTTTTTAAAAGATTTATCAGCAGGACAGGGAGAGAGTCTTAGACTCCATGCTGAGCGTGCAGCCCAACATGGGGCTCGATCTCATGACCCTGAGATCACGACCTGAGCCAAAACCAAGAGTCGGATGCTCAACCGACTGCATCACCCAGGAACTCCAAGCAGTGCTGTTATTATAGGAGCATATTACATGCTGTGAATCCCAGTGGTAAGTTATTTAACTTTTCCCTTTTGTGCCTTGGCACTTCCAGGAAGGTGGACATTGAGAGACAGTTTTGCCTTATTTCCTTGCTAGCCTAGACTGGTCGGGGAGTCTGGCCCCCTCCCCTCACTGGGTCTGTCTTGGAGTTATCCCTTTACCACGTGATGGGAGACTTAGTTGGTGTCAGACAGGAGGGAGGACTGGTGACTCTTGTGTTCCTTTGTATTTAGGAAGGTTAGGAGGAGAAGAAAGGAAGATCACACCTTTACATTGTTTAATTCTAGACTGTTAAATGCATTTTCCGTTCTCTGGGAAAATACCCCCCACTGATGGCGAGTTCAGGAGTCGATGCAGGCTGGGGAGGGAGGGAGAAGCCATAGTATACATAGCAGATACACATAGTTGAGCAAACTAGACCAGGCCGCGTTTAGAGACACTTTATTGACACAAACAGGGTATTTCCTGAAAAACACTCCATACTGGCATTAGGTTGTGGAGAGCTTGGGTGATCAGGAACATTTCTAGAGTTCAGAAGAAGATGGGCTGTGGAAAATCAAGAAGAAGCAGTATGAAGGTGACGATGTGGCAAAGAGATGCAGCGGTTAGTTGCAAGACCGCCAGAGTTCGCTAATTGTGTTTGATGGTGTTTCCCAAATTGACAAGCGCTTGGGCTAACGCAGCCCCCCCCCTCCATCACTCACACTGCTGTCAGATGCCGTTCTTGCTGGGTGGTAGTTCAGGGGGAAGAAGGGTATTACCAGCGTTGAGGCTTGGCTGGCCCAGGATATGGGGTGCAGTCTGATCTTCCACAGCTCAGACTTGCTCCGTGTGCTTATCTACGGGTCCTACTGTAAACTCAAGTAAGAGCGCAAGACGAGGTATCTACCACGGCGGACTTGCAGAGATAGGAAGAGCTTGGCTGATGGTATTTTTCAGACCTGAAGCCACAGGGTACACAGAGGCTCCAGGTTGGGGCTTGAGACACAGTGCGTGGACACACCAGTACTCCTCAGATACACTCACAGGGACTGGGTGAATTCACTGAGTTGGGGATCTTTCATTTACAAAAGGAGGGGAGAGGAAAGCTTCTTTGTTGTATTTTTCCATTTCTATGTTAACCTGGGGAAAGGGGAACCAAGATCTGTTCCGGAATGTGTCTGGCTCTTGCATCTTCCTGCAGACATGCCAGTTACACAGCCTCTGCCCCTGATGTCAGGCAGGTGCACAGATCCTGGGTTGGGTGCACTTTCCCTTTGATCTAGCAGTTCTGTGGGGGGAGGAGGGAGCTACTGCTGTCTCTTAACCATTCTCTGCTCTACACGTTTCTCCAGCATATTCCTGCTTTGAAAAATTCCTTTCCTACTAACCTGTCTAGTTGGGCATCGAAAGAGAAAGCAGAAACTCAGAGAATCAGAAATCTGGGCGTGTGGAAGTTGGGGGATGAAGGAAGTAAAGGATAACGCTTTTAAACAGATTGAAAGTAAAGGTTGGGGTAGGGGCAGGCCTGACTGTCACAGTATTAACGTTCAGGAGGCTGTGCTTTAAGACTGGGCTGGCAGTAAAGGTCAGCAGGGCAGGGTGTCTACAACGCCAACTGAGTTGAGCAATCCAGTTCTTGGCTGTTACAGCAGTAGTAAAAGAAAAATCAGACCCAGCCTGGCTTGGCCTTTAGTGAATTGTGTTATTGAGGGATCAGTCATGGGACATACCCAGCACCAGGACAACAGATGGGGTTCCTAAAGTAATAATAGCCCTTGAGGACATTTCTAAGCCCTTTAATAAGAACAACATGCCAGCTGAAGTTTCCAGAGCGATGCACGTTTGATCTGGCTCCTCTAGGAATATGGGGAGAAACAGAATGGGGAGGATTTGAAGCAGGTTGGGGATGACAGGTTTTGTAGTGCTGATCAAGTCTCCCAGGAAGGACTTGAGTTGCCATTCAGGAGAAAGAGCAATGTGCAAACCAGCTAGAAAGGGAAAACCAAAACAAGATAGAGTCTCAAAGCACATCGCGAGCACCTGCTAAGAAGCAAAGTGGCGGAGGGGCAGTCGAGTGGTGTCGGGGCGAGAGAGGTGCGACACCTCGGGACGTGCAAGAGAGGCGAAGAGGGGATGGAAATTCAGCAATGAGAGGGAGGGAAGCAGCTGTGGTCTGAGTGGAAAGGGAACTGGGCCAGGAGTCCGAAGAAGACCTGACCCCAGCTCTCCACTTACCAGCTGCACGGATGTAGAATGTGGTAAAGCTGCTTAGCCTCCGACAGCCTCAGTGTGCTCGTTTGTTACACGGGTATCAGTAATACCCCCCACACAGGGCCAGCTGTAGAGAAGAACTAAGCGGAAACGAAAGCACCGTGTAAGCCGTGTTGCTCTAATGACAGAGTTAAGGATGAGAGGGGCGGAGAAGTTAGAAACAAGAATTGAGAAGATTCCTTGTAAAAGATAAAGAAGGGGAAAAATGATAGGTGCCATTGAGCTCATTAAAAACCACTCAGGAAATAACCTGGGTTGGGCTTTTTGAAAAGGAGCAAGGCGGCCGGCATGCACACTACGTGATTATGGGTCTGATGAATTTGCGTTGTCTCCTGGAAGCAAGAGGAGGCTGCGCCGGGAGTGAGCCGCTTGCTTCTGCTGTAAGCTCGGCCATCCACCAGCCACGGGACAGGAATCTGTGCCTATCTATCTTCCTAATTACAAAGTACGGAAAATAATCTAATTCTGTCCCCCCTTTCAGAGGAATTGTGTGGGAATCACCGATGAGAAAGGTCTTGAGTTTACCAAAAGTATTTTCTTCAATAAAATTGGACTCTTGAGGATGTGAGCAAGGGCTTGTCTCAAGTAGATCCCCCAAGGATGGAAGAGCTGAAGAAAAACGAGTTTGTCAGCTGAGGCCCAGAGCCAGTGAAGTGTGCTCTTTCCCTCATAAGTTCCCCCGGATCTGAGGGACCTCTCACTGCCTGAGCCCCGCCACCGACATGCTCTCCTATCCCATAAAGCAGCCTTCCCCTTCCTCCTCACTAGGTGCCAGAGGACATCACACTTGGACCAGTGACTCAATTGAAACAAAACGAGATACGGACTAAAATTTTTTCAGTGTTCCTCTGCTCTCCTCAAATCCAGAAAAAAACCCAACAACGAGACATCATGGAGTCACAGGTGAAATATTTGGAAGCCGCCTAGCCCCACCCGTCTCTTCACTCACTCACGCGTCATCCATCCGAGACTACAAAGCACATTTCTTAGCTTAAATGTCATTCCCAGATGCCACTTCCTCCTGGAGGATTTTTCATCTTCACTGAGGAAATTCTTCCAGTCTACCCTGTGTCCTACCCCAGTCTACTCCGGGCCTTTCAGCCACTTCCCAGTTACCTGACTCTATCCGAGTTAACCTCAGCCAGGCAATGCACCCCCTGTGCTTGTGAACGATGGCCGTGGCCAAGCTCAGTTTCAAGGTCTTTTTAAGAAAAAATTATCCCATCTCCGAAGTCTCAACTGGGCGGCCCCTAAGGCTTCCTGTGCTCCAGTTGAGCCTCTGAGGTCTCTCACTCAGCTGAGCCCGCTCTGAGTCCCAGTTGCCTCCTGTAAAATGAGGAATAATACTGATCTACAGGAATTTAGAGAGGAAGAACTTAGGAATTTCTGTTCCAACGCCCCCAGGGAAATAATGCTTCCCAACTATCTCAGGTGGGTGCTCGCCTTGGAGGACGCATCCACGGTACCCTAATAGGGTTATGAACATGTTGTATGACTTTTAAGAGCCACTTCTGTCTTTGGCTTCTTGAAGGACTGAGCCCAACTTAGGCCTTAGAGACCCATCGGGATTGAGCCCTAGAGTTCCAAGTTCCAAGAACATTTTGGTCCATGCTTCGTACACTTTCTATCACTGAAGAATCTAGAAAGGCATGCATTGCTCTGATGCTCTAGTCAAGTGGGCCAGGAACTTGAAAAAAACTGACTTCAAGGAATCCCACTTCATGACACTCTTGCTTTAACCTGAATTAATCATTCCTGCTTCCTTCCGTGAAGACATCCATTCACTTGCAGCAATGAAGGATGAGCCAGGTCCAGTCAGTGAGGGACAGAGGGATGTGCCATCTCCAGCATTTGGACAGGGTCATTTGGAGCCCAGGGAAGAAGTCCAGTTGGCGTGGGTGCTCCTCGCCTGAAAGCTAGAACAGGGTGAGGTTGAGTCCATGTAGAAATGTTGGCTCCTCATTCTGGCAAAATCTTAAGGTGTGCAGAGGTCTGATGGAGTCAGGAAGTCAGAGGGGAAAGTTCAGACGTGAGCGGTTGTATTATGAATGAATAGAAGGATGGATGCACAGGGGAAGCAATGTGGCCCTGGGCACCCTCCTGACGCCGTTGACATCACAGAACCCGGAATATCCAGTCCCTCAGTGTCCAGACCACCTACCAACGATAAAACAACTCACTGAGAATTTCCAGCCAGGCCCAGTCCAGCCCAGTCAAAGACTCTGACCAAATCCACAATCCTTACAAAGGAGGGAGTGGGGGAATGGCTTGTCACGGTGGGAAAGAAGTTCAAGTTGCTCCAGCACTGAGGCCAAGCAATTCACCTTCTAAAGGGCTTGACCTACAGCTCTGTGACCTGGGCATCATCAACTTAAAGTGGTACCCTGAGCGGGGGGACTCTGGGTAGGGTAAAAATCTAAGGGGGCAGATTTAAAGTCACATGGGTGTGGATGGACAGAGTCACTTGCACGAGCTGCCGTCCTGAGGCACCTTCCCCGGCCCTTCCCTGCACGTCACTTCAGGCACACCCCCTATTCCTCCACTGGTACCGCAGAACTCTCTTTGTTCTCCGACGGGATGGCAAGGTAATCGGACCTGCAGGAGGGCAGACGGGGGAAGAGAATCAGTACTTTCGTACCCAGCAGTGGGAACCCAAGAAAAGGGAAGGAGTGGGGGCACAGGAACAAGGACGTCTGCAGAACAGCTCTGCATCTCCTTCTGCCTGTGGTTCCCAAGAGAAAACCAGAATGGCCCTTTTAGCGGGGACTAGAGCACTAGGCGTTGTTTGTATTTTTTTTCCTTCCACTAGCAATGCGTGAATCTTCCCATTTATCCACGTGGGTCTCAGGACTTCCTATTGTCATGCTAAAATGTTGGCCACGCTGCTGGGTGTGAAATTATATTTTATAGTTGTTTTAATATCCATTTCCCTGATTTCTGCTGACATTGTACATCTTTTCATAAGTTTTTAGGTGATTTGGGTTTCTGCTTCTGTAATTTGACCGTTGATTTGCTTTGCCAGTTTTCCTTCTGAGATACCTGTCTTTTTCTCATGGATTTTTCTTTTCTTTTTTTAAAGTTTTCTTTATTTATTTGGGGGGGGGGTGCAGAGGGAGAGAAGAATCCTGAACGAATCTCCCCGCTGAGTATGGAACTCGGCACGGGGCTCAATCCCAGGACCCTGAGATCATGACCCTGAGATCATGACCCGAGCTGAAATCAAGAGTCAGCTGCTTAACTGACTGAGCCACCCAGGCGCCCCTGGATTTTTCTTTGATGGTTTCACGTCTTGAAAATATCTCCTCCCAGTTTGTTGTCTGTCTCTAAACTTTGCTTATGGAGTCTTGTAATGAACAATTGATTTTCATAGATAGTGTCATGAAAATTATCCTTCTTTCCTCTCTGTGCCTTTTGTATTTTAAGAAATCCTCTCTATCCTAAGGTAATGAAGACAGTGTCTTCTATTTCCCTTGACTGGACTTTCAAGTTATACATTTTACCTTGTCTTTAAATCCACTTACAATTTATTTGTTTAGTGTGAGAGATGGGGAATCTTTTTTTCTTGATCTATTTGGAGGGGGGCTCTCGGTTTTGCTCTCTTTGTGCCGTATGCCTATGTCAGGATGGACAAACTCTTTACTCCAATAGCTCTGTAAAAAGTCTTCATATCGGATAGGAAAAGTCCTACCAGCCATCTTCAATAAATATTTTTCTTTCTTTGAAATAGGCGAACCACGGCTCATGAGCTAAGAATGGTCGGAAGCGTTGCCAACCAAGAAGGAAAACCAAAGAATAATATACAACAGAGACCCTGTGTAGAAAATAGTCACTATGTAGCCATTGCTTGGTTTGGACTGGTTTTGGCCCTTTGGTCTTCCATGTGACTTTTAAAATCTGCTAATTGAGTTCCTTGAACAATCCAATAGGGACTTTGATGTAAATGTCATTGAATTTACAGATTAATTTCAAAGAGAATTGCCATGTTTGCCTCAGTGAGGTTTTCTTCTCCCATTTATTTAGGTCTTAAGTCTTTCAGTAAAGTTTTGTAATTTTTTCCTTAAAGGTCTCGCACATTTTTATCAAATGTATTCCCAGGTACTGGAGCGTGTTTGTTGCTACTGTAATGGAAATTTTTTCAAATGTTTTAACTATTTCAATGTTTTTCTAAATGTTTGTGGCTGGACTATAGGTGGTTTTTATACTTTTATGTTTCGATTTGTATCTACAATCTTGTAGAATGTCCTCATTTGCTCTAATGGTTTGTCCATAGATTCCCTTGGATTTTCTATGTAGGCGGTAGAGGAGGTCATGGGGAGGTCGTGGCTGCCGGGTGACCTCTGAGCTGGACTCCAGCAGTCAAGTCCCCCCACGCCCCTCCCTCGCTTTCCTTGGAGTGTGCATTCCACCTGCCTTCCCCAGTCCCAGAAGCTGCGCCAGGGACACCGTCTTAAGATAGTGATGTGGTGTTGAGACTATCTGGGCAGTATGCATGTCTGAACCTAGTTAAGGCCTCTACACAAACCTTTAAGATTGTGGCAGGCTTGTCTTGTGGCTGCCCAAGAAAAGCCTTGTAAGTACCTTCCCTGCCTTGTTCAACCTGCCACCTACCCATCTGGAGTGGCCCGCCTCTTCCTTCCGTCTCTCCCTGACCTCTGATCACACCAGGGAAACTCCAGAGGACGTTGCCAACCCACGATAGATAATTATATTGGGTGTGAATCATGATACTTTGGTGTCTTCCCTCACAATTGCTATGCTTTTTTTTCTTTTTATTTGCTTAGTACACTCCCTAGGATCTGCAAGTTAATATTGAACAGAAGCAGGGAGACATGTTTCTAATATTATAGGCAGTTCCAACACAGCTGGAATTTGCTGGAGGTAATCTGAGTAGCGGCCCTTTATCAGTTTAGAGATGACTGGTGTTCTGGTTCAGTATTTATCCTGCTCAGGACAGGTCGTGCTTCCTGGATCTGAGGGGTCTTCCCTCAGCCACTGGATCTCTGAATATTATTTCTCCTCCATTCTGTCTGTTCTATTCTAATGGATCGTCTCATTTTCTTTCTGCGTGTTTCATTGTGATAGTCCCTCTTTTTAGATCTCTGTGCTTCCTTCCGGATAACTTCCTTACGTGTATGTCCTGCTTGTCCATGTCTAATCTCCCGGTGAGTCCCTCCATCAAGTTTTAAATTTCATTGACTTTTTTTTTCATCTCCAGATTTCTTAGATCCCTATTGAGAATCAGCCTGTTTGTGGGGCGCCTGGGTGGCTCAGTCAGATAAGCATCTGCCTTCAGCTCAGGTCCTGGGATCGAGGTCCGCATCCGGCTCCCTGCTCAGCGGGAAGCCTGCTTCTCCCTTTCCCTCTGCCTGCCCCTCTGCCTCCTTGTGCTCTCTCTCTGTCAAATAAATAAATGAAATCTTTAAAAAAATAAAATCTGCCTGTTTGTTTTTCTTAGCAACTTATTCTCTTCTCATGCTTTTGGCTCCTCCTCTTAATGCTTTAACTCTTCGAAATGAACTTCTTTTCTAAATTCCACCAGGTCCTTCTTGTGTCCGAAGTTCCTGGGGTTTAATCCTGCTGTTTGTTCCTTCTCTTGCCTGTTGCTTTTAGCTTTGGATCAGTGAAATCAGCAGAGGGGGCAGCAGAGCTCTATGGAGGGCATCCTGGTAAGCCTCAGCGGAGAGAGGGTCCCTTCAGAATGGTTTTCCATTTGCTCCCACATGGTCATCACTGTCTGGGGACTAAGTTTTTCACTGAATTTCTCAGCTTAGAGGCTCCTGGATGAGGTAGGTAGGCTAAATTTAAAGCCCAAACATTGTGACTGCAGGCTCGTGGTTACGAATTCTCAAGAATCTTTTATGTTTCTATTTGGGAGTCAGGCCAAGGTAGGTAAGTTTCCGTGGGTTTTTCCCCAGGCTGGCAGACTGATCTTCTGATCTGTCCCTGGTACGTGTTGAGGCTTTTGGAGGATCCTGGCTCTGCCGGGGGCCACGGTTCCAGCTCTGTTTTTTGTGCAGGCCCAGTTGTTGGCACTTTCTGTCCAAGTGTGAAAATCCGAGCACCTAGGTTTCACCAGGAATGACAATCTCCCCCAGCATATCGCTACTTTCTATCCTTATATCAGTTGTAATTCTTACTTTCCTGAGATCATAGGTATCATGCAAAATACTTTCTTTATCATACATTTTTAGGTGATCTTATCTGCCTACAGTTTTTAGGATATCACCTCAGCAATGTTGCTAGCCTTGTAAACCTATGAGGGTTCTGTCCTCTCTTCTCCCCAAGTAACAGGCCAGAGCAGCCTCTTAGACCCTCAGGCCCCATCATTTCTCGGATGCGCTCACTCCCGAGTGACCAGGGCCTTGGTGAACACGGCCAATGTATAGTCTGGACGTCGGAGAATGAGAGCCCCCACTCTGGGTATCCAGTTGCTGCAGACTCCAGGGCAAAGAACGCGTGGCTTGGAGCTCCTTAGCTAAGAAAAGGCAGTGCTCCGATGGCCTGCTGGGCTCCACAGTGTACACCAAATGGCTGAGCGCGACAGAAAGAGCACGAACGTTTGGAATCGAGAGGCCTAAATCCCAGCCTCTCCTCTCATTATCTGTGTGGCCTCAGCAAGCCACTTAACCCCTATAAGCCTGCTTCAACGTCTGTAAGATGGTCATAATAATGCTAATTTCATAGGATTCTGATGGTAGCTTATGGGCTTTATTTTACATCGGAGGTTAAAAGTACCCATTAAGAGGCATGAATCAAAACCTTGTGTTGCCTCTTATAACAATCTTGGGCAAACTCTTCCGGGCTCAGTTTTCTCATCCGTAAAATGGGTATATCAATACCGCTTATGTCAAATGTTGTTGTGAGGAGAGCGGAGGATGGTGTCGATTGCTTAGCACCTCACCTGTGACAGCAAGTACCCCGAAGGTGCCCACTAGCATTATTTTGGCATCTTAGAACTTACGCGTTTTCTTGGGCTGCCTCTTCGGCCTTTGAGACCTTCCTGTAGCAATATATCATCTCGATGAGCAGCCACAAGGTGAGGAAGACCAGGAGAATGTACATCATGATCTCCGAGACCACCGAGGTGAAGTCCTCTCCAGCTGCAGGGGGACAGTGAGGCTCAGAATAGACTCGCGCAACAAAGCCAGCGCTGTCACTGGCTCACGGATATATGAGACCTATTTTTAAGTGTGGCTTAAATAAGCCCTGGGGCTAAGGAACTCGAGAAGACGTCGGAGAGATTTAATTAATATCCTCTGATGCTCCTGTCTGTCCGCTTTCTCCCCGACTTTCTTCTGGAGTGGGGGATGAGGAGGAATGAGGAGTGCACGAAATAACAGAGCAGTGGAAGGAGTCCTGGGACTGAGTGAGATAGAAGAGCTGGGTCCCAATTTTGTGTGAAGTCATTTCCCCTATTTGAGACTCATCTTCCTAAAATGTAAGGTAAGGGTGACAGCTCACGCCATGACATGACCTAGTGTGTTCAAGAACGTCTTCTGAGATGGGACGGTCCATACAGGAGGGAAGAGGAATGTGGGGCATGTGTCTAGTTCAACCACCCATGTCCTCCGACCTTACAGTGGCAGAGGGAGAGAGCGTGGGCAACGTGTCCGCGGCCAGTGCAGTCAGCACCCCCAGTGATCTGGGCCTGTTCTCTACAAGTCTGGATTGGAAACAGGGTCCTTCCCAGTCCATCTTCCTTCCAGGTCATCCCAAACCCAAACAAAAAGAGAATTGGAGCATTCCATGTATTAACTGGGCTTTCTGAAACACAACTCTGATCCTGCCATTTACATGCTTAGAACCCTCCGTGTTCCATGCTGCCCTCAGGACAAAGACCAAAGTCTGTGAACACGGCGCACGAGACCATTCACAGTGCAGCCCTCTTCTCCTCACTGCCATCTGGCGCACCAGCAAAACTTCACTTCCCGTATACACTGTGGTCTTTAGGGATCTGTGGACATTTATTCGTCCCCTTTCCTCTTCCTCGATGGTACTGAAACCCCCTCTGCTACCTCTGTCCCAATATCCCCTCCTGCGTTTCAGTCTCCCGACCATTCTCCCAGGAGTGCATGGAGGAAAAGCCCACGCGCTTTCCTCATCCGTCCATCGTGACACCTCTCATGTTGTATTGTCATGTGTGTCTCTCTCTTCTCTAACGGTGGTGTGTTATTAAGAACACATTTTACTTATTTCTGAATTTTCAGCCTGTTGTCTAATCCCGGAATATTTGAAGTACTCAGTAAGTATTTGTTGAATGAATGAATATAAATAAATAATTGATCTTTGTTTCATGGCCAACCAAAATGACAATTAAAACATGACATATGGCAAATGTCCTGATAGATCTTCCTTTCTAGTGGGAAGGAAGGTTGTAGCCACATCTCCCATTGCTAACTCCTACCAGTAAATTAGATTCATGTCCTTGGTTATTCATAGGCCCCAGGCATCCGTAAGGCCTCCCTTACTCATTAGCTCATTGAAAGCCCAGAAGAGCCACAGACATGACCCTCAGCTCAGAGAAGCAGTCCAAAGGCTCCACGATCATCCAGGTCTCCTGGATGCTGGACCTCCTGGAGCTGGAAGTCACAGATGCAGCTTGAGGCACAGAAGAACACCATACCCATCAAATGTCTTTTTGTGGGCCTGCCGCTACCTGACTTGTGATGTATTCGTCCTAAAGCACACATTTTAAATGCAATAGCCCAGAAGTAGGAGCACGGGAAGGTATCTATGCTCACTATTTTTTGTCCCTTCTAGGTGAAGAGACCTCAGATTTTTGTCTTAGAGCCAGGAGGGCAGAGCTTAGGGTGGGATAATTTCAGCTTGAACAAAGAGAACCAGAGAGATTCTGGGAGACCATAAGAATGGAGCAGATGCCATGGGATGTATCATGGTGGAGCGTGGAACTCTGAGCCTTCTAAGAACAGTGAGTATCCGGGGGGAGGTATTCTCGGAGGCTGCCACGGGGTCACAGAAGAAGAGAATGAGAGGAGAGGAAGGGAAGGGAAGAGGGAAGGGAAGGGGGAAGAGAAAGGGGAAGAGAAGGGAGGGAAGAAAAGTTATGAAAAAAGGAGAAGAAAGAAAGAGTAGCAGGGAGTGGGATGGAGGTAAAGGAAAAGAGGCAATGGACACAGACCTAGCCTGGTGGGCCAAAGATCTGGCCTGTAGTCCTGTGTCTGGTGCTAATTTGCTTCACGACTCTAGGCAAGCCCTTCACTGATCTCCCCACCACAAACTGAGGGGCACCAGAGCTGCACCCTCCAGTCAGTCACCCAGGGAGTCATTTCTACTGACAGACACCAGACCTCACTCCAACCTACCAACTCATACCCACAAGAGTGGTACGGAGATGTCTACACTGAAGAAAAGCCCCCTGGGCGATTCTGACGCCTGCTCTTTGTTCAGAACACCTGGATGAAATGAGAGCCAAGCTTCCTTCCAGTCCTCGCATCCCAAGAGGATCTGTGGTTCTGATAACAAACTTGTTTTCCTTCTATTCTTACCCAAGCTTTGCTCTGGTGCCCAGCAGGCCGACTGGTTCCGCTTTGCCACACTTTCCACTGGCCTGAGGGTCTCTGGAGGCAAAAGCCTGAGAGAGCAGTGGGTGGAGACAGGCACCTTCCTAGTGTCTGGCCCTCACCAGCCAGCAGTTCCTGGATGTGAGCAGTAGAGGGCGCCAGCCTCTTCTCCCCGGGGAGAAGAGGTGTGTAAACAGAGAGGATAATGGAACTTCTAAACAGAAAAACACCTTAGAGAGCTTCCCGTCCAACTCATTCGTTGTACACAAGAGGAGATGGGCTCAGAGGGGGAAAATGGCTCATCGGGTCTAAATGCCAGTGGTCTGAGAGTGCTTCTGCGCGTTCAGAACTGACCTACCTTCCGTTTTAATCTTATTGTCCACATCGGGACAAAATCATGACCTCTCTTACCCTGCCATTCGCCCTCAAGATCCTGGACTGGATTAAAACAGAAACATTTGAGTTGGGTTGATGAAAGGACTCCCTCCCCCCACTCCCCCAACAAGAAACTAGCTGTGGGAAATCTGAAGATTTTAAACTAAAGACTAGAAAGTTCTTTCTCCCAGTTGAGAATGAGGTTACGTAATGGGAGATGCCGGGGATGGGGAAGGAGGGTTGCTTGTCTGATTATTGTGGGGTGGGGGAGGGGAGAGACAGAAGAGCAGTGGTTCTCAAAGTGTGGTCCCCAGCAGCTCGGGCATCTCCTGGCCATTCGTTAGACGTGCAAATTCTGAGGCTCTATCTACAGAATCAGAAAGTCTGCATTTTAAGAAGTCCGGCAGGGGATTTTGAGGCTTGCTGAAGTTTGAGCACCGCCGGTTCCGGGATGTCTGGGTTACATACAGGAGGGTTGGATGACCTCTAGATAACCTCATGTGATGTCCCTGTGCCCATCGAGTCAGGGATTCAACACAAGCCAGAGAAGCAGGTGCAGCTGATGGGGCAGCTTTCGGCTTCATGGAGGCTGCCCTCCTTCTCTAAAGATGACAGTTAGGGGATGAAGGAAGAGGTCATTCTGCTGTCATCTCTGAGCCCTTCCGCTCTGAGGAAAGGCACAGAGAGGAGGCAATCTGTCAGGCAGTTTGCGGGAAGCTGGCTGAGAAAGGAAGACAAGTCAATGGTGACATTTTTAGATATCACCACTACCGATTTTTGCACTCTGCAAGGGTCCCACTTGTGTAGAAACCCACCATCCTCCCTCCCCTAAGAGCAGGGCACCCTCGACACCCTGTGCCCCAGCCTCACCCTCCTCGGTGACTCGGAGGGGGATCAGCCGTGTAGTCTTCACAAAGGGGCGATGTGCCTCAAAAGCAAACTCCCGGGACACGTTGCAGGTGTAGAGGCCAGAGTCATTCAGAGTGACGTTAAGCACAGTGATGGACACATCCTGCAAGTCTTTGCTCCCATTCCACTGCAGGCGTCCTTGGAAGGGGCTCTCCACTTCCTGCTGGCCATTCCGATACTCATAGATCTGCAGGTAGAGAAGCAAAAGAGAGTAGGGAGAGAAAATAGGGTAGGAGAGCCGCGATGGGGGCAGGGCAGAGCAAAGGAGCAGAATTGTGCATGGACAGGAAGAAAGGGGACCGTGTTACAAGGAGATCCCGAGTGTGGGAGTAGGATGGGAGGCTTGGAGGGGGGCAGGGAAGAGAGAAAGGCAGGGAAAGACGAGCAAAAGTAAACAGGTATCGGGGCATATGGACACAGCAAAGACAGAGGAAGCGGGAGGCAGAAAGAAGGCAGGCGGGACAAAAGAGGTGCAAAGGAAGAGAACCAAAGAAGGTAAGTGAAGGGGATGCCTGGGTGACGCAGTCGGTTAAGCGTCTGCCTTCGGCTCAGGTCATGATCCCAGGGGCCTGGGATGAGCCCTGGGTGGGGCTCCACTGCCCCCCCCCACTGCCCCTCCTACCCCTCCTGCCCCGTTCATGCTCTCTCTCTTTCTCTCAAATAAATAAAATCTTTAAAAAAAAATTTTTTTTAAAGTGAGTGAAGCATACAGGAGACCAGGAGGGGAGAAATCGAGAGAAAGAAAGAATTGGAAGGAGCCAGGGAGAGAAGAGAGAGTAAGATGAGCAGCCAGTGAGAGAACAGAGCAGAGAGACCGAGAAGGGCAGCTTCCTGAGTCACAAAGACTCTGAAAGCCTTGGCCTCAGAACCTGACTCTCTGATCTGGTTCTCGCTGAGAGGATGTGGTCAGTCTGGGCCAGGTCACCGGAAGGGGACCCAGGACGCAGAAAGTGTCACAGATGGGGAGAGCTGCCAACTGATATGCACCCTCAGGTCTTTCGCTTTGGGCTGAATTATAACTGAAAAGTGGTCTCAAAGCTTCTTTTCTCAGACACCCCCACCTTCTTATTCTCTACAGCTGTGCTGTCCATTCTAGTCTGCATTTGGCACGGTGGCTACTTACATTAAAAATTAAATGACTAAAAATTAAATAAAATGTAAAATTTAGTTCCTCTGTTGCACTAGACACATTTCCAGTGCTCAGCGGCCACCTGTGGCCAGTGGCTACTGTGTGGGACAGCACAAATATGGAACACTGCCCTTGTCACACAAATTTCTAGATGACAGCAGTGCTGTGTATGTCCACTACAATCTTTTAAAGTTTCTTTTCTTTCTTCAGATTCAACTTCTACTCACTCTGGGGAGACCTGGAAACAGAGCTGGTGGCTGGCATACAACCAGGCCTGAGGCCAATGGGGGCCTTCGCATCTGGCCCAGACATCCAGGTTCCTGTAACCTGGGGACTAGCCTCTGTCACAGTCAACTCTGAGTGAACCCCGAGATTTCAGGGGAGTCTACTGGTTCCAGTGCTGTCATCCAATTGGAACAAACACTCAACCCTGCTATTGTCTCCACTAAGTCATTGTAGAAAAGGAACTCGCCTCCACGGAGGTGGGATAATGCAGTAAAAAGAGCTTTGTATCTCTGGTTTGAATCTAAGCTCTTCTATTAATTTAACTTCTTTGGGCCCCAGGTGCCTCACTTATGTACTTATACCTTTTCTCTAGCAAACACTTATATCGTGCTTCTTATATTCCAGGGCTATTCTAAATGTATTAAAAATTAAAGCTAACAACTTTGAAGGTAACAATTCTCTGAGGTAGCTATGCTTTGCACGCCCATTTTAGAGATGAGGACGTTGAGGCCCAGAGGGGCGAAGCAAATTATCCCAGGGCACAGAACCCATAAGTTGTGGAATCAGACTCAAACCCAGGTTCCAGAGTCAGTGAAAGTGTGCGTAACGGTCACCCCCAAGGTGGTATTCAAAGCGTGTAATGACCATATTGACAGCGGCACTAACCAATCAGAACTGACATTAGCTACAGCACAGGGTGGGGTCTTGGAAGCTCCCTGCTCTGTCAGGGTGATCCCTTAGTTTCTAGAACATGGGGAGGTCCAGAGGTTCCTAGTGGGACCGATGGTGGTGAGGTCACTTGGGGGGCTTGGCACAGCAAATATCCACTATAGAACTATTTAAATATTTTACTCAGGGTTGCATCTATACTGGGTATACCAGTTGAAAAGCAGCTTGGGGGAGGTGGCTGGGGGGATGGGGTAAGTGGGGGATGGCATTTAGGAGGGCACGTGATGTGATGAGCACTGGGTGTTATATGCAACTGATAAATTATTGAACACTACATCTGAAATGATGTACTATAAGTTGGCTAATTGAATTTAAATTTAAAACCAAGAAAAGCAGCTTGGTCATCCCCGTCATTCTTATTTCACTGGGATTGTGAGAGTTCCATGAGCTCACCTACGCTCTTCCATATGATGGCGCGGAGTGTCATTTCAACGTTTCTACTAATTTAATCCGTCCACTAAGACGGTGCAGAAAATGAAACAGAAACACCTGCGAAGGGCCTTATCGGGTGACCAGCGCGCAGCAGGCTCGAAGCGCTATTTCTCTCTTCTCCCCCTTCCCCTGCTTGTAACCAGGAGCACCTGTCTCTGGCCAAGCGCCCTTCCTTTCACAGAGGCTGGGCTGTCAGTTCTCTGCTGGGGAGCTGTCAGGGCTTTAAAAAGAAAGAGCCAGTGTGTGTCGGATCTTCCTTCCCCCAGACTCTCGGGAGCCAAGCACACAACAGCAGAGGCCAGCAAAAGAAAGGCCAGAGTCAGCAGCCGGACGTACAAGGAAATCTTTACCGCCCTCGGGCCTGTAGAACCATTCCACCACTGTGGTGGCCTCCACCTCCTCCCTCTTCATGCAGGAGATGCAGCGCAGCTTCATCGGGGTGCCCTGCACGGCCTCCGTCTCCGAGGGAACCTCCACGCACACGGGGAGGCAGACGCCGACTGGAGAGAGGCCGGTGACAGGGAGGGAACGGCAGGTGTTGGGGAGGCGGGCACCAGGAGAGAGGATTGGAGAGCAGGAGGGCGGGAGGAGAGACAGAGAAGAAAGATTCGTGAGACAAACTTGAAAATCGCGTGTACGGGTATGTACATCTTCACCTGTGCTCCCCAAGGGTGCACGCTCAGAGCAGACGGGGGTAGGCTAGGGGGGCCGCGGATGACCCGGAGTTCACTGCAAGCCTCCCAGGATGCAGTCAGGGCGCGGTGCAGCCCTGAGCCCTGCCCTCAAAGACTTAGAGTCCGGGTGAGAAACAGGGCACATATCCCCCCATCCGTTGACCATCCATGCGCCCCTTCATTCAACCACCATTCACTGAAATCTACTCCATGCCAGGCCTGATGCTAGGCTGAGGCACAAAGAGGAACCAAACACTAACCACACCCTAAAGGCATCTAGAATCTAGCAGGGAACACATACTCCTAAGTATCATGAAATGGGGCCACGATGAGTGCTATGCTGGCGATGTGCTGTTCCCAGAGGAGGGCCAATTATTCCTGGTTGGACTGGGGAGAGAGAAAGAAAAGGAAGATAAGGCTGGGGTGTAGAAAGGGAGCTAGGAGCACATTGTGAGGACCTTTGTATGGCCTTGACAACATGAAGGGTCAGATATTTGCAAGCCATGGAGAGATGTCATTATATCTGAATTTTATGAAAAAAATGTAGGTAATTCTGATGCCTGGTGGGGGATGGAGCAGCAGCGAGGAAGACAGTGAACTGACCACTCGGCTGGAGTGATGCTTTTTGCAGAGGAGTGGAGAGAAACAAAGTTAAAAATCTGGAGAGATGTCGGAATGCGGGGGACACCTTGCATGCCACATGGAGGTCTGGACTTACAGTCCCTGCCCTCTAGAAACTTGTAACCTATAAAAAATTGAGTACATCAGACTGTACTTTCAGAATGAGTCAAAAGTGGGATGCGGCTGCCAACAAAGCAAGTGGAAATGTGGGCTGCATTAACAGCTGTACAATGTGCCGAACGAGGGAGAAACGGTGCCTCTATACTGTTCAGAACAAATCTGGACCATTATCGTCAGTTCAGGATGTCACAGTTTGCAAAAAGTTGTTCAATCAGTGCATGCCCAGAGGGGAGCAAGCTGGAGAAGGGTCTAGGGACAGAATCTGGGGAGAAACAGATGGGAGGATGAGGGGTGCCTGGCTTGGACACAGAACTTATCTGTCTTCAAATATTTGAAGGCTGGCCTGTGGAAGAGAAAATGAATTCTGTCCAACTCCAAAAGTTACAAGAAACTAAGTTTAGCTCATTTTAAAAAAATAACAATTTTCTGGTGCTGAAGCTGTTTACAAATGCAAAAAACTACTTGGTAAGAGTTTACACCTCATTGTAGAGAAGATTAAAAAGGGGGGTGACCATGAAGGATTCTTATGTCAGGACTTTGAAGGCCCCTTCTGATACTACCTTCTCATGAATTAATAATAAAAACGGAACCCCTAAAAAAATGAAATGATACACACACATATTTAAAAGTTAGTACACTATAAATGGTTAGTCTGTTTCTGTATTGGCAGACATTCATTCTAAAAGCAGAGGAAAACTTTATTTAGAGCTTAAAATGAGATTGACCAACTAATTGAGTCAAAAAATAAATTACATTTGACTGATTCCAAAGGCAAAAAATGTCGTTATTAAACACGGAGTTTAAAAAACAAGTGGCACTAGGATCTGTCACCCCATTGATCGCCAGGGTTGATTGGGCTGATCTGGCTGGCTAGGCAGGTGTCCCATCCTCTCTCACTGCTCCATGTGCGTCCCTCCCAAAGCTGTGCACTCAGTGGAAAAGGACAACCTTATAGAGGACCGTTCTTTGCTCAAGGGCATAGAGTAGCTGCACTCTCCTGCTAGAACCTCCAAACAAGCTCTCAAGTCCATTTGTAAAGGAACATAGGATAGTCACGTTTTTCCAAGACTCCAGACATGTCCAAATGAGGCACTGCATGTGGCAGTCTACCTTTCTTTAAAAACAAACAAACAAACAAGTAGCACTATGACGAAGTTTAAAACATCAATGTAAAATAAAGTTAATTGGTTTTAAAACTCTCAAGCAAGCTGGGGCTGTCTTATCTGACAGTCTGTAAGAAGGTCTCCTGCTTCTGCATATGGACCATCGCTTTAATGGAGAGAGGGTCTGTATCTGGAGAGAACTGACCAGAAACACTTTCAGAATGTGATGTGTTTGAAGTCCTGACTGTTGACCTGGTTGAAAAAAAAGAGAAGAAGGTGTGGTCTGTGCAATAGTTTGGGAATGAAGAGAGGTGCAGAGAGTGGGCATTAAGAACTCTGCGTAGCAGGCAGCCTTGGGGCGCATTCATATTTAATGAGACATGGTAAAGATAAGTTAGTTCAATGATGATGACTTCAAAGCAGCATAGGAAAATGGACCAAGGAATGCAGTTACAAACACAGAGTTAGGATCAAGATGTATTTGGCAACTGAAGGCCTGGGTTTATCTGCTCTTTAGCCCCTGAGACTCAGTTTATTCATCAACAGAATGCTGAAAGTAACATCTATCTAATGGAGTCATCATGAAATTTATGGAATGATTTATATGAATGTGCTTTGTACACACATCACTTGTTAAGGTATTTGCCCCTCATCCATTTGTTCACCTATTCAACAAATATAGTGTGTGCTTATTGTGTGCCAGGCACTGTTCTAGGCACTGACAACACAACAAGGAACAAAACAGAAACCACCCCTGCTCTCATGGAGTCTACAGTCCAGGGGAGGGTGAAAAAAATAAGAAATATAACATTATAATCAGCGCTATGAGAAAAAGTAAAACAGAGTAGAGGAGCGTAGACACATGGGAGACAGCCTCATCGAGAGGGTGACAATGAGTAGGCACTGAAGGAAAGAAATGAGGGCAAGAAAGGAGATACATGAATAACTGTGTGGAAGTGTGCCAAAATAGAGGAAATAGCATTTCCAGGGTCCTACGGTGGGAGTGTCTGTCAAAAGCAAAGAGCACAATAAAGCGCAGGGAACAAAGTGAGAAAGAAGGACACACGAGCCAGGGCCACATCACAGCTGGTCGTGTAGACCGCAATTAGAACTTTGACTTTTGCTCAGAGTGACTTGGAGAGCACTGGAGTATTCCAAGGGGAAGAATGATATGATTTACACAAAATTACATTATCTGACTGCTATGTTGAGAATCAACTGGCGAGGTGAGGAAGGACAAGCGTGGAAGCAAAGAGAATAGTTAAGAGGCTGATACACCGATCAGATCGAGAGATGGCTCAACGGTTTTTCTTGGATGAAGGTGGTAGTAGAGTTGTTGGGGTTTGAAAAGGAATAATTTGCTGGACCAACATCCTCAAATAGGTGACAGGTGACATGACTTAGTGAACAATTAGATGAACTGGTCTTAAATAGGAGCACGGTTAGTTCATTTATAGTTAAAGGAAGGAGGGCGGAATATATGCAGTCAGGAAGATGACAGTGGATAGCAGGGCAGTCTATCTTTTTCCTGAGTTGCTCCTGAGATGACAATAATCCCAGGTATCATCAGAGAACAAGTGCTACTGATCTCCTTCTCCTTGAATTCTGCTCATGAGGTCCTGGATAGTGCATTGCAAAATGGCCACAAAATTCTGTCATCCCTCTTTGCTTGCCCTTGGCAATATGACTTGCTGCTTCCAGCCCTCCATCAAGAGGTGAAATCTGTTTATCCACCCCATGGAGACTGCCTGTCTATGAAAGCCTCTAGATATCCAAGAAAGCTTGTACATATGGTAGGTATTCAATCCCCATTGCTGAGTGTAAATAATAAACTCCTAGGATAATCTTGGCCAAATCATTTCACTTTCGGTCTCTTCTTCAATTGCCATAGTAATAATGAAGAAACTTCTAAGAAGGTAGGATATGATGTTATTACTAATAATTATATTTAACTAAGGAATAGTATCAATCTATTATGAGGTGGAGAGTAATGTGTATAGAACCAACTCCTCTAATACCCCCAAATCTTCTTCTTCTTTGGCCATTACTATATTTCCCCTCCTGAGCTTGCTCTAGGATGCTTTCCTTTGTGCTAAGATAATAAAGGCTTTGATTAGAATGTAAATACTTTCCGAAAGAGAGTAATAAATGAAGTTATCTGTAGATATTAATACCCTGAAATGATTTCTCTATCCAATTAGCCAGTCAGTTAGCAGAGCCTTGAAAGAACGGAATGCAGCAAGATGGGCTGCTGGGGGAAGAGAGGAAAACATTCCCCAACACGGCAGACATCTGGGAGAGCAGACCTGGGCCTACAGGCTAAAAGGAGGCCCTTAGGAAAGGCAATGGCTTGGAAGAGAGGAGGAAAGGTGGTGGCTCAGAAAAAGGATGAGAGGACAGATACCTATATGGCAATACTGCATAGCAGCACATGTGTCCATAACAAGTGCTAGAACAAGTACTAGAAGACTGAGGTCAGGAGACAAGAATTCTCTACAAGTCCTTCCCTCTCCCTGAGCTCATTCTCTCACCTCTAAGTTGGAAATAATACTATTTTCCCCTGCCAACCCCCAAGGATTGATACAGTGACCAAAAACAAGTAATAGATTAAAAAATGGTTTGCAAACTATAAAGCATCAGGCAAGTGTAGAGTTTTTAAAAAATTATTATTATATACTTTATTAAAGGAAATAAGGGAAGTTTTTATAATAGATGCAGAAAATAATATAATGGAAAAGATTCTTTCCCTTCATATTTGCATCATGTGAAAAATCAACTTGGGAAGGGAGAACGTATCTAGTCGAAGTGGTTTCCAATACTAGAATTACATTCAAATAAAATGAAATTGCATTTGTGAAATGAAGCCCTTTCTCTTACATCTGATGACCAAGTTTCCCAAACCATCCCTCTTTCCATCTGCAGCTTTTAAGCTTCATGAACCAATGTTCTGGTTGTAAAGAAGCTGAGAATTAGCAAGGATGGGTGCAATGTGCACACTTCTTCCAAAGGTTTTATTTTGGAGTGGGGTAGGGAGTGGGGGTGAGGAGAGGGGTGGACACTGCCAAGTTTAGCGATATTCTGTAAATACTCCTTACTATTCAGTCTTAGACATTATCTGCCCCAACTTCCAAACTTTACATATGAGGAACCAGATGCTCTAAGGTTGTTACAAAGCAAACTAATGGCAGAGCTAAGACTCCAAACCAGGCTTTGTAAGTCCTAAGAGGTGCTTGGAATATGGTATGCTCATCCCCTCCACTGGAATTCAGGCAGGGATGCTAAAAATTTAAATTAAACTTTGGGAAGAAAGGCTCTGTAGAATTGTACCCCAGCCCTTCTCTGCAACTTCATCTCCCACTGCTTTCTTATCCAGCCAGACCAACCTCTCCTAAATCTCATGTCCCTAGTCTTAGCCTCCCCTGAGGAAATCCCAGCCTTAAATCTTCAAGGCAGGTGAGATCATTGGCAACCTATTATGTCTGCTTCATCTTCAGGTCTAGTCTACTCTACTGGGGATGGATGGCAGTGAGTCTGCCCTTGGGACTGGCATTACTCTCCCTCTTTGTCCTTCCCGGACTGTCTCATCAGGCATTTCGTTCAACAGGAAGCTTGGCTTTGCTTTTGGTCACATGCAAAATCCAGATAATGCTGGCAGTCAGTAAGTCCTGAAGGCTTAATAAAGAGATACTAAGGCAAAGAGGCAATTCCCATCAGCATATTTGCCACTGCACTGGCAGAATGGGTCTCATGCCAAGCATGGGAGAATAATCCCACATGCCTAGTTTCAGTAAAGCAGGTGGGCACGGTCACTTCTAATTATCCTGGTTATTGACTTTGAGCATAGAGGAAGGTAAAAGCATGGAAAAGGTGGGAAGGTAGAAGATCATATGAAGAGCACCTATATGTGACCCGAGGATCTAATCAGAGTCAGCAAGACAGAGATGCCCAGAACTACACAACCACCACATGCGTGTGCGCGCGTGCGCACACACACACACATCTTCACCAATCCATTCAGATGTCCATTCTAACATGCTCAGACATACTCTAACACACATATTCAAACACTGAGGCATATACATCCACAGAGTACAGCATTCTCTCAATCACATTTTCAGACGTTAGCACGTAGACTCATTAACTCTCTCTACACACACGCAGACACACCACTCCGACACTACTCTGCTTAGGTTTACTGTTGCAAGCGAAGGTCTTCCTTATTTGGAGGGAGAAGGTCACCTTATTTTCCTCACAGCAAACAAGAACCTATTTATTTTTGAAAGCAAAAAACATTGCTCTCCAAATGCCAAAGCACCTTAGCTTCATATGTTCATGAAAAAGAAAAAAGATGCAATGCCCAGGTGCCTATTTATCAAAGACATAGCTGCAAATGGCTGAAGCCTATTTTCCTTATTAGAATTAAACAAATGGATCAACAGCTAAAGTGTTTTCATTCTCAAAATGCGTGCAACCAGCTTTAAAAAAAAAAGACATGGGAATTACTCTGAGGACAGACTGATTCCTCATTGAAAAACGAAATGTAAATGTAACCAAGATTTTTCGTAATGAACGTGGCTGCATTCCCTTTCAGCAAAGGAAAAGGGAAAAAAAATACTTTGGAATTAACAGGAAACAGGAAGAGGGGTGGAAAAACCACCAAAATGCAGCAGGAGTGAGGAGGTGTTTTTCCAATCTCAAAATCCCAGCTCTCACGGAACCCCTATGGATCTCCATGTCTGGCAGACAAGCATAGAGGGAGGGCAACCAGGGCTCCTTTCTGTCACAAACGACATGAATTAAGTGTTATTATTGTTGGCATTATTACTGTTATCTGCGTCTCGCATGGCAGGGTGCTGGTACTTACCCCAGAAGACGAGCACGAGGGAAACCAGGGGAAACAATCTGTTGAAGGCAGGCATCTTTTTTCCGGCGGGTGGCTTCCGGGGCTAAACAGAGAGATTCCCTCGGTCAACAACTAGCCCTCTCAGATACTTTCGAGGAAACCCTTTGGGACGAACTGCCCCAAGAGGGCGACTTTCTGACTGAAATAAGGGTCAAGCGCCGGCGACTGGGGAGGCTTTCCGGGCGGGGGTTTCAGCACCAAGCTACCCTAGCGCACCGCCCCAATTCGAGGGAGCCGTCAGCAGCTTCGCGCGCTCTCCCTGGAGCCCGTTGCTGGGATCCGGCTCAGCACCACGGACAGTACCTTCCCCGCCCACCCCGGAACTTCACAAATTCCAGCGGCTCAGCTGCTCCTCCTGCTTGAGCCTCGGTGACAGCTCAGCTCCGAAGAGAGCAGCACGGCTGGCTTTAGGAGGCTGGGCTGTCGAAGGGGTCCATGTTGATCCACCTCTCACCTCCCCTGGGAATAGCTACTCTCAGACCAGGATCCACCAAGACCCACGAGCTTCGGCTTCATCCGCCTGCACCGCCTTCTCCAAGCTGGGCGTGCCCCCCACGCCCGAAGCCACCCGGGCCACCCGTCTGAGCTCCAAAATTCGTTCCACCTCGGTACCGTCCACACCCGCCCTCTGCTCCCCGGGAAGGTCCGGAGGGGCGGGGAAGGAGGCGGAAGCTCCTGTCGCGCTGCCGATCTCAGGGGGAGGGGATAGGGAGGGTGGGCCCCTTCCCCGGAGCTCGCCCCCAGATAGTGCCGGGGCCCCGACTCTGGGTGGCGGGTGGCCAACTGCCCTTCTCCAGGTCCCCCTTGACCGCGTATGTTCAGTCAGCCTTGACATGCGCAGGCGGCTGTCCACCCCCACCGCTACCACGGACCCACCCCTCGTGCACACACTCCCCACCTCCAAACAGGCGTGCCCCTCCCAGGGCAGAGCGCCTCGGCCGAGCGGTGGGCGGAGCTTGGAGCCGCGCAAACACCTCCAGACCTCGCGGTTTCTCTGCTAGCTGGCTGTCTCCAGGTCTCCCTTTCACATCCCCGCACCTCTCCCCAGCACCGGCACACCTCCTCGCACCAATTCACACCCTCCAGGCAACCCCACTCCTGCTCCCGCACAGGCATGCTTCTCTCCAGCTCCGGGAAGGGGAGGGCCGAATCTCTTTCAGGCAATGATGTCATCTGTAATGTACACTGTACATGAGAAGCTCCGGGCTTTTCTCCCCCGACCCCATCCCCTTCTGTTCTCCCAATCTATTCTTTGTCTAGCTTTGATTAATTAGTTCCGGTCACAGGAACGCAGCAAGATAATCCCTGGTTAGGGGAAGTGGGGTAGGGGTGAGGTGCACCTGTTCCCATGTTCACCTCCTCATCCGGGGAGGTGATCCAAAGGTTAGCTCAAGAGTGGTGCTGTGGGTGGGGGTAGCTCCCTCTTGCTCTAATCGCTTTTTTTCTTTTCTTTTTTTAGTTTAAAAGCAGATAAATTGTGGTTTGGCTTCTTCCAACTATTAGCCACTCCCTTGTCCTAGCCGCTGTTGCAGCGCCCCATCTCTGCAAGGGAAACCTGAAACTTTAAATTCAAACTCAGATTTGTTATAAACTCAAACTGACATAACAGATTAGGAATGCTTGGAACCGAAATGAAAGATTAATACAAAAATCTCCCCCTCCCCCCTTCTTGTTCCCTCCTGCTTCCTTTCTAAAAGGGGAAGCTTGACACCGATACTCCAAAAAAACAACCGGAGAGTAACAGCTGACTGTAAACGAACCATAGGCAGGAAATTCTCTTTCCTAACATATGACAGAACAGCAGAAGGTCTCCAAGATAGGATCTTCTTCCTGGGCAGGGAGCCACCAGGCCATAAACTCTATGTTGTTTTGAAGGCCAGCCCTTGAAGCACAGTATATTAAGCTTGGAAGAGAAGTTAAAGTTGGCTTAATTCAACCTGTCCAATTCATGAATCCCCCAAGAACATTCTGGATGAATAGGCTCCATTTTTAGTGATAGAGCTTACTACTTCCCAAGGTTGTCCCTTCTGTTGTTTTTTTTTTTTAAAGATTTTTTTATTTGAAAGAGAGACACACACAGAGAGAGAAAGCGTGTGCACAAACAGGGGGAAGGGGTAGAGGGAGAAGCCGACTTCCCGCTGAGCAGGGAGCCAGATATAGGACTCCATCCCAGGACCCTGAGATCATGACCTGAGCTGAAGGCAGATGCTTAACCGGCTAAGCCACCCAGGCACCCATCCCGTCTGTTGTTTAAAGAAGTTCTTTACATTCAGTGGAATTCTGTACACTCCTCGTCCCTTCCCACACTCCATTAAGTGGTCCTCAAACTGTTTTTGTCACTTTCTCAGGAGGATTTTTAGTCTGTCAGCATGATTCTCAAAGTGACATCTAGAACAGGAAATGACATTCCCTGTGTGGTCTGACCTGTATAAATCCAGGGGAATCATGACCACACTCGCTTTAGAGGGTATATCTATTCAAATACATTACTGCCATATCTCACTCATAATGAGCTTGTGGCCAATTAAAATTCCCAAGTATTTTTCACTTGAACTGTTGCAGAGTCATTTTTTGGTTATATGGGAAATTTTGGGAAAATGATTACGGAACTACATTTATTGCTGTTAAAATTTATCAGTTTCGGCTGTCACGTCCTGTTAATACTCTTACTGAATCCAGAGTCAATCAACCAACATAGTTCTCTTTTTCAGCTCTGTTTTATCTCTAGGCTTGACAATCACCTGATCCAAACATAGGTTTTTGGTGTTTTTTTTTTTTTAATAGGGGGAAAAAAAAGAAGAGTCATGATTTTAGAGACCTCACTCTAGCTTGACAATGAGTTACTAATTAGACTTTTTGGTATGATTGCTCAATCACAAATACATATTGAAATGTATCTCTCTATTTTCCATATTTATAACATGACACATCCTGAAAATTTAACCCAAAAGGTATATGTGAGAAAAATTACATTGATAATGGTCCAGAGAAAAGAGGTAGGATCAGTGGTTTACATTTACATGGAAATAGATTTTCAGCAATGTATTTCAAACAATTCCAAAGTGGTACGAATTACCTTTTGTTATGTTCAAGCAGTTGCTCTCCAAAGAATTACTGGGATGTTGTGGGGAGGGGGGGAATCTTCTATAGGTTAGAAATTTGGAATAGATTACTGATAAAGTTCCAACAACCTTTGAAATTCTATGATTTTATTGAAAGTCCTATCCAAATACATAGAGCAACTGGGATATTTTCAGTCTGATAAATCTGTCAACCACCACCCCCACAACCACCACCACCACAGTGGGAATTGGCTTAATTTTACATAATTTTTCTTACATCCATTTGTGCTATTAGGAAATAATCACAATGTTCTTTTCTAAATGTTTACCAGTTCCATTTTAGTCTCTTTGAGGATTTTACAGGAGATTTTAGGAACAGTATATTTGCCTCTAGTCTGCATGTGACACTCTCTTTTCTATTGAAAATAGGAGCATTTGGTCTTTTCAGTTTTCTGACATTTCCTTTGATTTTTGGCAGTGACTCTCTGTCACTTTTGCAAGTACCTTAAGTTCCCTGAAGTAACATTCTGCTTTGTTCTAAGAGTTTTTAACTCAGCTTAATTGTTTAAGTTATACCTTCCTCCTTTCTGCCACTTTGGCTTCAATACTTTTTTACTGTTTTGTTTTTAACCTTTTCCAATCTAATGATCATCTTCCCCTTCAGTTGATGATGCAACCGTCCATTCTAGCCTACAAACAGTAGCCAGAGCACTATTTGTATTTACAAGATCATGTACCTTCCTTGCTTAAAGCCCTTCAATGGCATTTCATTGTATTTAATAGAATCTAGACTCCTCACCATGACTAACAAGGCCTGCCCTGAGCCCTGCCTAGATCTTCACACTCGTGTCTACCATTCCCCGTCTTGTTCACTATGTTCCATTCCACAAACTTATTAAGCTTTTTCCCATCATAGAGCCTTTGTGCCAGATGTGCCCTCTTCCCAGAATGCTCTTTATCCTGTGGCTGGTTTCTTACCATTAGGGTCTTGCCTCAAATGACTTCTCCTTAGAGTGGCACTCCTGGTCACGCTTTCTAAACTGGTTTCCGGCTCACTTTCCCCACCTGAAGCTACTCTCTATGTCATTATCCTGCTTCTTGTTCTTTATATCTTCTCTTACTATCCAAAATGGTTTTATTTGAAATGAAATGCACTTGCTTATTTTCTGTTTCCTCCTATCAGGATGTAAACTTCAGGAAAGGAGCCTCTTTTGTTCTGTTTGCTGCTGTACTCCTAGGCCCAGCTGCATGCCAGGCAGATTATTAGATCTTCTATGAATCCTGAATGAATGAATAAATGGACAGATGAATGAGTGAGGATAGTGTGGAAAGAGTGAGGATCCCAGGCCATAATCAACAGAGGGAACAGAAAAAAAATAATCAGAGAAATGGGAGACAATCAGAAATGCTCTTCTTTAGAGGGAACTCCAGCCAATTGTGTTCAGAGATTGAGAAAGAGGAGAGAAGTGTATGGGGCCTGAGGTATTTAGAGATTTTGAAGTGGAGGGTGAAGAATGACTCTGACAGGGAAAGAGGAATGGCATCTGAGATATGCATGGAGATGTTACTTTTCCTAAGGAAAGAAACCCATTTCACTAAGATTATGGGGGGAAATTAGAAACAACAGTAGGGGCAGTGACACTAAGTAAAGATAAAGTAGAGAGAGACCTCAGGACACACTTATGGATCTTAGTAAAGGAGGCAAAATTACCTACTGAAAAGTAGGGGGTGGAAGGAACAGGGGAGCTATAGATGGGCCCCTTCTTGATGCATTTCAAGATCAACACATACCTGAGCTAAGAGTCAAGATGCAGAAATCAGAGCCCAATGTAGGCAAGTCGAGTGACCTGCTTTTGCTATTCTAAATGGATTTTGAAAAATAGCGCATAGCCCATGGGACAAGGAGAGTAAAAAAACATGTTTATTTTAAACTGTGGCTGAAGAGCACGTGTGGGACTGGGAGATATCAGGCTCCCCCAGATTGTTCCCTCATCTGACTGCCAGCTGTGTGGTTACTGTCACCAGCAAAAGGAAGTTTGGGATTAGGACAGGAAATAGTGACATGATGACCAGACTATGCAATCCCTTCCTGGGTCTGCACATGGCAGAGAACCTGGCAGGTAAAACGAAGCCAAAAATGTTTGTTGAATTGAATTGAATTTCATCTGAATGATCAGGGAAGCCAGCACACTCTTGACATCAAGGAGTGCCCCACAAACACTCGTAACACACCCTGTGTGCAAGAGAAGCCAGTGTCACTGATCTTAACCAATCTTCAGGAAGCCCATGGTACACATCCATGAGAAAGCTGTGCATAGGTAGTTATAATAATCTGGACATTTGAATGGGGAGAAAGAAAATATAATTCGTGATGAGTTACTTCAAGCTTCCCAGACGAAAAGTTATATTTCAAGTACTGCTGTTAGTCTGGCATAATTCCTTATGCGTTTCTGGCTGGGGCTCTTAGGGTAGATAGAAGGAAAAAGACTTTTGGAGAAATAAGTGTCGTTATTGTCTTTGCTGCTGAACCAAATACTGTGGTTATTCCGATGTCTGGTGCAGGAGCAACACTTGAGCCCTGGATAACTCAATGCTCATCAGAAACAATATTGAAGAAGGAGAAAAAGAAACCACAAAATGACCCCCAGGTGGGGGACAGGAGGCATGTCTCAGGCTTCTTTCAACTGGGATAGTACTGACATTTTCACTTGACCACTCTGAGCCAATTTTCTCTCTCTACTTGTCTGCCTCCCAGAGTTACTGGAAGCACAAGTGAACTAATGCGTGCATGTGTTTTGGACTTTGTAAAGTCTTACAAAACCAAGAGGTGTTAAGCTCCTGTTTAGATTATTTCTTTAATTCTTACAAAGATGTACCCAGCTGTTGACTTCAGCATGCTGAGAAATAATCAACTTTTCATGATTTATCAACACCTTTGTTATCATTTTCATCACCAACATCATTATCTTCATCATTATCATAATAATTGAGAGCATGCTTTGGCCCCAGAACAATGCTACGTATGCACTTTATATGGATTAACTCATTTAATCCTCACAATTTCAAGGAGTAGACACTATTCTCTCTATCTCCTTATTTATTTATTTTTTTTAGGAAATAAATACAAGAGAAGTTAAACGACTTGCTCATTCAATTAGTATGTGGCAGAACTATGACTCAAACCCAAGGCTCTTTGTCTTCAGAGTCTTAAGAACTTAACTTCTTCCTGTAAGATCTTCACCATCAAAAGACACTTCCATGTGCAAATCAATCAGAAAGTTAATGACTCCTTATGCAGCATGAAGTCCTAAGGTGAGTGCTCTGCATGTCTGTGTGTATTTATATGTAAGAAAAAGTAGTTATAACCCTATCACTCACAAAGCTTCAAGTATTATGGGAAAGTATGGAATCTAAGTAAGTAGACAAGAAAAAAGCCAATATAATTCCTTCCTTCCTTTCCTTTCTTTTTTTTTAATAATAATTTTTTATTATATTATGTTAGTCACCATACAGTACATCCTTAGTTTTTGATGTAATGTTCCATTATTCATTACTTGCGTATAACACCCAGTCCTTTCTTTCTTCTCTCTCTCTCTCTTTCTTCCTTTCATCTTCTTTTTTCGTTCTTTCTTCCAGAGTGGAGAGGGCTTATAATCACCTATCATTTAGAGAGCTCACATGGATTAGTATGAATGAAAAACTCCTTTTTGTTGGTCTGTTTTGGGGGGGTTTCTTTTTCTCTTTGCAAAAGGAACAACTGCTTGGCCTCATCTTACAGTTTTATTTTTATGAACACAGCATATTTCATTGAATTCTCATGATATACCTGTGACATCCGAGACTAGTCATCTATTTTAAAAATGGAAAAAATTAATATCTAGAGAGATTAAATTACTTGTGTACTGTTAAAGTCACTTATTCATTCATTTACAAAACTTTTACTAAGTGCTTACTCTATGCTAGGTATTGCATTAGTCTGTGGCTTTAAAACAATAACTTAAAATGTGTGGTTATTGCATATAGGTAGCCTGGAAGATGAAGTCGCAGATTATACTTTGAGCCTGGGGAGCAGGGAGATAGCTGGGAAAGTTTTGAAAGAGTGCATTTGAGTAGATGTGTAAAATTTCCCAAAGAAGGGAAATGGTAGATTGGGGATTAAAGAGTGTTCTAAGAGGCTCGCCTTGTAGATGCAGGTAACCCACTCTTGATTCTTAATTCGGGGCATGTATCACTGAATAACACTGCCGTTTTCAAGTAAGGCCATGATTTGGACTGGCCGAATGGAGCAATGGAAAAGAATGATATCTTTGGGATCAGACAGGCTTATCCTGGATACTCTACTTGTTACTTCGGTACCTTGGACAAGTTACTTAATTCTTCTGAAACTTAGCTTCTTCTGTCAAAATGAAAATACTACCTACCCTGTAGCTATTTATGAAGATTAAATGAATTAAACTTATAAATCACTGGGAGCAACACCTGGCCCTTAGCATAAACTTTTTTTTTTAAGTAAGCTCTATGCCCAGTTTGGGGCTTGAGCTCACAACCCTGAGATCAAGAGTCAAATGCTCTATCAAATGAGCCAGCCAGGCACCTCTTAGCATACACTTAATAAGTACTATTCCCCCCCTTCTTCATAAATTCATAAATAAGGAGTAGGTACTATTGCTATCTTTTTTTTTTTTTGGAAACTTAATTAGAGAGAAGTTCAGTGACTTGGCCACTCAACTTGTATGTAGCAGAACCATCAATTCTGTTTTCTATTCTTTGATGTCCCTCATGCACCACTCCCACTAATGGTGGGACTCAGGTTTCCACTAACAGCTGTGTGTTGCCAGGAGGAGCTCAACACAACAACTCCAGGACTTGGAGGGAGAAAGGAAAGAGCCTCCCTATCCAGACGATATGAAACAATAACATAGCTTTTTAAAAATATTGCATTTCTGTAAGTACTTATAAGAGAATGTGACTATGCTGAGTGTTTGGGAAAGACACAGTGCTGGACTTTGCGTTTCAGAATGATTAATGAAGTCACACTGAGAAAACCTGATTGAGCTGAGTGGCTGCCGGAGTCTTTTCATCCTGCCCTCGGGTTTCTTCTTCCATTCTCCCACACCATGAAGGAGATGACACCCACAGCATACACTTCTACCACAGCATTTATCAAATAACCATGTAACTGAGTGCGCTGGGGTCCGTTTCCATCACTAGTCTGTGTTCTCCCCTCTAGTGCAAAGATTTGCGTTCTGAATTGCAATGTGGGGACTGGAGAACACACTTTCCCTTGCCATGGTGTCAAAGAGGGTCCCACTTTCTTTATGTTCTCCACCCTTAAAGGAGTGACAGTAGGAGCTCACTCACCTTTCAGGTGAATGAGAAACCTGCATTGGGGAATGAGGATGAAAAACATAAATACAGGCTTCCTTTGGGTAAGGAAAGTTTGAATTTTCCATGGAAATTATGAACATTTTAATTCATCTTTGAATCTGCAAATATCAGCAAAGTTCTTGGAAAATAATATTAAAGACACAATCTATAGCGAGGCTCAGACATCAGGGGTGAGAAGGTGGCGCATTTACAGACGGTTATGTTATAAAACAGAGTAAGAGTAAGATATAGAGGATCACGTAAAAAGCCGGCTACACCTCAAACAGTAAAAGGTCCACACAAAAAAGGTACATTTAAAACCTTTCTGAAGAAAAGATTAGATTTCAACAGGAAGTGATTGAAAAGCATGGCATTCTTGACAGGTGAACATGAACAAAAGCTTAGAAGCAGAAAAATTTCAGACCTGAGATGGGGAAAGTGAATGATTTGGTTTATCTCAACCCTGGACACACTTAGAAAAATAATGCTGGAAATGTTAAGAAAATAGGCTTTAATGCCTGTTAAGGAGTCTAGACTTAGTCTGAGAGATAACTGAGAGTCAACGGAGATATTAAAGCATGAGAGTGAGGTGATATACAATGGGGTTTAGGAAAATTAACCTGGCAGAATAAGAGACCTGGAATGGGAAAAATAGAAGAAACGATTGCAGTAACTGTAGTCAGAAGGGAAAAGGAGCTGGTGTAGGGCAGTGTGAGTGGGAGAGATCTGCTTCAGAAGAAAATGTGAAGGTATAATATACTGGATTTGGCAAATGACCAAGTGTGGGGCAGGGAGAAAAGTTCACACAAGTCATGGAGGAGGAGACAACTTTGATGCCATCCAAAGTTATAAAAAAAGATAGCAGCAGTGGTGATTTGGGGAAAAAAACGGATGGACCCTGGATTGTGTTTGGTATACCTTGTGTTGCAGATTCTGATAGATTGCTGGGAAATTTAAATCTGGTCTTCAGAAGAGATCATGGATTTAGTGATTAAGATAGGAGAGTCATTCTTATAGAGTGCTAATTGAAGTAATGGAAATGGCTGATATTTGAAAGAGAGACTCTAAAGTGACAGGAGATCTAAGGGTACCTAAATTTAGGAGGGTAGAGGAAGCAGTCAGGCCAGTAACAGAGATGGAAACAGAGTGATCAAAGTGGTAGAAGATCAAAATAGGGCTGTGTCAGGGAGAAAGGGGGGGAACGTTCCATACTGACAGTCAGTGCTGTAGCAGAGACTTGAGTGGGATGAAAATTGGCTGGGAGACTTGGTAACCGGGAAATCACTAATGACCTTATGAGGAGTTTCAGCTGAGGATCAAGAGGAGGACATACTATGGAAGAAGTTGAGCAAGAAGTGTTGGTACAAAACTAATGGATGCGATTGTTTTGATTATATTTTCAAAACATTTGATAGTGGGAGTGAAAGTGTTGATAGGAAACTTTAGAATAAGTAAGGATTTTTCTGGGAAGGTCATATCAGCAAAAGCTTAGAAGTCAACTCAGAAGGAAAGACCAAATTTGCAGGAAAAGGGCAATCGCTGATGCATGAGCTTCATAACAAGGAGGAGGGGCTTGAACCAAGAGCACTGGCTGGAGTTAACCTCAAATGAGAGAGATTATATGTCAGTAAAACAGGCAATAAAGTTATTTGCTGTAAGTGGGAAGCTGGACAGAACTGGGACCTTGAGGAGAATGAGAGAGAGAGATCGAAAAGTCTCTAGGAAGTGGGATGATTAATTAATAAAAAATGAATGAAAGCAGATGTGAGTATCAGTAGACCCAACAAAGAATGGATTGTGGTGGATCCATTCCAAATGGCTTCAAGGCTTTCTCCGGTAACATTGCCAACCATTCCTGAAGGCTGGAGAGTGGCAAGGTGGAACAGGAGAAGTTCAAGTTTGTTGAGACATCCTGGAGTGAAATAAAGTATGTTTGTGAAATGGTTCATTGAATGCCAACAGATGTGATAGAAAAGAATAAAGAATCGCGGAGTAGGGCACCTGGGTGGTTCAGTCGGTTAAGCACCTGACTCTTGTTCCAGCTCAGGTCATGGTCTCAGGGTTGTGAGATCAAGCTCTGAGTTGGGCTCTACACTCAGCAGAGGGTCTGCTTGAGATTTTCTCTCTCTCCCTCTCCTCTGTCCCACCCTCCACATGCACGTATGCCTGCTCTCTCTCAAAAAAAAAATGAGTAAAAATAAATAAATAAATAAATAAATAAATAAATAAGAATCAGGGAGTAACTGGTGTTGACAGGAAAACTAAGAAGCAGTGTTAGGGACCGCAGGTAGTTGAGAGAGAAGGAAGAGCAGGAGGTCATCATCAGAGGGAATGTTGGGGGTATTGACATCTCTGGCACGGAGCCACATGGAGAGAAAGCAAGTCTGTATTGTGGAGGTCCTGCTAAGTGACCTGGCACATTGCAGAAGGAAGACACTGGAGTTGAAGAGATCAGAAATATGTAATTTTTCAATTTATATACTTCTGCAAAAATTGGAATTATTTTTCTAACAAGCAAATGTTGCACCCAGAATTTTTTTTAAAATAATAAAATAAAAACAAACTTATAGCAATCAAAGGAACAAAGCAGGGGGAGAAATTTCAGGCTCAGATCCAGGCCAGTATGTCAACAATTCTTTCCTGAACTCACTAATTGTTCAGCTGGACTGGATTAAAAGTTGGTGAATGTTTGCCCATCTCTGGAATTAAAAAGAAAGGAAAAGAGTATGTGATGCCAGAACACAAGGAGCGTTATCAGCATGGATTGTTGGCATTCCTGAAGGTGACGGTGAGGACAAAAAGAGAGAACAACCATTCTTTAGATGAAGAAGCCACTGAGTAAGATGGGCAAAGTATGGGGAAGCTGGTGGAGAACTTTGAGGAGGGCACGAGAGTGACAGAATGACTTCTGTGAACTCCGTAAAGGAAGAGTTGAATCACCTGGATATGGCAGTGCGGAGCGGAGATAAGGAGTGCATCTCTTCTGGGGGAGTAGAAGTACATTGAGCATAGGGCCTCCTTTGAAAGAATTACAAGAGAGTTAGTTTGTTGGGGCCTGGGGAAGGGGGTAAGAAAAGACTCAGTTAATAGAAGCGAAGAACATGGAAGTCAAATTTGGGGGAGTATTTGTTCATAAAAGGACGAGGCTGAGTTCTTAGTAACACCATTGTTCCTCTGTAACTGGCATGTGTGATGCGTAAATGTAACCCCATAAGTAAGCAACTGTGTATTGCCGGCGGTCCTGGGGGGCCTGGAAGGCCTCAGAAGGAAGAGAAGATGCCTCTTGTTTTGAGGCAGAAGGAAAGAGACGTGCCCCTGGCTCCTTTCTGTGTGTAGCTGAGGCAGAAACTGGGAATAAAGAAGCTGCTTCTTTTTTAAGTCTCCTCACTCATGGTCCACTGCTCCTGTCTTCATCTTCAGGACCACGGTGAAAAGAGAGAAGAGGATTCCAGCACTTTCCTGAGACTTCCCAAGCAGGGGATGGTGCTTTCAGTTTTAAAGGAAATTAACAAAAGTCTTTACATCCTTTAAATTTCTACTTCGAATTATCAGGAAGTGGCTAAAAAAAGAAATCTAAGAGATATAAAAAACAAAAGATGGTTTAAAAAAAAAAGGAAGAAGAAAAGAAAACTAAAGGATCTCATTCATCCTCAGCTTAAAAGTTGGATCACAGTAGCAGAGACATTGCCAACGCCATGGCAGGGTCTGCTGCTAATATTCTATTTATAACTGATGTTTTTTGAGTTTGTAATTGTGGCGCATTACATATATTATCCCATGTAATCCTTACAACAACCCTAATAGGCAGGTGTTGTTATTCTGCCCATTTTACCTAGAAGGAGCCCGAAGCGCAGCAAGGCAAAGTCCGCAAAGTCACATGGCTAACAGGTGGAGAACACGGGGCTCAGGCTCACGATTGTCTGGCCCCGGTACCACCTTTACCACCTTTCTCGGTACCAAGGAGCATCATCTCTCAGAGGAACGTACACGACATGAGGTTAAGTGGGAATAAGAGAAACTTGGGTTTGAGCTGAGGAAGAGCTTCCTGAGTGCTTAACAGACAGTGGGAATCAAGGAGAGAGATATCTTCCTGGGGTAATTTAGGTATCCCCCCTCCCCTTACTCTTTTTTTTCTCTCTCTCTTTTCTTTTTTCTTTCTTTTTCTTGGTTGGCAGGACAGAGACAGAGCAACCACTTCCAACTGATGTAACCTACTTGGTTTCATGACATGGACTTGAGAAGCCCCAACTTTGGCTCCTCACCTGCCAGACCCCGCTGACTCGACACCCCCAGTGGAATGAGCAGCACCGGGTCCGCAGCTTTCCTAGAAGTTTCAGTGCCGGCGCCGGCAGCATAAAATCATTTTCATCTCGTGAGGTAAGACGGGCGTTCTGAACAGCTGCCGAGTGTGAGAGCCTTATTTAGATTCCCTTAAAAAGTCACCTCCTGTTCTCCATTTGGACGAGTTATCTGTTCCAGCTAGATGAGGCCAGAGCTGGAGCTGCCTTCCTGGGCTGGATTCATTACTGCAGTGGGAAGACAACCACAGAAGGTCCTGCAGAGCGAGGACTCCTCACCTGAGCTCAGCCCCACTCTGGGTTTGTCCTCTCCATGCTGCCCCCTGCACTGATGTCATTTTGGCCTGGATCTGGGCATTGCTTCTCTTGACAGCCCATGCTCTTCCAGGAAGTGGAGGCACAAAAGTGGACAGACACCTACACCCAGAGGCAGAGAATGGTGACTCAGAAGTGTGTATTTTCACAGAGACCAGAGCAAGAAGGGAAGATAGCTATAAAAGACTTTCAGGTCAGATGCAATTTAAAGCCTGTGACTCTAAGGTTATTGGAAAAAATTCCGCTAGCATGTCTTGGGTGAATACAATCACATCCTAGAGGAGGTTTAAAGAGCTTTATTTTCCTACTATTTTATGGTTTTATACATTTTCCAGAATTTCTATGGGGAGAATATATCTCTTTGAAATCAGAAAAAAATGCAAATGGGAAACGATGAATACAAAGGCACGGGCCAGTGTGGTCCCAGCTGGTGGGGCCTTTTACATAAAGGTACTTCACAGTTCCAGGCATCTCCCTCTGAGTTCTCCAGGAAGGGGAGGGAGAGAGCAGCACAGAGGGAGCGGGCAGACAAGAGGGCCGGTCAAGGAGAGTGTGAGCCCACATTCGGCCTCCCCCGTGCTTCTGTTCATTCTACAAATATGTCCCTTGATTCCTGGAGAGAAAGTCTATTTCTGGGAAGAAATATCCACTGGAAATGAGGGTTTGGGGATTTTTCCCCCCCCTAAAGTATAGGCTTGAAGACCAGAGGCTCCTCCTGACTCTATGTTTGGCCTAAACTTGAGAGTACATTTTTATCTGTGTTCCAGAAAACCTATCAGAATAACCCTAAGGAATGTCAAAATATTAGTAATGATAACATTTATTGAATGTTAATTACATACTGGACATAGAATATTATTTTATCTTGCCTTTATACTAACCCTGCGAGGTGATGTAATTCATATTATGTCCATTGTACAGATGAAGAGGCCGAGGCTAACGAGGTTAAGTAATTGGTTCAAGGGCTCGTAGCTGAAGAGGGTTATGGCCCAGGCCCTGTGTGATCTGGCTGCAACTCCAAAATCAGTATTTTCAACCACTACATTACTCTGCCCTTCTCAGGGTTAAAAGTGGGATTGAATTCTTTCTGAAATATTTCCTATGAATAGCCCAAATTATAGTTGACTCCCTGGATACCAAGGTGGCCCATGTGCCATTTGGCCACTTTAAGAGATTTTATAAAACCTGATGCCAAACATACTGATGAAACAACTTTTCATCTGATCTTTTGTGGTCCAGTTACGTTGGATCCACCAATACTTTTACCCTTGGACAGTGAATCAAACATATTTATTTAGTACTTGCTATGTAAACAGCATTGTGTCATCACTGTGGCTAGTGCTAAAAGAATGTGAAGAATGTTCTTTGTTCTCAAGGATCTTACAATGTACCCTGACCAACAAAACTACTAACCGAAACTCTATCAGATTAAACTTTGAAAATCCTCCCATATTTCCCCATTATAATGAAAATGATGGGTCTAGTATGGCTTCCTTCATCTCCCACCCCAACTACTCAGCACTCATCTGCACACACTGAAGGCTGTTTTCAGTATACATCTATAACTTTCTGCTCCTGGGCTTCTTTTCCTGGCCATGAGTGTGGTAAGACTGCACATGGCAAGCTGGGAGTACCGGAGAATTAATGCCATTAGGAGCATAGGAATCTGGTTGATAAAGAGCCCAACTTCCTGGTGTCCTGGGTGGGTGTTCCATATACTGTGTCTCGGAGAATCTCAGAGCGTGGAGATCCAGGCTCTCCCAGTGGTGATCTGTTCAGTAACACACCTTTATTCCCTTCCTTGTCTCCCTGTCTCACTTGCCCACTCCCCAACCTCCTAAATAAACTGTGAGTACTCAAAATCTTCTAGGAGAGGCCAACTGAGATCAAAGGCTCCGTGTGGTCTGGCCCCTGCCTGCCTCCTGACCTGGCTTCAGGCCACACTCTGTTCATCCCCTGTGCTCCAGCCATGCTGATTTTCTAGTGTTTTCCTCCCCCATTCAGGGTCTCCATATCCACTCTTTTCTGTCTAGAAAATGCTAATTTTTCATTTTTACATGATTGGTTTTTTCCTCATTCCTCATGTCTCTGCTTAAATGTCACTCCAAGGAGAACGTTTTTTGCCGTCCCCAAGCTCAACTCAGTCTTCCACCCTGCAACGTGGTCTTACATTTACAACATTTATCATCCTTTGTTACCACATATCCACCGGTGTGTTTACTGGTATGAGCTCTGCTTCCTGCTTGATTGTGAGCCCCTCGAGGGCAGAAACACGTCTGTTTTCTTCACTGTTTTATATCCAGAGTTTAATACAGTTTCTGAAAGTAGTTGGCACTCGCTGCATATTTGTTGAATGAATGAAGAAGAGCAGATCACTGTGAAGCAATTTGAGAACAATTAAGTAGGGCTCTGCGTGGTTTGGGTACAGTGAAATTGGGAAAATGAGAGAGAGGTTAATTAGGAGGGGTTTTGTGTAGAACTGCCCTCAGCCTCGAGGAAGAAGGATTTATAGATGAAAAATGGCGTTGGCCGAGCCGCTGCTATGTGCCTGGCATGGCGTCAGGCATTCTGACAATGTGCATTATATAATGTCAACTTCACAAGCTTGTAAAAATTATTTCCATTTTTAAAATGGAAAAATTGAAGCTCGGAGAGATTAAACAGCTTGTCCACAGCCATAAACCTAGTAAGGGATGGAACCATTTTTCAAATCCAGGTTTTTCTCTCACCAAAGCACATTCTCTTTTCGGTGCTAACGCAAAATGTGTGCGTTGACCGTACAAACTAGCAGGTGATAAAGTATGGATGAAGTGGAGCAATCCATCCTCACTCCTGGAGAAAAAGAAAAGCATCTGACCCAGTAACCGTGATCAGTTGCGTAAGTTCTGTTAGCTCAAGCATGATGAACTAAAAGAGCTCTGGCAACAGCAAGTTGTTTAAAAACACAGAGACCAAGTTTCCATGCCTATATATGTGCTGAATGACATCTGCCTAGCTCACTTCATTGGATTGTTCTGAGACCCAAATGTGAAAACATTTTAAAGTGCCTTGTAAATTTCAAAATTGCTTATTGACACAAATTGTTAGGACTGTGTTCTATTTTTCCAGATATCACTTAAAATCACCCAGCCTGTGCGTATTAAGAAATAGCAATGAAAAAATTTCATGTCATTAGTAAAATTATACAATGAAGAGTAGAAGGGACAATGACAAGGAATTTAGTTTATCCACCTATCCCTGATTCTGTGAAGATTTACTGACATTGACCCAAAAAGGAAGCTCCAGGACAAGGTTTTAATAAATTAAATAAAGAAGATTTCTGGGGCGCCTGGGTGGCTCAGTCGTTAAGCGTCTGCCTTTGGCTCAGGGTGTGATTCCAGGGCTGGGATCGAGCCCCGCATCAGGCTCCTCCGCTGGGAGCCTGCTTCTTCCTCTCCCACTCCCCCTGCTTGTGTTCCCTCTCTCACTGGCTGTCTCTCTGTCAAATAAATAAATAAAATCTTAAAAAAAAAAAAGAAAATTTCTTAATATTAATTTTTTTTACACTAAAAAGAGCCATGGATTTTAATAGACAACAGGATTAGAATGACAAGTTTAGTGAATATATCCCCTGAGAGTAGATTCTTTGGAGGATTAGTGAGTTGTAACTTTCCATTGTCTTTGCTTTTTGATTAATAAATATTTAAAATATAGAGGAGGGAAACATTTAACTTAATAGTCTGTCAGAATAAAAAGGGAGCAAAGTGATAATTCCCTTCTTTTCAATTCCCAGCTTTTAACACCTCTCAGCATCAGCCTGACGGATAAAAGTTGACCACAGTGCAATTACCATTACATGATTGTTCGTCTTGCAGGTTATACACGGTTCTTTGTGTATTTGTACGTTCTGCTCTGGGTTTGCACTTATCGTTACTCGCTTCCACCTGCACACGCCTAGAAGGCTATGTTCAGTTATGCTGTATCAACTTGGTCAAACCGGGAACTATATTTCTCAGAATTCCCTACCGTGTATGGAGTTAGCCAAAACCAGAACTTGAATGGGCTTTGGAAGGCCAAAGTGAAGCGATAGCCATTCTCACAGAAGTGTGTCATAGATGGACACAGAGGCGTCTTAGGGACACAGTGATGCCTTCTTTCTCTCCTCTGCTCCGTATCCAGCTTGTCTTCCAGACAGCAGCCCTAGGCTTAGCTGTGTACCTACTGAGGCAGGGACTAAGGACAATGGCTTCCCCTAGACGTCTCCTGAAGTCTCCCCTTTGTGTCCCACTTTAACGTCTCCATATGATTGCTTCCCAGAATTCCCTGCAAGCCCCATCTTGTCCACCTGTATCAGTGTTTCAGGAAGACTGCTGAGTGACTCTTTGTTTGTTGTTCTCCAGCTCTCCCTTCCAGAACTTCGCTTCCTCAGCTCCTCCACTTTTGCGTCTAATTCCTATAATAAAGTTTATGGTCTAAAAGAGATCCAATCCTTAAAACAAATCTCTCATATCCCTAATACTCACTGTAGTTCTCTTTCTCTGACTGTTGCTTTTTTGGAATCAAGTGTAGTTCCAGACAAAAAGAACTTGAAGGATGAGAATTTGAATTGCTTCTCTGATCTCGCTCAATTTAAAGGCATCAATGACTGTCATCACTGGTAACTAGTAGTCAAGGACAAATAACGACAAAGTAATTAGTTGGTTATCACTGTTGTTACCTGCAGCAAAGCGTTTACAGAAGGAAAGGCTCTGAATGATCAAGAAGATGTTGCCATAGGGCCGCCTGGGTAGCACAGCGGTTAAGCGTCTGCCTTCGGCTCAGGGCGTGATACCGGCGTTCTGGGATCGAGTCCCACATCGGGCTCCTCCGCTATGAGCCTGCTTCTTCCTCTCCCACTCCCCCTGCTTGTGTTCCCTCTTTCGCTGCCTGTCTCTATCTCTGTCAAATAAATAAATAAAATCTTTAAAAAAAAAAAAAAGAAGATGTTGCCATGGAACTGTTAAGTGTAAGTAAAGCACTGTGGTGTTACATGGTTTCTTTCAAAGTCCACTGGAGGCCTTGGAGAAGGAAAATAGTGAGATCAGGGTTTAAATTCACAGCTCAAGGTCCAGATAAAGAACCAGAGAGTTGCTGTAACTTACTTGAAATAAACCTTTATCCCCTGAGCCTGGAGATTGAGATTTCTGAAAACCATATGTGAAGTTGAATTCTTCAAAGGCTGAGTTACAACACAAATTGCATTCACAGCCTCACAGAGTCTCTTCTGGAAGACCAGAGACCCCCGAAACTGGGCTGGGAAAAATGGGTAGATTCTGATAAAACGGATCCTTAAAGCCAAAAATTCTGCCGACCCTGTTTTTCCTTGTGGAAATAGCCTTGCCTCCCCTGTCTGAGGGAGTTAGCTTACCTTGCGTGAGGAAGCTTTAACGACCACTCCAGAGGCCACTGTCTTGTGGGGGAGCACTGATCCTCCTCAAGACTCATCTTTCCCACTTCTTGTTGCTTCTACGTCTCTGCTTAGAGATCTAAACACAAGTTCTGGCAGACCCTGGGGACCAGGTACAAGCGTGATCATTGAGAAGATACCATACATATGCAAATTGCAAGATTTTGACAATTTCCATTGAAAAACAATCTGAGGGGTATGTCTGAGAATGGTTGGATCAGGGTGGATTTATTGATATGGGTGCACTGACCAGAGATTCTGTATTCCATGTTTTAGCTTGAATGACTGGGGGTAGCTCTAACAGTTTGCTTTGATGGCTGACTTTCTTCACTGGCACAGAAAACAGCTGAATCTTGAAAAATGATGGTGGATTACTGGACACTCCATCCATCACATGGTGACCCCAGCAGCAGCTGCTGTTTCAGTTGTGGTTTCTTTACCAGAGCAAATTAATATGTCATCAAGAACCTAGTATGCAGCTATAGATCAGGCAAAAGCTTTTTTTTTTTTTCAGTACCTGTTAGTAAAAACTACCCCAAACATACTAGAATTTCGATAAACTTATATCCCGTTGGGCACTCAGCACATTACTTCGTACTTTTAATATTTACATTTTATTTTATGAAGAAGATGAAGGAAGTGGAAGAGGAGAAGGAGGAGGAGAACAAGAAAGAGGAGGAAGAGAGAAAGAAGAGCTTTAGATCAAGGTCATAGGGAAGGAAGCAGGGGAGAAAAGAAGCATTTCTTGAGACACCATATTAGGAATATTGACATTTGCAAAGATGACATTAAAACAAATCTATTAATGTGATTTTCTTTCTCACTGTTTGTTGTATGTGATGTCTTCCTGTCTATCTACAGCATTGATGAGATTTAGAATTTTACATTAAGGATTTGTAGGGAAAAAACTCAAGATACGATTTATGAATCATATGAATCTTCAAGTAAAGAAGGCTATCCAGGACTAGGGGTGGGAAGGAAAGGAGAGAGAGGGGGAAAAACAGGAAGCGAAGGGAGGAAGAGAGTAGGGCACTATGGTCTGATAGAAATGTCCTGGAGCTCCTTCCCTTATAGTCATACCTTACTGGAGTAGGAGTAGTCCTACCTTACCTAGAGATGGTGGAAGCATCCAGACAAAGATGGAGAAATTCTAGTGCAGGGGGCTCCTCGTGTAACAAGATTATAAGAAGTAATGTTCAGAGGAAAAGGCTGAGGCTATGAATCAAATGTGGTATTTGTCACAAGTACTGGACATTTGGAACCAGGGGACAATGTGGCACAGTTTTAGAAGGTATCAGCTAAGTTCCTATCTCACCTCTACAATTAACACGATTATGTCTTTGGACAATTCACTGTTACTTTCCTGGGAGGCATTCTTTACCAGTATAATGACTGTGTTCAATTAGTTCTTGGCCCTTCCAGCTCTAACACACACTTATTCATTCAGTAACTCATGCACCAAATATATGTTGAGCACTTGCTGCATATCAAGCACTATACTGGGCACTAGGGGTATAAAGATGTATAAGAAAGAATTTTTGCTCTTAAAGAGATATAGTCGAATGAAGCTGACAGCATTTGAAATAAAACCTCAGTGTGATAACAGAGGCACACCCAAGTTACAAGGGTGGGACAAGGTGACGAGACCTGAGTTCTAGTCTCCTATGGAGATCTGAGCTACTTTTATCTCTTTTGGACCTAGAGATACGTGTAACTGATGAACCTTTGGAAGACAAAGTATTCAGAATCAGATATTAAAGCTTCTTAGAGTTTCTGAGAAAGATAGTTTCTCAGTAGCGAGCTCATGAAAAGTAAAAAGTCCTGATCTGTACGATTGACCAATTTCTGTGGCATTAATATTCTGACCAGGGGTTAATTTTCAAGCTACTGATGGAATATCCCGGAACATGGAACAAGGGAGCAATGCACAGATCAGTCTTGTGAACCAGGGCAAGCCAGCTCCCGCATGGCAGTGCTCCCACTAGGGCTCCTAATTCATATCAGGGCTCTGCAGCCATTCTCCAAGGGGGGGGGGGCTAATGAAAACGAGGCCTCAGGAGGCAAAGGATATTTTTGTGGGTGTGTACTAGGACATTGATCGGGAAACACTTCACATCTCAGGGCATAGGGATCTTGGATTAGGGGAGATGGAACACTTTTGGAGCCCCAGAGTACTCTCCGTCGGGGAGTGGCTGGTCTGCTTTAGTCCCTGCGTGCAGTCACAACATTGTGAAGAGAGACACTGCTTCCCCTGAAAGAGTTTCTATGGCAACCTCACCCAGCAAGCAAAGAACAGCATTCTAAGCTTCAGCCGGAAGGTTGGAAGATAAAAATAAATTCTGATTAATCCAAGACCCATGTATGACTAAGACGCAGGAATTACCTGAAAACGTAAAACCAGTCAGGGTGAAATTTATATATTTTCCTTTCTTTTCTTAAGAAAAATGAACCCCATGAAGTAAGGAACTGATGGGTTTTTTTCTTTTATTATGGCTCCTTGAAAAGCAGAGGTCTTTCTACGAGGCTGAATTTTGCTGGTAGCTTTTCTTTCTGAATTTCTCACTCCCTGCACATCATCCTGGGAAAGTGTGTGTCCCGGGAATTGACATGGTCCAGTAGGAAAAGAGTGGCCATAATTCCGATTTCAGAGCTGATTGTCACAGCCCAGAGACCCAAAACAGCACCGTATCCACATGCATCCATGAAACCTCTGGCTTTCTTAATAGTCTTACCTTACCCTAAACACCTTCTCTGACCACCTTACAGATGAACGGTGAGGCTCAAATGAGGTCAAAGATATGGAACGTTTTTGCAGCAATGGAAAGGTCCTACGCAATGTAGGTTGTGATGATGACTATTATTAATATGCCTTGGGTTTAGGCGGAGGGAAGAACGGAGGAGGCAGGCAGAGCTCCCGCTGTGGAAGCAGGAAGGGGCTGCAGGTCTCATCAACAAGGGATCGATTCAGTCCCAAACAATCAGCGCTCACAAGGCTGGACGTTCCTCCCTGCTGCACCCAAAGCACAGACTCTGTGTTACCCTCCATCCCGCCTCGCAGAGATGCTCTCCTCCCCCTCCAACGCCTCAAACCCAGATTTGCTTCAGCCCGTCTGTCACTGTTACTTCTTTCATGCTTGGGTGTCAGTGAACACACAGCATCCTTCTAATTTAAACTCTGTAGCTCACTTCTTTGCTTGAGGCATATTCTTTTTCTCCTGTCTGTTCTAGAGATTTGGCCTATTTACCTCTGGTTCGCTTTATTTATTGCTTCCCTGTTGGGCTTTCTTTCCATGACCACATCTGTCTTCAGCAGAAAGGAAAGGCTCTCTTATAGTTATTTTAGTCTGTTTTAACAGACCAAGAAGGCCTTTAAAATGTTAAGGAGGTAGGCCATTTTTTTAAAATATATTTTTATTTTTCATTTTTTTTTAAGTTTCCCTTTTTTTTTTTTTTTTTGACACTTAGTTTTGAAAGAGTTATAGACAAATAGTCCTGGGCTCTCTTTGGGCAGCCTCCAATGGTGACATCTTATGCAGTTATGGTATATCAAAGCCAGAAGTTGACATTGGTACTTCAGTGTTTAGTAGCCTATACATCTTATTCCGTTTTCACCACTTAAAAAATTTGCATTCATTTACATGTTTGTGTGTGTGTAGTTCCAAGCCAGTTAATTTCACGTATGGATTTGTATAACCACCCCTACAGCTAAGATCCAGAACTATTCCATCACCACAAAAGACCATTCTCGTGCTACATCTCTGTATGAACACCAGCCCCTCATCCCACTCTACTCCCATCATCCCTGTCCCCTAGCAACTGTTAATCTGTTTGCTAGCTCTGGTTTTTTTTTTTTTTTGCCATTTCTAGAATTTTCTATTCTACTAATGGTGTCATACGTATAATTTTTTGATATTGACTTTTTTCAGTAAGCATAATCCCCTCGAAGTCTGTCTGCGTGTTGCACGTATTAATAGTTCATTTCTTTTTCTTGACAAGTGGTATGCAGTCGTATGGATATTTCACAGTTTGTTCAACCATTCTCTCAAGGAAGACTTTTAGGTTGTTACCAGTATTCTTCTATTATGAAGAAAGCTGCTATGAACATTCATGTAGGTTTTTGCGTGAAGCTAAGTTTTCATTTCTCTGGGATAGATGCCCAAGAGTGGAATTGCTTGGTCATATGGTAATTGCATGTTCGGTTTTATAAGAAACTGCCAAACTGTTTTCTGGAGTGGTTGTAACATTTTCCCTCCCACCAGCAAGCTATGAGGGATCCAGTTTCTCTACATGCTTGCCAGCTTTAGCGTTGCCACTATTATTTATTTTAGCTGTTCTAGGAGATGCGTACTGATACCTCGTTGTGATTTGGTTTGCTAATGGCTGGGACGCTGAACAACTTTTCGTGTGCTTATTTGCCATCTTTATCTCCTTCCAGGTAAAAGCTCATGTCTTCTGCATGTTTTATAATTGTTTTGTTTGTTTTTTAATGTTGATTTTCAAGAGCTCTTTCTATAGTCTAGACACGAGCCTTTGTCAGATAAATGGTTTACAAATATTTTCTCCTGGTGGAAGATTTTATTTTAATCCGTTTAATGAGGTTTTTCATAAGGCAAAATTTTTTAATTCCGATGAGGTCCAAGTTATCACATTTTCGTTTTACGTATTGTGCTTTTGGTGTCGTGTCTAGTAAGTCTCTGCCTCCAAAGATTTTCTCCGTCATTTCTTCTAAAAGTTTTATAGATTCACACTACATTCAAATCTGTGATGCATTTTGAATTAATTTTCTTATATGGTGGGAGGTTTGTGTCAAGATTTATTATTTTTGCCCATGGATGTCTAATTATAATTGTTCCATCACCATTTGTTGAAAAGACTATCCTTCCTCCATTGAATTGCTTTTGCATCTTGTAGCAATAAGTTGGGCATATTTGTGTTGGTCCTTTTCTGGGTTCTTTATTCTGTTCTATTGATCTGCATGTCTATTCCCCCAACAATACTACACGATCTTGATTACTGTCACTACAGAATGTCTAAGCATCAGGTACAGTGGTTCCTCCTCCTTTTTTTCTTTTCCAAAATTATTTAAGCTATTCTATTCCTTTGCCTTTTCATATAAATTTTATAATAAGCTTGTCTATGTCTATAAAAATTCCTGCTTGGACTTTAACAGGAAGTACATTAAATCTATAGGTCAGTCTGGGAATAATTGACATCTTCACTATATTGAGTCTTCTCACTTTTAAACATTTCTCCATTTATTTAGATCTTTGATTTCTTTCATTAGCATTTTGTGTTTTTTAAAAAAAATTTTTTTTGGTGGTCTCTACCATCAATGTGGAGCTTGAACTTACAACCCTGAGATCAAGAGTGGCATGCTCTTCCAACTGAACCAATCAGGTGCCCCAGCATTTTGTGTTTTTTAGCATATAGATCTATATGTGTTTTACTAGATTTACACCTAGGTATTTCATTTTGAGGGATAACTGAAGGGTAATTATAAATGGTATTGGGTTTTTCGTTTTTGTTTTCCACATATAGGAATACAATGGTTTTTGCCATTGATCGTGTATCCTGCAAGCTTGCTGAACTCACTCATTAGTTCTGAGAATTTTCTTGTTGATTCCTTGGGCTTTTCTCATCATATCACTTGCAAATTTGGACAGTTTTTTTTTTCTTCCTTTCCAACTGGTATGCCTTTTATTTCCTTTTCTTGACTTATTGCTCTGACTAGAACTTCTACTCCTAAGTGGAATGGGAGTAGTGAGAGTGGACATCCTTGCTTTATTCCTAATCTTAGAAGGATTCAGATTATCATTATTAAGTATGAAGTTAACTACTAATTTTTATAGGTGCTTTTTATTAAGTTAAGGAAGTTACCCTCTATCCTTAATTTTCTTTTTTTTAAAAGATTTTATTTATTAATTTGACAGAGAGAGAGACAGCCAGCGAGAGAGGGAACACAAGCAGGGGGAGTGGGAGAGGAAGAAGCAGGCTCCTAGCGGAGCAGGGAGCCGGATGTGGGGCTTGATCCCAGGCTCCAGGATCACGCCCCGGGCTGAAGGCAGGCACCTAACGACTGAGCCACCCAGGCGCCCCTCTATCCTTAATTTTCTAAGAGTTTTTATCACTAATTGAGTTTTGTCAAATTCCTTTTCTGCATCAATTGACTGATTGTCAAATATTGAGTCAGCCTAGCTCATAATTCTAGCCCTTACTCCACTTGGTTGTGGTATATAATCCTTTTTATATATTGCTGGGTTCAATATGATAACATTACTAAAAAGTATTTTTGCATCTAAGTTAATGAGAAATATAAACCTGAAGTTCTGTTTTTGTTTTTTACTCTATTTGTTTGATTTTGATATTAGAGTAATAGTAGCCTCATTAAGTAAGGTGAGAAGTACTTCCCCTTCTTCTAGTTTCTGGAAGAGATTGCATAGAATTGATGCTATTCTTTTTTTTAATGTTTGGTAGAATTCTCCAACAAGCCATCTGGGCCTAAAGAGTTCTATTTTGGAAGTTTTCAAATTACAGTTTCAATCTCTTCTATAGTTGTAGGACTGTTCAGGTGATCTATTTTATATTAGGTGAGGCCTTTACCATTTTTCGAAGTCTGAAATCTGGGCTTCGCAGAAAGCAGATCTTGGGACATGGCATGTGGGCTGTTACTTGGTTAGGCTGTACAGTCACGGGAAGTGGGAGCGAGGGAAAGGGAGGTGAGGGGATCAGGGAGAAGCAACACAAGAGTTCATCACCACTTGACATGAAGCAGGAAGAAATACTTGATTTCACAGAATCTTCTTAGCTACACGTGATTGTTTTTCAGGACAGTTTCAGGAAGAGAGAATTACCCACCGATGTCCATCATTCATTGGTCAGTTTGCCATACAGGGTTAATTTCCCCTGTACTTCTGAGCAGCTCATGTGCAAGTACCCGACGGGTCTGGCTGTTTCTCACCCCACTATAGACAAGAATCTCATGGACAAAAGCGAAGTGGTACAGCCCAGGCATGAGGCAAGATGCTGTTAACATGTCCCCACACAAAGTTGCTCAGTATAGTCCAATTGGTTGTTACAATGAGTAGGACTGGAGCAGGTGGTCCAAGGCCTCCAAGATGGTGGGGCCAAGGGGATATTAGGTCGTGCAGAAGGGGAGTCTGGGGCCGTTGCAAAGCAAGAGAAAGGGGTTTAAAAAGAAGTCAGAGCTGGGTACATTTCAAGAAATCTCAGTCTCCTAAGGTTTGTCCTTAGTCTTCATTCAAAATGTTAAGTGACTTTCTCATACAATCTTCCTTTGGTACAACTTACCTTCGTCTTTTGTACCCAGGGATGGAGGTTATCAGCCTTTCTCTTCCTTCAGCAGGGACCCCTTCTCACCTGAGATACCTCATGTTTCTCTCCAGAAAGGAATTCCTCTGGATATCACACTTGCTCTGTCATAGAGGAGCCACCAATGAATCACTGAGAGTCTTAAGTGGCTCGAGACCAGTGCCTCTACTCTGAATGATCTTCCTGTCCTACATATGAAAAAGCAATTTAGGCCATTCCCTGAGCCGGAATATTCCTATTTCCATGGTCCTTAGCCCAGAAGGCCATTTAAAGAATCATTGGATTATGTCTCTGTTTCCAGGCAGGACAAGTCTCAACAATCTTCAACAAATGACAGTTTAATTTTTAAATGGATTTTATTTTTTATCAAAGTAATAAATATACATAATTTTAAAGCCAAATAGTACTACAAGGCTTATAAAAGCTCTCCCCTCCTTTTCCTTCTCTGCTCCTAAGTCCCATCCCCTCAGGGCAACCACTTTAATCTCTTAGCTGTTCCTCTGATATTTTCTTCCATATATCAAAACAACATGCTTGCGCTGCTATATCTTTACTTCTGAGTTTTAGACTTGTGTATATATATATCTCAGTAATCCTATTACAGTGGATGAGGGTTTATTCACACATTCACACTATAATTCCCCCTCTCTGTCCTTCTACTCTGGTTCTAGAAGCAATATTCCAGACATTTAGTAACTGCTGGAGAACAGACAGTTGCTTGTTGCCCAGCCATACCCCTGCATATAAGATGAATATCACATTTTAAAAATTTGTTTAATGAGTAAACAGCCTAGGATAGTAGAAAAATGTTAAAATTCTTGGAACCAGACTTCCTAGGTTCAAATCCTGTTTCTACTACTTACAGCTGTGCAATCTCAGGCAAATTGCTTAATTATTCTGTGCCTTTGCTGGGGATAATAATAGTAGCTACCTTGCAAAAGTTTTGTGAGGTTCAATGAGTAAATATAGGTCAAGCAGTTAGAACGGTGCTATAATAAGCCATTTATGTGTCTGCTATTGTCATTAATTTATGATTACCTTATTACTGCCATATAAGACCAACTTGCTGAGCCGAGAGAATATAATTATATTTCCTTTCTTGTACAATTTTTCATTTCTTGTGAAGTTAGTAATTGCCTCATTTTTACATTTTTTACTTTTTCATGACCCTATCACTTAATCTTCCCACTCAAAAGAACTATAAATTCTCCACCCAAAACTCTGCCCAGAATAGTCAAATAATCAGGTATTATTCTAGTTCCGTCCTTCTCTTTTTTTCTCCTGGATATATCTCTGTGTTCCTGCTGGAATCCTTTACGATCCCTTTCCAATTTGGACTGGCTGTTCTCTAAGCCTATAAGACACCCACGGTCTTGGGACTTCACTTTGCAGATCTGCTGTGTTGAAAATCTTATTCCCTGATATCATGTCTTCTCTCTTGGTTTAATCCAGGGTTTCTCAGCCTGTGCACTATTGACCTTTGGGGCCAGGTAATTCCTTGTTGTGGAGGGCTGTCCTGCTATTACAGACTATTTAACAACATCCCTGACCTCAACCTACTAGATGCCAGCAACACCACTTTCCTCCACAACCCAAATGTCTCCCGACATTGCTAAATATCCCTGGGGGGGGGGGGGCAAATTGCCCCCAGGTGAGAACTTCTGGTTTAATCCTTCATTCTACTGAGTCACATCTGACAATAGTTTCTTGAGAAGGGTTGCATAAGTTGCAAATTTTTTGAGGCCTTGCAAGAAATCTTCTTTAATCCAACCTTATGTTTGATTGCTAATTTTACTGAGTGTAGAACTGTAGATTGAAACAATGCACCCCCCCACCATCTTCCCCCCCCCACCCCCCCCACCCCGGCTTTTCAAGCTACTGCTCCGCTGTCTTCTAGCTTTCGGGGCTGTTGTTAAGAAGTCTGATGCCATTCAGATTCATCATTTTATTCTGGCAATTATTTTAGATATCATTAGTTGCATAACACACCATCTGTAACTTAAAACAACAGCTATTTTATTATTTTTCATGATTCTGTGGGTTGACTGGGGCTCATCTGTTTTACTTGGGCTCTCTCGTGTGGTCTCCCTCTCATGTGGCAGATGGGGCTGGAATCTCCAACACAGCTTCATTCATGCACCTGCTTTGGCCAGATGGCAGGACGAGGCTCAGCTAGGACCCTGGGAGGGCAGGGCCTCTCATTCTTCATGTAGTCTCAGGACCTTTCTCTCTCCTCGTGAGCTCTCCCTGTGGTCTCTCCAGTGGGGTACCCAGACTTCTTATACGACGGCTCAGGGCTTCCAAAATCATAAAAGCAGAAGCGTCTAGAGTCCTAAGGCTTAGGCCAAAAGTGGACATTACATCACTTTTGTCCCATTTTATTGGTTAGAGTATCACGAAACCAAAGGGATTCCATGTGGGAGGGGATTATGCAAGGGCATGGATATTGGGAAACATGGTTCCTTGGGGTCCGTCTTTGGAGACTAGCTACCAAAGCTACCAGATTTTTATTTCCTGTGAACTTTTTGTTCTTAGAGGGTTTTTTTTTTTTTTACAGCCTTCTGTTCTTGCTGCAGTATCCTCTCTTCTCTCTGAGAATATCAGTTACAAATTTAATATCTTTGTTGTCTCTTTTTGCATTGATTTCCATTTCTTCTTTCTCTCTCTCTCTCCTTCCCCCCACCCCCAACACCCCACTGGATAGATGCTTTCTTCAAGGATCTGGAGATCCTTCATTATCCATTCAGAGAGAGGCTCTAGAAAGCTGAATGGAATCTTAGGAATAATCGGTGTGGCTTGTCAAATCATTGCCTTCACTCTGTAGGAATGTGGCAGAGAAACAGTCATTCTGACTGTGGGTATTCTAAACACCATTTTTCAGAGTTTTTTGTTTTTTTCTCAAGGTTTTTCAGTTTCTCCAAAGAAAGATTTTCCAGTTCTTTGCCTGGGGAGAATTTGTTTGGCTGTCAGCATTCTCGAGGCGGAGAGGTGGGAAGGGGCTGGATGCCCAAAGGTGATTATGGAGTCTCCCTCAGTCTCCTCTTTCCAGGGCAGCGTTTCCTCTCTATCCTGTCTGAAGACTCTTGACTTGGTTCTTCCAGGGAATAATCTAGCTCCTTCTACAATAGAGGGAGGGGAGTCACCTGGCATCTCATGTTGGGAAGACTTGGGGGATCACTGCCCATTATACAGACTGTCAAGGTAGCTGGCCGTCCTGTTTTCAGTCTTACCCCCCCTTCCCATCTCTGTAGCTGGGGCCTTCAATTTCTGAGCCTTTCAAGGATTCTCGAACACAAATCAGCTTGACTCTCTCAACCTCCCCCTCTGCAAACACTTAGGCTTTAGCTTTTCCTAGCTCCACAAAGTCAGCTTCTATTCTTCTGTTTACATTCCATTTCCCCAAACTTTGTTGATATCTCTCATCTGGGCTGTTCTCCTCTCTGTTCTATCTGTCCTGTGGGTTTATAACATGTATTCTCATTTCAGTGAAAACTCAGGAGGGAATGCAGAGAAACTCATGTTTAATTCACTATATATAACTCAAAGCCTTTTTTTCTTTTCTAAAACCCATAAGATGATATTTATAAACCTCACAGGTTCAAGATCAAACAACTCCATCAATGGTAAATTCCAGTTTCAATCTAACCTGCTACAATGAGTGATCCAGTAGTTCTCAACTCCAGCTGTATATTAATATAACAATATATTAATAATATTAATATAACAATATATTAATAATATTAATATATTAATAATTATCTGGATAGCTCTGAAAAATGCTGATGCCTGGACCCCACCCAGATCAAACTAATGAGAATCTCCGAAGTGGGCACATGGAGTAATAAGATTTTTCTGATGTGTAGCCAGGGTTGAGAATGAGCAGTGTGACAGCCTGGGGGAGATGTTGGTGCTGGGGTGGCAGTATCTAAACTCTGAACATTTGACTCCAAAGTCTGATGCCTCCTGCAAAATACACACGTGCACACGTGTGCGTGCACACACACTTTCTCATTGGCCTTCTATGCAAAGCTGTCCGTGCCTGGCTTTGGGGAAGGAAGTATTTGGAGCTCTTGCTACCTTCCCTGATTTTCACTTTCCTGTATATTCTGAACCATCACAGGCTTCACAAGTACTAGGGAGCATACATATCCAGAACTCAAATTTCAATGACCTAGAGGGTAATAAATCCCAGTTCTACGTTGTCTCCATTTACCTCAGTCTGTGCTAAAGGGAAGCCACAGACAGTCGAGATTAGTAACTAAAGGCAAGTTGCAGAGAAAAAGGAAAAATATAAACTGGATGATCTCTCAGGCTTTCTGGACTTCAGAAATTTGGTCTTCCTCTGTCTTTGCATAGATATTTGAAATTAGATAATGCATGTAGAGATTCTTCGAAAAGTGGAATGTGCTAGCAACTGTTTTTTGAAAATCTGAAGTGTGTCATTTTACCAGGACTCATATTAAGGTCCCAAATTAACTGTCAAGTCAGATATAATCTTCGTAAATTAAGTCTAAGAAAGAAATTAATAAAGAAGTAATCAGACCCTGAGACCTGATGTCCATAATCATGATACGATTAATTTTTAAGATTTTGACATCCTTTGGCTGCTCAAAGCACCACATCAGTTGTTTTTATAGTTCCCATTACTTACATGCTGTTTTCTCCAATTTTAAGAGTCCCTGAACTAAATACATTCTTAGCTGTTCTGGACATGGTGTCTGGATTTAAGCCCAGTGTCATCACATATTTTCTTTCCAGTGTAGATGTGTTCGACCTCACCATCGTATTGGAGAAATTGGCCATCTTCCGTCATAGGCGGCATGCGTATGTTTCCCTGGCCCGAGACGCTGGTTGCTCTGTTCTTCCTAATTCTGTGAGTTTGTGTGCAAGTGCGTATGCAGCAAGTGCTCATCTGTTCATCTGAAAAATAGTTACTGAACACCACTCTGCTCAGAACTCTTCCAAGTGGTGGGAATAAAGCAGCACACCAAACACACCAAAATCCCTTTCCTCGCTGAGCTCACCTTCTCCTGAGGTCTGGGTGTGTGGTTGTATGTGTCTGTGTATTTTGACAGGGTACGTCACTGGTCTGTCAGCTTCAGGATTCTTTTTTTTTTTTTTAAGATTTTATTTATTCATTTATTTATTTGAGAGAGAGAGTGCACGAGCGGGGGGGGGGGGCAGAGGGAGAGTCAGACATGGGGCTCACTCAATCCTAGGATCTGAGATCATGAAGTGAGCCAAAGGCAGATGCTTAACCCACTGAGCCATCCGGATGCCCCTGCTTTAGGATTCTTGACATAACAGGCAGACTGCTAGGACATGAACTGGAATGAAAATACAAGACTTTCTTGGGGAAATAGCAAAAGTACTTTCAATTGGGCCTCTCACACACCAAGACATATGGTCCTAAACAAAGAGAGAAAAGCTCTTTTAAATTACATCCACCCAATCAGCTTTCTAAAAGAACTAGCAACTCAAAAATTATAGTCAACTTCTAAAACATATTACATACTCGTTGGGGATAGCCCTGTCTCTGCTCATGGCTCCCTTGTGTTGTCAAGATCTGTGAGAGGTAATGGCACTGGAGACGTGTTATCCCCTTGTCACATAGCCTCTAGAACCCACCCCAGTGCTGACCCTCCTCAAAGACCCCCAGAACAGCAGGACAGTCTGAGCAGACATCTGCTGGTGGTGTGACAATTCCCTCTGGGAGCAGTCTGGGAATGAAGGAATGCAAAAAGCCTCTCTTAGCATATTTTTCTAGCCTCTTTTGAAGACGCCCAAAGGAGAACTGAGTTCTGCTAGTAGGAGAACCAAGGAGAAAGGACCTTGGCTTTTTAGTCTGAGTGGGCAGCAGGGAGCTGACGTTCGGTCCCCATCTTTGATCCAAAACCCAGGGACCTGGGAGCAGAACTTCTTGAAGACGGACAGACAGGTTAGTAAAACTATGTGCTACTTCCTGATTCCTGCCATCCTCTTTGTAAACGAACTTTTTTCTTGATAAGACATTAGTACAAAGGAGCATTAAGTGTCTCACAGCCCACAAATGGATTTTGCTGGCTTACACTTTCCTGAGTAACAGTGGGAGTCTGAATCACACAAAACCAGTCCTCTTGACCATTCCCTAACAAATAGAAATCATTAATGAGTCCAGGTTACCATTTACAAATCCTAGTTGAATGCTTTTAGACCTAAGTAATTTGTTGTGTTTTCTTCTGCTGTGGTAATATGTTGTCAATCTTGAAATTTCATTTAAACTCAATTTTCCAAACCTGGGAATTGATAGGGCGGGCAGTTCCTGAGCCTACATCGTGGAAGGTTCCTTACAGGAGCCCAAATTAAAACACTTCTAGGTAACTAACTCATTTAATACAACTAAAATCATGGCAGAGCGATTTCCAACAGCATGAATACTAGCACACTACGTCACTATCGCACTTAATTGTCCACAACCCTCCCGTATACTTTTATCCTCATGTGTTTGCCCTAATCTCTCTGATTTCATCCTAACTCAGAGATGGACACTTCACCCCCATTTTACAGAAGAAGGAACCGAAGCTTAGAAAGTTTTAAATGACTCTCTTATTGCTAGTACCTGTTTGATTGGACTTAAAACCTGTGTGTGTGTGTGTGTGTGTGTGTGTGTGTAATTGTGGTAAAAAGCACATAACATAAAATCCACCATCTTAACAATTTTAAGCGTTCAGTTCAATAGTTTCAAGTATATTCACATTGTTGTACAATCATCTCCAAAACTTCCTCATCTTGCAAAACAGAAACTCTGCATCCACTAAACAAAAACTCCCCATTTTCTCCTCCCCACCTCCCCCGGAAACCACCACTCTACTTCCTGTTTCTATGAATTTGACTCCTTCAGGTAGTGGAATTGTTTGCTTTTTGTGACTGGCTTGTTTCACTTAGCCTAATGTCCTCCAGGTTCTTTCATGGTATAGCCTGTGACAAGATTTCCTTCTAAGGGTGAATAATATTTCACCATATGTATAGAAGCAGACGAACATTTTGTTAATCCATCATTCAACCATTGGTGGACACTTGGGCTGCTTCTACCTCTTGGCTATGCTGCTATGAACATGGGTGTTCAAATATCTCTTCAAGATTCTGCTTTCAATTATTTTGTATGTATTATACCCAGAAGTGGAATTGCTGGTAGTTCTATTTTTGATTTTTCGAGAAACCCCCATAACTGTTTTTTATGGTAGTTGCACCATCGAACAATCCCACCGAGAGTGCATGAGTGTTTCAGTTCCTCTGCATCCTTACCAACACTTAGTATTTTCTGTATTTTTTTAAAGGTTGATTGACTGATTGATTTTAGAGAGACAGAAAGAGAGAGTAGGGGGAGGGGCAGAGGGAGAGGGAGAGGGAGAGAGAATCCCAAGCAGACTGCACTGAGCGGGAAGCCCAATGCGGTTCTCAATCTCAACAACCCTGAGATCATGACCTGCGTCAAAACCAAGAGTTGGACGCTTAACCAGCTGAGCCCCCCAGGCGCCCCTCTTTTCTGTATTTTTGATAGTAGCCATCCACATGGGAGTGAGATGATTGAAAACCTTGTCTTTTAACTGCAAGTCCAGTGCAGCTCCTACCACAACACAGAAACTACATCACATCACACCACCCATAGCTGCCTAAGAAAACACAGGAGAAGCCATCACAGAAATCTGTGGTCGTGCATCCAATGAACCCTCAGTTCCTGATCAAGATAGTTCGTATAGTACCGGGGATGTACTGTGTGGTGACTAACATAATAAAATAAAAAAACATTAAAAAGAAAAAGATAGTTCGTATAGTAACTGAGAGCACTGTGGTACAATGCTGCTATGGACTGAATTGTGTCCCACCCTCTTACCCCCCATTCTGCACTGAAGCCCTAATGTGGTGAGGGGTTTAGAGATGCAGCCTTTGGGAGGGAATAGGTTTAGACAAAGTCATAAAGGTGGGGCTTTCATGGTGATATTACTGTCCTTATACAAGAGACACCAGAGCTGCTGGCTTACATGCTCTCTCTCCTTTGCAATGAAGAGGTCAAGTGAGCACACAGCGAGAAGTGGCCATCTGTAACCCAAGATGAGAGCTCTCCCCAGAAATCAACCATGTTGGCATCTTGATCTTGGACTTCTAGGCTCCAGCACTGGGAGAAAATAAATGTCTGTGGTTTAAGCCGCCCGGTGTATGGTATTTTGTCATGGCTGCCGGGGCAGACCGAGATGAGTCCCTTACCTGTTGCCATCCTCCCCAAACTCACCCAGTGTCTTCCTCTACCGGTCGATGGTGAATGGAGCCCACTCTTTAGTCACAAAGCTGCTGAGTTCCAAAACCTTATTGAACAACAGAGGCTCAGGAAAAAATGTCATCAATAATAAATTACCTTAGATGAATAAAAGCAGGATGGAGTAAACAAGTCCTACTGTATCTGTATACATGTATACAAGTCTTTAGGATGGGGTTTGGAAATAAAGGTGTCTGAGAATTTTAGAGGGGAATGTGGGTGGTGCTGTCTGGACATAGAGAGCCTGAACATCTCAGACATCGCCACCCGATGACTCTCTGGTCCCTCTTTCCTACCCCTTTGCCAGAACGCATTCTGTGATAGCTTCCAAGATGGGAAGGATATTTTAGACTGGCTTCATCATACTATTAAAGTCCTTGAATTTCGCACTGGCGCACATTCCTGGCAGAAAAGAATTCCTGCGTCTGTCCCGCATGGAGAGAGGGAAAGGGCACTGAGCAGCCGGCTGCTCCCTGGTCACCGCTGGAAGCTTTCCTCATTTAGACAACAAAACAGGGAGGAAATATCTTGTTTCACTGGCTCGTATTGATTTCTTGGTCACGCCTGATACCTGCCTGTGGACAGACTTAATGGTTGCAGATAAATGAGGCTTGTTCGGCTCGCAGAAGGGAGGCTGGAAAAGAATTGTCAGGAAATGTATGGTTTGTGTGGGTCTCAACAAAAAAAGCAAATGCGGCTTTCAGGCTGCAATTTACTGTGGCCCTGCCAGGCGAGGCACTGGGGAGAATTTAAATTATGCTTAGTGGACTTCTGATTTGTGGATGAAAGGCTTAGGATATGTCTAGCGAGGCGTAGGAACGAGATTCCACTACTGCCCTCACACGGAGAGGGCTGGAGGTGAAGGGACGCTTCGCAGAGCCACTCTGCCACCCTGGCCTTTTAGGTGGGCTCCCTCTGGGCCCCTGCTGGGCGCCCTTTAATACTGGGAAACTGGGCTTGGTGCAGATGTCAGGCAGGCATGGTTTGGACTGTATCCTGATCACGATTCTTCACTCTCTTCCTAATGCTGGGCCTTTCGTGCATAATAAATGTTCGTGCCACTTAATCTTCACTCGGTATGCACTACTGTGCATTTCTTTTTCTATATTCTGTCTGCCAATGAGCCTGCAAGGCTTTTGCACGCAGGGACCAGGCTCATGCACTCTGTACCCCGGGGATTCTCCCCTGCGGTATCATATGCCTGAATAGGGCTGCGTACGAATGCCTGAGACCACGGGAATGACAGAGCAGGTGAGCACGGAAGTGACGTTAGACCCCTCCTAGGAATGGGGAAGGGACCGAGGAGGAAGACCGGAAGACTCGGCCGGAGTGAAGGAGCAGGTACTGAGTGGTATGTGGAGCCCAGCCCCTGATTAACAGACAGCGTACATGATGGGAGCGACTAAGTAAATAAAGCCCTTTCATCAGGAAGGTCCAACATGAATAATGGGTAAGTGTTCCTTGGACAGACAGACAGAACACAGTGATAGAGAAACTAAGAGGAAGCCAGACTCAGGGACTCAAGCAGACGAAAGGCAGAAGCAGAGCATTTTCTCATCAGGTGGTAGGAGCCTATCTACCAGGTGGGTATCAAAGAGAGAGCTCCAATCCTTGAGGCTCGAAGGATGAATTTATAAGAACGAGGCAGAGTCCTGGGTTCAGAAAGCCTAGCAGTAGAGTATTGGCTGGGTGTGTGAGCTCAGAAGTAAACCCCTGAGTTTGCATCCTGTCATTAGCTATGTCACATGAGGACATTTACTAAACTTCTCGGTGCCTCAGTCTCCTCTTCTGACATTTGGGGACGATAATGGCACACACCTCGTAAGGCCACAGACATGAAATGGCATAATCCCTGTGAAATGAAAAGGACAGTACCTGGCAGATGGTAGCATTAAATACACATTGGGTGCTATTATTTTTTATTACAATTATTGTTACTCTTATAAGACTGAACCATATGAAAGTGCTGAAAATGGACTGTTCTTGACTTAGAAAAATGGACGATTTCTTATAGTAAACGTAATATAAGGTCGCACAGACAGGTCATCAGAATAAGGGTGATGGTATTATTTACCGTTTACTCGATGATGCTATTTCAATTAACAGCAGTACAAGTCACATGGGATTAGATCCGTTTGGCAGGAGAGGTCTGGTCCCGGCCCAGCCGGAAGCTTCTCCCTGCAGCAGGCCAGTAGACGAGACAACTGACAGGGAAGAGGATCGCCTCAGGTAAGGCACTAACATATACTTAGTTACAGACAGAAAGAGGGAGAAATACATGTAATGGGGCTGTTGGAGTTCCAGGTAAATTCCTGTTTGAAGTGCGAGAGGTTAATTTTCATGGTAATAATAATTTTGATAATAATACTCACAGACAAGATTTATTGAGGGTTTACTTTGTTCCAGACATTTCTATAAGTGCTTTACAGGTATCACTTCACAATCTCACAATAACCCTAGGAGACAGCTAATCCTACTAGCCCTGCTTGACAGATGAGGCAACTGAGTCACGGAGTCATGAGGAAACTAGTAAAGGGCAGCTAAAGACTTGAGCCCTGGTGCGGCATGATACTGTTATTTGAAGGGCTCAACAGCAGGGATGATATTTCCAAGAATGTTTGAAGGAGAAGGAACAGAGAGATGAGGGGGGCAGACAGCCACGTGGCCTTTGATCTAAGAGAGCTGGGGATTTTGCCTTCATTTTTAATGAACGGAAACTTTGGCAATATGGCCTCACCAACAGCCTACAGAAAGGCTACAGGGATAGGAAAGGAATGAGAGGCTCTGCCAAGGCCTGGCCTGGGAAGCATGTCAGCTGCAGGGCTTTAGCTGCCACAGGAGCACGGGGATCCTCGGAGTGACCTTGCGCTTCCCCTCCCCTCCCCTCCAGGAAATGTCTCCTCCGCAATAGGCCAGTGGGCCTCTTGGCTGGGAGGGATGGGGAGCTGGGAGTGTGGGGTCAGAAGGAAGGAAGATTAGAGAATGGGGACAGGGTGAAGGCAGCAGAGAGCCCGGCGGGCCTGGTGGACTGGCGAGGCTGTGGCCGAGTCCATCGGCTCTAGTTCCTGGGCCTGCTGTGTGGTTTGAGGCCCGGGAGTCAGGGGGCAGGCGGGTTCACGAATCACCCAGGCTGTTGGAAACACTCAGAAGCTCTGGTAAGAGGGTGAGACCAATGGCTGAGATCTGGGTACCAGCTCTGGCTTTGTTACAAACCGGCTGTGTGTTGCGTGACTTTGGGCAAATCAACCCCTTTCTGCAGGCCCATTTCCCTTTTTGTAAAATGTAAGGTTTTGTTCACTTATTTGTTTTAATGACTGCAAAATCTCCTGCAACCACACCCTTCTGTGATTCTCTGGCTTCCACAGAGAGGCTGGCCACACCCCAGGGCCAGTGGTGTCAGGGGACCTCCGTGTCCTAGCCATTCCCACTTTCCTCCCCCTTACCCTCTGTGCTTTCCTACCCGCTGACTACCAGTCACGGAGACCCACCGCTGGGCCAGACCATCCTACCCTCACATGGGCCCCAAGAGAGAGGCACGATTTTGATTTTGATTTTATGGATGAGGGAAACCGAGGCTCAGTACGTCACTTCTCCAAGAATACAGAGTTAGTAGTACACACTGGGAATTCAAACTGAGGCTTGCCTCTAAAAGTTCACCTGTTCATTGTGTCACACTGCTTCTGTACCGTATGTGGGTTTCTCCCGGCCACCAGGCCAGTGCCGATTTTCCCTGGGGGTGGGGTGGAGGTGGGAGCAGTGTGCACGTGGAAGGCCGCATTCTGTTGGGGCCTGTGACCCACCCAGCCCTCCCCCTCCCCAAAAGGATGGGGACAGCACTCACGAGTGGCGGCACTCTTTTTAACTGCTGCCCCAAGTGGCACATCAAGTGAAGCTTTTGCTGCTGAGAACTTACAAAGAGTCCCACCAGGTTACTCTTATTTTTTTTGAAACACATAGCATTTGCATGGCATCGCCTTTGCTGTAGCACAAGGAGTCCATTGTGAGCTGTGCTCTCCTAGGCAGGTTTCTCTGCCTCGTGGCCTGCCTGCCCACTTCCCCTGGGAGGCTGGTCAGGAAGCCGAGATGGGCGTGGAGGCCCGAGCGGCCTCTGCAGAGCTGACAGGCCCCTGGAGCCAGCCGGCTGCTCGAGCTGGGGGGAGGGGGGGTGGAACCATAGCTCCGGGGATCAGAGTCTGCCGTGGTGCTGGGGGACAGTGCAGGGAGGTCCCTTCCAAGAGCTTACCTTCTCTCTCCCAGCCAGCCGCCCTCCAAAATCTTTAAAGTATTCATTCATCATTCATTCGTTCATTCAAAAAATATCTAACATGTTCCTATTCTATGTCAAGCACTCCTCTAGGCACTAGAGATCTTGCCATGAGCAAAAATAGACACGGTTTCTGTTCTCTGAAAGCCAATGTTTTAGTGGAGGAGATAGAAATGAATCCATTGGTGGGGCGCCTGGGTGGCATAGCGGTTAAGCATCTGCCTTCGGCTCAGGGCGTGATCCCGGCGTTCTGGGATCGAGCCCCACATCAGGCTCTTCTGCTATGAGCCTGCTTCTTCCTCTCCCACTCCCCCTGCTTGTGTTCCCTCTCTCGCTGGCTGTCTCTATCTCTGTCGAATAAATAAATAAAATCTTTAAAAAAAAAAAGAAATGAATCCATTGGACAAGTTAATACATATTATAATGTGAGGTAGTGACAGGTGTCTTAAAGAGAATCAATTATGCCATGGGGCTGGTAGGGAGTAACAGAAATGCTGTTAGGTGGCGCGCCAGGAGAGGTCTCCCTGAGGGAATGACAACTGAACAGAGACGTGGATGCAGTCAAGGAGCAAGCTGGGCAAATATCCGAGAAAAGTCATCTAGGAGAGGGAACAGAGAGTGCAAGGTCCTGAGGCAGGAATGAGGATGGTCTGTTTGAAGAACAGTAGGAACCCCCTGGAGTCCAAGGGGCAAGGTCAGAAACAATAAGGTATGAAGTTGGAGAAGCATTGAGGACCATAGGCAGGACTTTGGGTTTTATCTTAAATATAATGAGAAGCTACTGGAACATTTCAAGAAGGGCAATACATGATGGGATGTGGGTTTAAAATAATCTCCATGGTTTGACAGATTGTAAGGAGGCAGGAGGGAAAGCAGGGAGACCAGTTAGGATGCTATTGTGACCATCTGGGCACGAAGTGACGGTGGCTTAGACAAAGTGTCAGTGGTCAAGGTCAAGCAATAGTAGGATTCGGGGAACTTTACAAGATGGAACTAGCAACATTTGCTGCTAGACGGGCTGGTAGAAAGAGAGGTGAGAAAGAGAGGCCAAAGAAGACCCCAGGATTTGGGGGCTGAGTAACGAGGCAAATGGATTCTTCTGCTGAGATGGGGCACCCTGGGAAAACAGCAGGTTTGGGGACGGGAGTGCAATAAGGAGCTCGGTTTGGGACATGTCAGGGTTGAGATCCCTGTTAGACATTCAAATGGAGATGTTAAGTAAGCTGTTCTTTTTTTTTTTTTTTAAGATTTTATTTATTTATTCGACAGAGATAGAGACAGCCAGCGAGAGAGGGAATGCAAGCAGGGGGAGTGGGAGAGAAAGAAGCAGGCTCATAGCAGAAGAGCCTGATGTGGGGCTCGATCCCAGAACGCCAGGATCATGCCCTGAGCCGAAGGCAGACGCTTAACTGCTGTGCCACCCAGGCGCCCCAAGTAAGCTGTTCTTTATTAAAGTCGAATGTTAAGGGGGCGCCCGGCTGGCTCAATTGGAAGAGCGTGCAACTCCTGATCTTGGGGTTGTGAGTTCGAGCCCCATGTTGGGTGAGATTACTGAAAAAAAAAAAACCTTAAAAAATAGTTGGATGTTTACAGGAGAGACTGGGATGGGGACGTAAGGTTGGGGATCACCAGTATATTGGTGACTTCATCTGGGGGGGCTGGATTATACTGCTCAGAGGGTAAGAGCGGGTAAGGATGGAAAGAGGTCCAAGGACTGAGCCATGGGCATACTGATGCTCAGAACTTGTATGAGATGGTGAAACAGGGAAGAAGACTGAAAAGAAGTAGCTGGGAGAGGAAGAGGGGGTGGAGGAGGGTCGCTTCTAGGAGGAAGTGCTCTCCTGTGTCAAATGCAGGGAGAACGGCATAAGAGCTGAGACATGACCATGGGATTCGGCAGCCTCGTCAAAGGTGTTTCCAGAGGACGGTGAGGGGGAAAAGGCCAGATTGAAGAGGGTTTAAGATAGGACTTCTCGACAGTGATATTTTTAGTGGATTGTTAGAGAGGTTTTCTTTGTTTGTAAAAATCTATCTGCAGCTTGACAACTAGTAGGCTGAATAAGGGCCACCCAAGGAGATTAAGTCCTAACCCCCGGAACGTGTAAATATTCCCTTCTTTGGAAAAAGAGTGGATACGATTTTCTGTGGTCATAGATGTGATTAAATACAGGGTCTTGTAATGAGATTATTCCAGGTGGGTCTTTGTAAGACAGAGACCAAGGCAGATGACACACACAGGGTAGGTCTCGTGAAATGGGGGCAGACACTGGGGCGAAGCAGCCACAAGCCACACAGGCCAGGGGTCACCTACGGGTGGGAGAGGCCAGCTGCAGAGTGTCCCCCAGCGCCCCCAGAGGGAGTGCCACTGTGCTAACAGGGTGACTTTGGCCCAGTGACACTGGTTTTGGACTTTGGGTCTAGAGAACTAGGACAGAATAAATTGCTGTTGTTTCAAGCCACCGAGTCTGTGGTATTTGTCACAGCCGTCACAGTGGTCTGACAATGCAGAGAAGGCTCAACAAAGCCAGCTGTACCACAACAAAGACCCTCAGCTCCTAGACCACTGATACAGGGAATGGAACATGGAAAAGTGGGCGATGATGGCGGAAGTCCCAGGAAAATCTAGGAGGAACTCCAGCTGGGGAAGCGGGGGCACAGATGGAGTGGGGGGGGGGGCAGGGGTGAACGGTGGACTCCGAGCCGAGGTGCCTTGGCTAGAAAAGCATCGGACCCTGGGCTGAGACAGACTCACCAATTCGATCCAAACTGGATTTTTTTGCCTTAATTGAACTTCGTTGAAAGCGAGCTTTTTTTTTTTTTTTCTCCTCCTCCTGGTCTAAATTCAAGTCTTGAAACGATCCCTTGGTTTGAATTAGGTGGTTTCCCCACGCTGCTTTCTTTCTGCCTGAAGTTGACTTTGGCCAGCAATTCCCAATTACCTGGCCAATTTGTTTGCACTTGGATTTGGCCCAATTTGACACGGCAAGCATGCCAGTCTGCCTGTCTGCCTCTCCAGCTCCCGCTGCCCACAGCTACTCCAGTCTCTCCTGCTGTACTGACATTTCAGCGTGGTGGAGGGAGGCAGGCTGGGGCAGCGCATGGGGCATGGGGCTGGGAGTCAGGACACTGGCACAGTGATTAAGAGAACAGGCTCTGTAGTCACACTGGCTGGATTCAGATACTGGCTCTTTCACTGACTTCTGGGTGGCCATGGGCAATTACTCCTCCTCTCTGGTGAAGGGTAGCTATTCTCCAGTTGACCCTAGCTCTGTTGTTTGCTAGCCTTAAGTCAGTCTTGTTGGCACTCGGAGCTTTATTTCCTTTACAAATAAAATAAAGGATTGGACTAGATGAGGCGATCTCTACACCTCCTTCAAATTCAGAATTCCATAGTTCTACTAGAAAGCAAGGAGACGGATAACATTTTGGTTCATTTGTTTGGTTCAAAGTGTGTCATCCTTTTCTTTGAAGTCTTTGATAACCTACTTCCCCATAAGACAGTATTCATCACTCCAACTGGGACTTGTAAGATGGGGAAATAATTAAGGAAGAGCTTGGACTTCATGACCAGACTGATCTAGGTTCTTCTGCCACTGGCCCATTTTGTGCATCTGGGTACGTTACTTAGCTCTCTAAACCTCAACTTCCCGATCTGTAAACTGGGGTAGTAATTAGATTCAGAATTCCTGTGATGACTCTAATCGTTAGGGAGAAGCAAATCGAAACCACAACAAGATTTCACCTCACACCTGTCACAATGGCTAACCTCAAAAAGGCAAGAAATAACAAGTGCTGGTGAGAATGTGGAGAAAACGGAACCCTCATGCACTGTTGGTGAGAATGTAAGTTGATAGAACGACTGTGGGAAATAGTATGGAGGTTCCTCAAAAACTTAAATATTGGACTACCATATGATCCACTGTTGCATTTCTGAGTGTACGTCCACTTCAGTTGTGGGATAAAAATGAAATCAGTATCTTGAAGAAGTATCTTCACTCCCATGTTCATTGCAGCATTATTCACAACAGCCGAGACATGGAAACAATCTAGATGTCTGTCAATGGATGAATGACTAAAGAAAATGTGAGACAGGGGCGCCTGGGTAGCACAGTCTTTAAGCGTCTGCCTTCGGCTCAGGGCGTGATCCCGGCGTTCCGGGATCGAGTCCCACATCAGGCTCCTCCACTGGGAGCCTGCTTCTTCCTCTCCCACTCCCCTGCTGTGTTCCCTCTCTCACTGGCTGTCTCTCTATCACATAAATAAATAAAATCTTAAAAAAAAAAAAGAAAATGTGAGACAGATAGATATATGATACAAAATGTGACACACACATACAATAGAGTACTATTCAGCCATAAAAAGGAAGGAAATCCACCATTAGCAACAACATGGATGAACCTTGAGGGCATCATACTCTGTAAAATAAGTCAGACAGAGAAAGATACATGCCGTGTGATCTCACTTACGTGTCTAATCTAAAAAGAAACCAGACTCATAGAAACAGAGAGTAGATTAGTGGTTGCCTAGGGCAGGGAGGAGGGGGGAGATGGGGAAAATGGGTGAAGGTGGTCAAAGTGTATAAACTCCCCGGGGTGCTTGGGTGGCTCAATCAGTTAATTCTCTAACTCTTGATTTCAGCTCAGGTCGTGATCTCAGGGTCATGAGATTGAGTCCCACATCAGTCTCTGTGCTCACTGGAAAGTTTGCTTGAGATTCTCCTTCTCCCTCTCCCTCTGCCCATTCCCCTCACTTGCTCTCTCTAAAATAATCAATAAAATAAATCTTTTTTAAAAAAAGATGAGGGGCGCCTGGGTGGCTCAGTCACTTAAGCATCTGCTTCGGCTCAGGTCATGATACCAGGGTCAAGGGATTGAGTCCCATGTTAGACACCCTGCTCAGTGGGGAGCCTGCTTCTCCCGGTCCCTCTGCCTGCCCCTCCTCCTGCTTGTGCTCCTTCCGTCTCTCAAATAAATAAATAAAATCTTTTTAAAAATTTTAAAAATTAGGGGCGCCTGGGTGGCACAGCGGTTAAGCGTCTGCCTTCGGCTCAGGGCGTGATCCTGGCGTTATGGGATCGAGCCCCACATCCGGCTCCTCCACTATGAGCCTGCTTCTTTCTCTCCCACTCCCCCTGCTTGTGTTCCCTCTCTCGCTGGCTGTCTCTATCTCTGTCAAATAAATAAATAAAATCTTTAAAAAAATTTTTTTTTAATTAAAAAAATTTAAAAATATGCAGGTTGCCTGAGTAGCTCAGTTGGTTAAGTGTCTGCCTTTGGCTGGGGTTGTGATCTCAGAGTTCTGGGATCAAGCCCCGGGTCAAGCTGCCTGCTCAGGGGGGAGTCTGCTTCTCCTTTTCCTTCTGCATTCCCCCCAAATCATGCTGTCTCTCTCTCTCTCAAATAAATAAAATCTTAAAAAAAAGAAAGTTGCCAAGAGAATAGATCTAAATGTTCTCAACACACACACACACACAAGGTAACTGTGAGATGATGGATGAGTTTACTAACATATTGTGGTAATCATTTTGCAACATATACATGTATCAAATCATGACCTGGTACGCTTTAAATCACACAATGTTGTATGTTAATTATGTATTAACAGAGCTGGGAGGAAAAGAATTATTGTGATGACTAAGTGAGACTGTACATTATCCACAAAATGTCTTGCATCTAATAAACATTCAATGATGTTAGCCGTTGCTTCGTTTTTATTTACTAGTGCATTGAGAAATACCTTACATGTGGTGAAGTGCAAAAATCTTACGTAGCTCTGTACATTATTTTTCCTGGCTCTGTACATGTTTACATCTGTGTGTCCCTACGTGGCAATCCCTACATCAAGACATGGAATACTCCTAGCACAACAGAAGGCTCACTTTTGTCCCCTTCCCATCAATAACTACTTGCTCCACCAAGTAACCCATATTCTAACCTTTATTATCACAGATTAGTTTTTCCTGTTCTGGGGGCGCCTGGGGGGCTCAGTCGGTTGAGTGACTGCCTCTTGATCTCAGCTCAGGTCTTGATCTCAGGGTCATGAATTCAAGCCCCACGTTGGGATCTGTGCTGGGCATGGAGCCTACTTGAAAAAGAAAGAAAGAGAGAGGGGTGCCTGAGTGGCTCAGTCAGTTAAGTGTCTGACTCCTAATTTCGGGCTCAGGTCATGATCTCAGGGTCTTGAGATGAAACCCCATATAGGGCTCTGTGCTCAGTGGGGGGTCTGCTTGAGATTCTCTGTCTCCTTCTCCCTCTGACCCCTCCTCTCTCCCCCTCTCTCTCAAATAAATACATCTCAAATAAAGCTTTAAAAAAATTTTTTTTCCTGGGGCGCCTGGGTGGCACAGCGGTTAAGCGTCTGCCTTCGGCTCAGGGCGTGATCCCAGCGTTATGGGATCGAGCCCCACATCAGGCTCCTCTGCTATGAGTCTGCTTCTTCCTCTCCCACTCCCCCTGCTTGTGTTCCCTCTCTCGCTGGCTGTCTCTATCTCTGTCGAATGAATAAATAAATAAAATCTTAAAAAAAAATTTTTTTTCCTGTTCTTGAACTTCACATAAATATCATCATATAGCTCTTTAGGGTCTGGCTTCTTTCAGTTAACATTATATTTAGGGATATCGATCCATGTTGCCATAAGTAGCGTTATTTTGTTCTTCATTGCTGTATAATATTCCATTTATTGAATATAGTATGTATAGACCATGATTATATGCTGTACTATTGATCAACATTGAGCTGTTTCCATTTCTTGCTATTACAAATAATCTGCTATGAATATACTTGTGCATGGCTCTGGTGTACGTAAGCACTCGTTTCTGTTGGTATAGACCCAGAAGTGGAATTGCTGGGTCGCAAGGTTGGTCGATATACCAAGCAATCCTCTGAAAGCTGTGCCAGTTTCCATCCCCCACAGCAGTGTGTTGGATTTCCAGGGGCCCCACAGCCTCATCATCACTGGGTTTTCTGAGTCCTTTCCATTTTAGTCATTGTAAGAGGGGATACAATAGTATCTCACAGAGCTTGTAACTGGCATTTCCTGATGACTAATAACGTTGATCACTTTTGTGTGCGTTTTGTCCATTTGGAAATTCTTGCTTATGATGTGTCTTTTTAGATCTTTCATCCCTTAAAAAAATGTTAGCTATTATTTTATATCATCACTATTGCACTTTTTAATAAAGATTTTATTTATTTATTTATTTATTTATTTATTTATTTATTTATTTATGTAGCTATTTATTTAGAGAGCACACACTGGGGCAGGGGCAGAGGGAAAGGGAGAGAAAATCTCAAGCAGACTCTGCGCTGAGCATGGATCAAACGTGGGTTTGATCCCATGACGCCAAGATCATGACCTGAGACGAAATCAGGAGTCAGATGCTTAACCAACTGAGTCACCCATGTGCCCCACTATTGTACTTTTTAATGATCTGTATAGCTATCTACTCTCCCAATATTTTATACTTTTTGATATCAAAGTCTACATGTCATTCATTTATGAATTCTTGGCGCCCGGCATAAGCCTCCCACTATGCATTTGCTGTATAAATGAGCAAACGGCCAAGATTCAGTCAATCATGATAAAATGTCGCCATCTGGTGTCCATAGGAATGAATGAGAAATGAAGGAATGCAAAACTCCCTGCAGACAGTTCATTAGGCATTCTATTTGAACTTTCCCTTATATATGGTTTTTTAAAATTATTTTTTGCAGTGCCTCTGCATAAGTGTTCTTTTTGATTTGCCATGTGTACTTTCATTTTTTTCAAATCCGTTTAGAGTTTGGACTTGGGGAACTTTTTTCTTGGTGTGACTACATTTCGAAAAGCTGAGTGTGATATTTATAGATGCAACGATCAGTGTTTACCATGCTCTAGCCCTGCGGTGGGTGCCGGGACATACTCCAAAGTGTATTCAAGAGACCTGAGGAGCTTATAGGTAAGTAAGGGAGAAACATAAGAAATCAGAGTGAAGTACTGTATAAATACCTAAAATAGGTATTTGTCCATTCATTCATTCATTCTTCAACAATATATTTATTGAGCACTTACCAGGTACCAGGCACTGTTTAGGTACAAACCACCCAAAGGTGTGTGGTCCAAAACCTGACTGCTGTACGAAAACTTATAGTGAAAGTACATACTGCTTTTCAAGGATTCTGGATTTACATATGTTTGTCCTGCCAACGTAAATCCCTGCAGACAGTGGGCCATGTGAGACTCCAGTCTTTATGAAGATTACACATAGAACAAGATGGTCTCAGGTAAAAAATGCTTTTCCTTGAAGCGTACTGAGGTGCAGGGGAAGTGGCAAAATTCTACTCCGCTATTCCGTATCAGGAATTGTGGTCAGGGTTGGGCAGACAAAACCAAGAGAAAACTGGACAGATGATCACAGGGCACTGTTCAAAAAGGGAAACTAAGAGCACACTTCTTGGAAGATGCGAACCATGAGTCGAGTTTTCAAAATAAAAAGGAATTAGAGGACAAGAGTAGGTAAAAGTGAGCCATGGACTGAGTGGGGCGGGGGGGGGGGGGGCACAGAAGGAGCTGCGGCCGTGAAGAGCCTGCCTGCAAAGCTAAGGTGTTTGTATTCCATCTGGAATGTGCTGAGGAGCTCCTGGGCAATCAGATAGGATAGAAGTAATAGGATGCGATTTGATATTTAGAACGTTTGCTGGCAATCATGCCGAGGATGAGTTAAGGAGGGGCAACGTGGGGAGCAGTGGAATATGTCAGAAGGCCGTTGTGATAACCTACATGATGAACCATTGCAGTGGGGGAGAGGGAGGAGGGGAAATGAGAGGAAGGCATAGACAGAGTCAGTGAAGGTAATTTAGAATTCGCACCACAGGGGGATGGGGTAACCGGGGGGTGAACATGAAGGAGGGCATGTGATGTGATGAGCACTGTTATACACAACTAATGTATCATTGAACATTATATCAAAAACTAATGATGTCCTATATGTTGGCTAATTGAATTTACATAAAAAAATAGAATGAGCATCACTAATGGGATACAGGGAGGGAAAGGAGAGAGTCTGGGACAAATCACAGGTTTCTGCCTTAAGTAGATGGTAGCCGGTCACTTTTGAGAAGAATGATAGATTTGGGGGTACTGGCTTTACTCACAACTCCCTCCCCATTCTTTACCCCACCTTCTTTTTGTTTCTGGGGAGGACTAACCATTTTTGGTGTAATAAGGAAAAAGGTCCACGGGCATCGTGATGTAATTTTGTACTGAATTCCTTAGGCACCCTGGTCACTTTTACTTACCTGTTTAGATCGCTAAAGTCAGAATGCCAGAAGGCGAATGTATATATTACCTCTCAGCTTGACAGCATATGAAAGCTTGAGGTCCACAGATCTAGGTGGTCACAGGCAGCCCAGTTTTTGTACAGATATCTCTTTAAAATTTCAGGCAGCAGTAGAGCGCTCTTAAAAATTTGAGATCCCAAACATATTCATATTTCTTTCCACCTAACAGTTTTGCAGATCTGGAGTCTCTGTGGAGAGACTCCCTCATTGGGTGTCGACCTCTAGTGGTCATTCTTTGCAAGTGCAACCTCAGGTCTGCGGGGAAGCAGGGACACTTGGATTTGGATTCCGTTGCTAGCCTCAAGGCAGCTCAGAGTTCAGGGTTTGGTTGGGTAGTGCCAGGCACAGCGCGCACTACTCCCAGGCTCCATCTTCTGTCTAGAGGGAGACTACATAGTGGTGAAGAGGAAGAATTGTGAGCCGAATTGGAGCCTGGATTTAAATGTTGGTTCTACTAATCTCTAACTGTGTGACCTTACGCAAGTTATTTAACTTCTTTGTGCCTCAACTTCCTTATTTGTGAAATTATATAATCAGCTATTCTTTCTTCTTAGGTGTATAATTCGAATCCCCCAAAAGATTTGTTGAAGTCCTGTTCCCTGGTACATTTGGAAATGGGACCTTTGCATTTCCCATTTGGAAATGGGACCTTTGCAGATGTGGTCGAGATGAGGTCCTACTGGAATAGGATGGGCCCTAAATCCAATTACTGATGTCCTGATAAGGAGAGAGAGTTTGGAGACATGCAGACACACACAGAGAAGCGGAAGGCAGAATTGGAGTGACGCAGCTATAAGCCAAAAAACGCCAAGGATTGCCAGCAACCACCAAAATCTAGGAAGAAACAAGAAAGGATTCTTCCCTTCAGAGGGAGCCTGGCTTTGCTGATACCTTGATTTTGGACTTCTAGCCCCTAGAACTTTGGGGGAATAAATTTCTGTTGTTTGAAGCCACTCAGTTTATGTTAATTGTTAGGGCATCCCTAGAAAACGAATACAGTAGGGTTCTTATAAAGAGTAAATTAGTGAACATAGTAAAGCACTGAGGAAATTGACTGGTGCATAATAAGTGCTACAGAAGTGTTTGCTCTCATTAGTCCAGAGTCACATAAGTGGTAAATAATGGATCTAGATTTAAATTCAGACTACACCGTGCAATAAAAAAAAGGGGGGGGGTAAACACAGATGTACACGTTTGAAATTAAAATGAAATGTATAGTACCAATGTATCTTTTTAAAATGACTTGTCAGCTTTGTAGGTTAACTGACAAGTTACTGATCCCACCCCCCCCCCAAAAAGTTACGGATCCCAATCACAGCGGATAAGCAAGTTTCCAACCTATTGTTTTTCTTTGGAAAGAACCACCAGCAGCATCACAGGGCTAGGAAAGATTTAGGATTTTCTGAAATTGAAAAAATATAGAGATAAGAGTAGGAGACTGGGATTTGGGTGGGGCAGGGGTACAAGCCTATGAACTTAGCTTGTCTTGACTCTGGAACACAGGGAAGAGGAAGCTGTCGGTCAAGGTAGAGGTCCTCACTACCTCTCCAAAGAATTCCCCAGTGGGAAGCCAGATCTGCAGGAATTCAATGGGAACTAGGAAGGGAAATTAAGAAACTGGAAAAACACAGCATGGTGTGAAATGAAGGGATTACTCAGAGAAAACCCAGGAACTTCCAAATCATGCAAGAGAAGAATTTCCAAAAGCCATTCTTTGAGAGGGGAGATGGTTTGCGTAACAGATGGATTTTCCCCTAGGACATAAGAAGCTTCTTAAGGGAAGATTTCTCTCTCAGTGTAAATGGTGGACTTGGATTGATTGGTACTCTGCAGAAGCTAAAACCATAGTCGTTATTACTCTTTTTCTCCCCTTCCCTTTAGTTGCTTAAATCTGGCATTATTTGCATCTGGACATAGCCATAGAAATAGCTGGAAAACTGCTGGAAAGAGCAATGTGGATTTAGAAGATAATACGGATTAAGAACAGTTTTTGTTGGGAGACATGACTGTACGATGGAGTTGGCAGTACTCCCGATGTCACATTGGTTCTGAGATGTCCTTGAGTTTTCTAAACTTTGTGGGTGTGGGGCTGGTGCCGGGACAATCCTTTAGTCCTTTAACTGGGGGTTCCTGGGAGAGTCTGATGAATGAGAGACATGGTTTGGAGCCACTTTGGGTCCTAAACAGCAGACAGCTTCTGACCCATGGATGGAGAAGGTAACTGGGCAGGGACTGGAATGGAAAGACTCAACACATAGCTGGGATACTTGGTTTTCCTTGTGGAAAAAGACAAAACTAAGGTTATTTGGGAGGAACTTAATTTATCTGTGGTAAAAGAACTTTACTTAAAAATGGAAAGAGTTCATATTATTAAATTTTATAGGATGGCTTTGGTGAGGGAACCAAAAGCAAGCTGAGGACAAAGCAGAAGCTGACACCCCACACCCCCTCCCCATGGGATCTATGTGACACTCCTCAGGCACTCCCGGCTGCCCTAAAGGAAAAACAAATAGTTAACTTACAGAGATCACAATCCTGCAAGACAGGAGTGTCCCTGAGTTTACAAAAGTCAAAGCAATTTACAAGAACATAGCATTTGTAACAATGGTCTAGCTTCCAGAAGGGAATGTAAATACAATTAAACGTCCTTACAGCCTGCAGCCCATTACAGATGCTTGAAGTGGGCAGATTGTAATGTTCCTCCAGGAAGCTCCCAACCATCTTCATGTTAATGCCTTACTAGAGGGAAACACAACCTTAACTTGACAATGGCAAGGCCTCCGGTATCCTGTGAGTCTTCTTTAACATATGAAAGTTCTTTCTCAAAATCTCCCTTTATCCTTACCTCCCCCAACCCCATAGTATATAATCAGCCACCCCTCATAACCCCAGGGCAGCAGCTCTTTCTGCCCACGGGTCCTTTCCCCGTGATTTAATAAACCACCATTTTGCACCAAAGATGTCTCAAGAATTCCTTCTTCGTCGTGGACTCCGGACCTCACCCCCCTGAACCTCACCTATATTCCAAAACCCCATCGGCTTCAAATTTCAAGATACTTGAAGGTGATACTACTGGTTATTATAGGGCTATCATTTGGTTCTCATTATATAACTTTCTGGCAGCTTTGGGTGGATACGTTAAATGAATCTGAGTCAAGATACATATAGATATCTCTATCTATCTATATAGAGAAAGAGATATTTTTTTTTCCTCAGTGTATTTTGTACCATAGGGAAAATAGATTTGAAGTAACATCTTCACCCTCAGAGGCTTCTGGAATTCTAAATGACAGAGATAATCACAATGGTCTTGAGGAGCCAAAGGGCTTTTCTCGTTGATCTTAGAAATGGTAGAAAAAATCAGAGGGAGGTCATTGCGAAAACATGGCCAGGGCTTTGCTGATACACAGACATTTGTCTCACGCCGAGCAGCCTGGCTGGCCACAGGTCCAATCATGAAGCAATTTGGGTTAATAATGACAACTAATGGGAATACTGGCTTCTATTAATATCCCTAGTTTACATATGAGAAACCTTAGAGATGTTAAGTAACTTACATGCCCAGGTGGGACTCAAATCTAGGTCCTTATCTAGGTCCATTTATCCAGAGTCCATGCTCTTTACCACTGCCCTGTTCTGCCTCTGTCTTGATGGAATCATCTCTTCCTCCCCACCCACCTTTCTGTGATACCGATCTACTTAGCACACCTCATATATCAGGTTAGAGGCTAGTCTTTCCCACCAGTTCATGAGTTCCTTGGAAGCAAAGCTCTTAGTAATGAGTCGCTGTACCTTACACAATGGCTGGCACAGAGCAGACGCCCAATAAATGTCTAAAGAATGGGTGGATATTATTATTCTATTCTCCAGACTCTTCTATCTAGCGGCTTATGCAACACCTCCACTAGCCTGTCTACAGTAGACATCTCAAACTTACCATGTCTAACCATACTCCTCGTATTCCTGGCAAGATGTTGTTTACCTACTAGTCTTCCCATCTTAGTCAATGGTCTACTTTCCCCCATGCACTCATGTACTTAGACTGTTCTTTAACTTGTCTTTTTCTCAAGTCTCACATCCACCGTAAATCCTGTAAATTCTACAGTTTGTCTCCTTCTCCACTTCTACTTTCTTATCTAGTTTTCACCCCACATGTCACATTGATCCAATCATGAAATCAAATGTTCTGCTTTAGTCGTCATCTAGCTTGGGTCCTCTATGACATTGGATGGCACAGACTACGTCCTCCTTTTACAATGTTCTTCTCTTTTGGATTTTTTTCAACACTTCTCTCTTCTGATTCTCCTCTTCAACTGTTCTTCCCCACTTTTCTTTGGTAGGTAGTTTTGTGCCTCCACTCATTGTTCCTCAAGTGTTGGAAAAGCCCAGATTTCTGTCCTTAGCAAGTTTTTCTTTTTGATGTATACACCTTCTTTCTTTTTCATCCGGGAGCATGCCCTGAATTGATCCCTCTTTGCAGATCACTCCCCAATCTGTATCTCCTTTCCAGACTTTTTCCTCTCACAACAGGTCTGTTTCTACTTCCCGGAGAGCCTAGAGTTCCCTCACACTCAATACAGCAAAACCTGAACTGAGTATCTTCTCTAATGTATTTCCTTTTCCTGTGTTTCTGTTGTGAGTAATGATGTCACCTGTCACCTAGCTCCCCGCAGCCGTCCGTGCAGGTTGTGTTTTATTCATCTTTGCACCCTCTACCTCATTCCCCCTCCCCCAGTTTGCTCTGGATTTTTCTATAAAAGTTACATAGAGCATTTTGATCACCCTGTTGCTGATTGATAAAAGTGTCTAATCCCATTCCCCATTATCAGCTTGCAAGGAAAGTGATAGGCAAAAATGATTTATGTATTTTTGTGTAAAGAAGAGGGCTAGTCTTAGAAGACTTATATAAAAATAGGCATTTTCCAAATCGGCATGGATGTCAAGTCCTTAAAAAAACTAAATTGTGATTCTTGCTTGGAAAATGGTACGGTACATTATTGACTCATTTTTTTCTCCTTTATGTCCAAACCCTTTGCCGTATAACTTACCAGCCTCCCACTAAAGACATAGTGAGAGCTTCCACCCTTTGACTTTGGGCTCTGCCACGTGGCGTGCTTTCACCAATGAACGTGAGTCAACTTGAGACATTAGGCATGGCATGCACTTGGGGGTTGGGTGTCCTTTCTCACACCTTTGCCATCACTATAGGAGTCCTATATCAAGGCTGGCAGCACTGGGCCCAGGAGAGGACTGAAAGACGTGGAGCCCCTGCTGCCCCTGCTGCCCCACAGATCCCCGGGGAGAAGCAAAGCCACACTCCCAAACCCAGACAAGATCAGCTTCTGGAAGTCGAGGCTATCTGCAGATGCATAAGCCCAATTCATGCTTATTGTTGAAAGCCACGAAAGTTTTGTGTTATTGTGTGGCAATATTTGCCCAACGCAAATACCAACATCTTTTACTGGCTTTCTTCTTCCTTCTTTTGACATGTGCATCCCTTCTCCTCCGCTCGACTCTAGACAGCAGGCTCATGCAAAGAAAATGACTGGCTTTGGAGTCACAGTCCTGATTTTGAACGGCAGCTTTGCTCCTTTCAGACTTGGTTTTTTGAATCTGTGAAATAAGAATAAAAATACCTGTACCACGTTTTCATGAGTAAGTTATATTAAGCACCCAGCATACATCAGATTATACTCAACAAATGAGTGGTAACTGACTGGAAGGGACTACAAACTGAGAGAGCATGTGACTCTTTGTTCATTCTGTTCCCCGTCCCTTGCTCCTCCTATCCCGTTCCTTTCCCCTCAAACCCGTTCTTCTTCTTCTTAGGCTCAGAACGGGTCTCTCATAGTGTGTTCTTTCTGCCTCCAGTACTGTGATAAAGATGGTCATTTTTATTCCCTTCCTGGCTATACCCATTCTCCAGGGACAAGCTTTTTATGTTCAGCTTTCTGCTCGTCTTTAAGGTATGTCTCTGTGTTTGTGTGTATATGATGTTGGCTTGGTCTTTCATGGGGGACATTTAATCCATTATATTTAAAGTAGTATTTATATATTTGGCCTTTTAGCTACTTGATCTACCTTTTTATTCTCTTGTTGCCTTCATTTGCATTAATCTTTTATAAGTTCATTATTTTCCCTCTATTAACTTGTCAGTTAAGGATTCCTTTACTATTCTTTTCGTGATTACCCCAGAGATCACAACATAGATCCTTTATTACTGTCAAAAAACCCCCAGTACTTCACCACTTTCCCAGGAACGCTAGAACCTCGAACATTTTGACTACATCTACTCTCTCCATCTTATGCATTATTGACAAGTACTTGATACTCATAAGACCCTATTTTCATATCAATCAGTATAGATTTATATTTACTACACGTTTATCTTCTGTAGCTTATTATTTACTGTATTTCTATATTTCCCTCTCTTAATCAATATTGCCAGAGGTTTTAGTCATCTTTTCATAGAACCAGCTTTTTTACTTTGCTAATGTACTTTTTTGGTCATTACTTTCTGTAGTTATCTCCTTTCTATGTTCTTTCATTCTTTTACATAAAAAATTCTCATGGGGCGCCTGTGTGGCTCAGTTGGTTAAGCGTCTGTGTTCGGCTCAGGTCATGATCTCAGGGTCCTGGGTTCCGAGCCCCACGTCATTGGGGGCTCTCTCAGCGGGGAGTCTGCTTCTTCCTCTCCCTCTGCCTGCTGCTCTGCCTGCTTGTGCTCTCTCTGTGTCAAATAAATACATAAAATCTTAAAAAAAAATTCTTAAGTTGAGGGGCCCCTGGCTGGCTCAGTGGTGGAGTGTGTGACCCTTGATCTCAGGTTTCTGAGTTCAAGCCCCACAATGGGTGTGAAGCTTACTTTAAATAAATAAATTTTTAAAAAATTTAAAAATTCATGGGGCTCCTGGGTGGCACAGTCGTTGGGTGTCTGCCTTTGGTTCAGGGTGTGATCCCGGCGTTCTGGGATCGAGCCCCACATCAGGGTCCTCCGCTGGAAGCCTGCTTCTTCCTCTCCCACTCCCCATGCTTGTGTTTCCTCTCTCTCTGGCTGTCTCTCTCTGTCAAATTAATAAATAAAATCTTAAAAAATAATAATAATAATTTAAAAATTCTTAAGTTGATAATTTAGTTCATTAATTTTTTAGCTTTTCCTCTCTTGTAAACTTCTTTTTTTTTTTTTTAAAGATTTTATTTTATTTATTTGACAGAGATAGAGACAGCCAGCGAGAGAGGGGAACACAAGCAGGGGGAGTGGGAGAGGAAGAAGCAGGCTCATAGCAGAAGAGCCTGATGTGGGGCTCGATCCCGGATCGCCGAGATCACACCCTGAGCCGAAGGCAGACGCTTAACCGCTGTGCCACCCAGGTGCCCCCTCTCTTGTAAACTTCTAAATACCATTTTCACTGCATTCCACATGTATTAACAATATTTACATTTTGTTTTAGTTCTAAGTGTTAGTAAGTCTGTATGTGATCTCTTCTTTTATACAAGAGTTATTTAATGCAAGAGTTTTTTATGTGGACATTTTAAAGTCTCCAAACATAGTAACTTACAATTCTTGTTGTCTCAGGTTTTCGAATAAAATATATTGCGGTCAGAGAACATTGTCTATGTTCACTTGTTATCTGTTGAGACTTACTTTATTGCACTCTATAGTAATTATTTCAAGTGTTTTATCTCTGTTTGAGAACATATATTCTATAATTGTGAGGCATGGATTTTTACCCCCCATCATTATACAATTGTGTTGTACAAATACGTATTCTCACTGGTTTTTCCATTTGCTCAATCTATTAATAACTGGGGGAGGTGTATTTAAGTAGAACACTCAGGTCATGGACTTGTCAATTCTCCTATGTAATTCTACCAATTTTTGGCGTATAATCTGAGGCTACTTCATTAAGCACAGAGAAATCTAGACCTGTTGTACTTTGCTGGTGGATTACGCTTTTAACTATGTAGATGCCTTACTTCTCATTATGCTTTTTATATAAAAAAAACTCTCGTCAGTATTAAAATAATTCCCTTAGCTTCTTTACGTCTGTATTCTCTTGGTATATTCTTTTCATTCTTTTACTTTTTTTTTTTTTTAAGATTTTATTTATTTATTTGACAGAGATAGAGACAGCCAGCGAGAGAGGGAACACAAGCAGGGGGAGTGGGAGAGGAAGAAGCAGGCTCCCAGCGGAGGAGCCCGATGTGGGGCTCGATCCCATAACGCCGGGATCACGCCCTGAGCCGAAGGCAGACGCTTAACCGCTGTGCCACCCAGGCGCCCCCATTCTTTTACTTTTTTCACTGTTCTTATATTTTTGTGTATCTCTGGTATATAGCCTATTGCTTTGACTTTTGAGCCCACCTTAATAATCTCTTTTATTTAACCAATATTTTTCCTGTTTTCTCCACATATTTGGGCTTTCTGCAAATTCTAGTTCTATTTGTCCCACCTTTACAGGCTTATTTTTTGCCTTTCTTTGGGCAAAATGAGTTACTTCCCTACTTTTGTTTTTAAAAATTTTTCTAATTTTCCCTCCACTATTCAGAATATTACTTACTCCATTTTTTTATGAGTATCCTTGATACTGCACAGTGCATACTTAATTTAATAATTTAATGTAATAATTTAATAGTGCACACTTAATATTTATCCAAAGTTAACCAACATCTTATAGCTTTTGTCCTGAACAATTCATGAATGCTAACACACTCAAATTCTGAGCACCCTACCCCAATTTACATACTCTTTCTGTTCTCTAGTAGTTTATCCAAAATAGAGTTTTGTTGTAGAAGAGGGCCTTTTAGAATATCTCCTCAGAGTTAAAGAAGAAAGCAGAGATCTTTTTCCTTTGTTTCTGCATCAGTTTTTTGCTTTTGTATTGATGTTTCCTGGCTCATGGTTAACTCGTCACTGTTTGGGTGCTTTCTTCCAACTGCTCCCCAGCTCTTAGCCTTGTACTGCTTCTTGGTAGAGCTTTTCAGAGATTCAGTAAATGAACCGAAGGTCCAAGCAGTTGCTGTAGCCCCCCTTTCTGAGATCGTCCCTTGATAAGTAGTCCCTCAGACTCTTCTAAGGGATCGTAAGATGTACAACTAACGGAGGAATCACAGATAAAAGAGCCCAGAGCAGTAGTCTTACAGGAAATCCTGGGAATTTACAGTTTCAATTATCTTCCTGTACAAATGGCCTTTTGAAGCCTTGTCATATTCTGCCCGGATCATTACTAAGATTTATATTCTATTTAAACGAAGATTGTTACTTGTCATACACCTTTGCGGAGGATTGGGTCTTTCTGCTCCAGCTACCTATTACTTCTGCTTCTGGAAGTCCTTATATAAGCTCTGTTCTTTAGCTCCCAGTTTCCACTGAAGAGCCCCTGTCCTACGGATTACCAAATAGTCTAGTTTGTGCTCTTTTTTAAAAAAATCAAATTGCATTCCCTCTCCTTCCTTTTTACCTGAAACTTCCATGAGCATACACAGAAAGAACAGGAACTGTTCATTATAGGATATCCTTACTTTTGCTGCCCTGACAAGAATTCTTTGTTTCTTCTTGTTATTAAGGATAATTTACAATGACTGATATCTAAAGAGAGATCAAAACTTGTCCTTGCCTGCTTCTCAGGGCTTCCCCAAGGAGGAATCAAGTTATTCCACCTACAAGGAGTTGTGCTCTAGTTTGAGAATATTGAATTCTGCCAAAACAGATTAGTGAGTACATGGAGAGGGCTCCCATTTTTCGGCTTTTAGTCTGTTCCTCTCCCACAAATCAGATTAATGGGTCAGTTGGCCAATATCACTAGAAATTTAAGGAGACAGAAAAAAAATTATATATTTCTCTCAGGGGAAGTTACTGTGCCTGGCAAATACTTTGGTCAGCTGAGGGAGATGTTGCAGGTAAAACTAAAAAATATCTGTGTGGAAGACTACCAAATTATTCATGTGCATGGCATATGATAATTCAGTATTTCTCCGTACAGCTTTTGTTCTCCCAAACCCACCACAGGGTCAGATTAACTCTCATCTGGGTTGCTGTCCTTCTTGGGAGTTTGGTGAATCAAAAAGGCTTAGAAAGGTGTACACACTGGCTTATTTTCCTCATGCTGGGGCGGGGGGGGGGCAATCTGGAGGTCGCTGCTCTGCCATGGGAGGCTTGGAGCGAATGGTCTCTGCCAACTTTGCAGGACTCAGTGGGCTGTTTTCTTGACCATCTTGCTGCTCAGTGAAAACAATTCACGTTCTGTTAGATCCTTCAGTTGGGTTGGGCTCTGGAGAAAGAGGCATTTTGTAGTTTGCTTTGGTTCTAGCACTTTACTGGTAATCTACTGAATGAACTCCCCACGGGGTTCGTCGGACTTCACTAGATTCTGCTCTGGACTTTGAGGCCTAAGTTCCGGATAATAAAAATATATTCTGCCTCGATCTCTTTCCATTTATTTCTCTTTGGTAAGTGGGATACAGAAGAGGCTGAATATTCCTTGGTTAGTCCTAAACTAATGGCCAAAACCTCAAATGTTATTTTAATTTCATAACTTTATTAGCATGTGACTTCATCATTTCCAACAATCTACCAATGTTCTTGAGTTGCTGATTAATTTAGAGTACTTCATAGCTTCCTCCAAATCTTATCTTTAAAATCCTGCCTCTTTAGTCTCCAGAAACTTGAATTTGGTACGGTATTCAAGAACACCAGTGTTCTACTACTTACAAAATTCTACAGGGAAGCCCTTAAGGGTAATCTGCGCCCCAGCACCCGCCCCTGTTCAGCTGTATGGTCTCTTGGTCACTGAAGTTCTTGCATAGGCCCTTCGGCTGCAAACTGCAGTTCTGCTCGTGCTCAGGTTTAGGGGAGAGCACGCCCCTCCATGAACCTCAGAAAATCAAGTATTTTCTACGCAAGCAGAGATTTAGTGTCAGCATAGGAAACTTTGCTGGGGGATCGGCAATAAAAGAACTATTTGATGTTCCAACGAACTGGACCAGTCTCTCACTTTTCCTCATGTAGAACTCTCTGGACGGTTTCTCGCTTACTGCAGCAACACAGGTAAATCAGTGAGTAAAGTCACTGTTCTGTTAGAACAAATTTGTTCTGTTACCTCCAGAATTTTATCAGCTCCCATAATTCGTATGAGATAGGAAAGATGATCCTTTGAGGCTGTATTTCACCCAGCACAAATTTGCTTAGAACTTAGATCAGAAATGTCTGCCCATTAGGAGTGTCTTCTGCAAACCACTGGCACAGATCTTACCTCAGTATGCCATCTGTTCCACTCTTGGCTCTGCTAACCATGACCAGCTTCATGGAAAACTACTTTGTACTCCAATGTCTTTGTATGTATGACGTTCAGAACTATCTGGAACCTGAAGCCTTGGGAAGTGAATAACATGGAAAGTTCTAGAAACCAGGGAACATGGCTGCCGGTGTTACTTTTATTTATTCCGTATGTGTATATGTCCAGGACAATGGCTGACTGGTATTAAAGCCCAACTGGTTAACTGGAGCATCATTACTGACCAAAATGAGAATTGCCTTGTTGAGCTGTTAGGGCTGTGGCCTTACTATCCCACCCATTTTCTCTGTACACACTGGCACGTAATGGATTGAGAAACAGCTGAAGAAACCAGGCACAGAAGACAATCTCCCTTCTCATGCTTTAATCCCATACCCTATGCTCCATTTATGGAGGACGCTCACCTGGTCCTTACCACTCCCACACGCAGAGCAGGTGAGGTTCGTAATTATTCAGCCTCATCTCCAAGGAACCTTTATGAGGCAACAGAGATCCTACTATTAGGCCATGAGCTACTACTATTTAGTTCTTAATTACATAAAAAGTGAGATCACATAAGAAAAAGCAAACAACGCAAATACATGAAAGCCATTTACTCCTGGTAAATTCTTCAGGGTTCCAGGTGCTGGGGTTCATAATTTTCCCTGATATCAGAGAACCAAGGCGGGGATGACAGGGGCTGGGTGTCAGTATAGTCTTGATGGCCTTAGCCAGCAGCAACAGCTTAAAAAATTTTTTTTCCCATAATTTGGTCTCAGGTCTTGTGTTCTTCATATAAATGAAGTAACGCAGTCAATCATGGTTCTGTAATTATTATAGTACCTATGTAAGCTGACACTGTTCCAAAATCCCTTCACAAACCCACGCAAAGCGGGCAGGACGGGCGGGCTTGTACGCATGTGGGAATGTAAATGATTTCACTGTGACTTCATTATGCTTTACTGACCCCCCCAACACCCAACTGTGGCATCTCATGTGTTGCAGAAGTGCTGGGGGCAAAACCAAGAGGCTGGCAGAACACTAGGAAGGGTGGGCATGAGAATTCTCACAGCAAAACACCCCACAAGGAAAGAGGCTTCTGACTAGGTCCTCCTTTCTAGCAGGGTCTGGCACCTGGTATTTTGGCAACGGGTTAGGGAGCAGCCTGACAAGGTCCATGTGAAACAGCCTCGAGGTTTTCTCCCACCAGACACCTCTCCCCTCTCTCCCCAGGATCAAAGGAAAGTGCATGGTGAGGAAGTGAACTGGCGAGAGATTGGTACAGTTATCCCGTGAGTGGGTGGCAGAGCCGTGAGGATGCAAATCTCCTGCCTTGAGTTCAGGGCTGTGTGCTTTAAGACTGGAGCCCAGTAAGGACAGAATCCTAGAGGCCGGTCCCCTACCAAACCTAAAGGGCTGTCCCGGGCAACTTTATACGTGAGGCTGTGAAGCAGTCTTTAGGATATGCAACAGCCTATTTTGGGGAAAATATAATAACCACACCTTTTAAGTCTTCTAAATCTCCTACTTCACACCCACGAGGCAGAGGAAGGAATACCCAGTCAAGGAGAAGCCTCCACCCACGTTGTACTTTGGGCAAAAAAAATCTCCTCAAGGTGTAGGAGATGGTTGAGAGGTTCTGCCTGGGGGATCTGGTTCAGCTGTGGGAAGAGGGGACGTAGATCCGGGCAAGTCAGGGAGACTCCCCAAGAAAGGTCTTCCCGAGCTGACAAGAGGGCGTCTCGTCGCCCATCCCTGGGTGAGGGCTGGATGCAGACCTCCTCACACGGGCACCTAGCTAGGAGGTCTTTTCTGAGTGGGTCCTCTGATGCCTGATTAAGTGATAGCCCCTGCTGAAGCTTTTTCCACAGGTAGGGCATGTGAACGGTTTCTCGCCAGTGTGGGTTCTTTGATGCCGGACGAGGTGGTCCCTCCGGCTGAAGCTTTTCCCACATTCGTTGCACCGGCAGGGCCTCACGGAGGCGTGTCCTCGCAGGTGCTTGGCAAACGCGGCGCTGTGGTTGAAGCACCGCCCACACTCGCTACAGAGATACAGCTCCTCGGCCGCGTGTGTCTTCCGGTGCGCCAGATACCGCCTGTGGTCACTGAAGTCCTCTCCACACTCTCCACACAGGTAGGGTTTGCCTCCGAGGTGGATTCTTTGGTGTGTTGTCAGCACAGATTTCTGGCTGAAGCTTTTGCCACAAATAGTACAGAAGAAGGGTTTTTCTCCTGTGTGTGTCCTCTGATGCCGGACAAGGTCTGAGGTCCAGCGGAAGTGTTTGCCACAATCGTCACATCTATAGGGTTTCTCAACAGGTGGAGTTCTCTCAGCCTGGACCAGAGGGGAGGTCTCATCCAAATTCTTCTGGTTTAGGGGAAATTTGTAAGCAGCACCCATTTTGTGAACCTTCTGGTGCCTGGCAAGATGCGAGCTCCGCGTGTAACTTTTCCCACACTCCATACATTTATAGGGTTTCTCTCCTGTGTGAGTTCTCAGGTGTCGAACAAGGTGGGAGTTACAAGTGAAACTTTTCCCACACACAGGACAGTCATGGTGTCTCCCTAACAGGGGGTGGATAGGCATGGATTCCTGCAGATTCGATAAACCATTAACTTGAGAAATATTTGTACCACATCTTTCGCTAAGTCTATTTGGATCATCCTCAAAGACTATTTCCCAGTCTGGAGTCTGGTGGATTTCTGGATCTCCCAAAATAGACCTGCGCAGGTCCTCCAAACATAAGTCCTCCTGCTCAAGATACTCTTCTTCATCTTCACTCCTATCTCCTGTAGAGAGGGTGAGAGCAGAACAGGGGCAATTATGGAGGGGATGATGCCTTCCTCACAACAGTGGGATTTTTAAACGGTCTCGGGAAGGCCAGATCACACAGAGAGAAGCCCATATTTCATAACTGCAGAGGCTGGGAAAGAAGGAAATAACCAGTCAACTGATTTCTGTCATGTGCCAGGCACTTTCTTATACGTTATCTCATGCTGTCAACAAGCCTTGGTGTGGACAAAGACTATTATCCTCATTTCACAAATGTGGACACTGAGGACCAAGAGTTTAAGTGACCTGCTTAGTTTAGGACTACAGCTGCATTCCAACGTTTCCGTTTTTTTTTTTTTTTTTCCTTTCACCATCTTGCATTACAAATCCCTCACACGAAGGATGGGAGGGGGGAGAGGAGGATGAGGACAGAAGAATTTGGCATTCAGAGGGAGACAGGGGTAATGGCCAACAGGTTAGAAGAACCAATGAGAGGGGCACCCCAGAGGGAGAGGGGGAGCGCCAGCTCTGCGGGGGAAGACGCCTTTTGTCGTTCCTCACCTGTGTAGGTAAAACTCAGGATTTCTGGCTCTTGAGGCTCTTGAGGCTCTGGGATATCTGGGACCAAAGGCTCTTCCTCTCTAACGTGGGAGATCTCATCTAGTCTGGGGATTGGAAATGCTGCTCAAGAGAGGGAAAGCGGGACATTACGATTGGTTCAGCAATTCCCCGTGTTAAGAGCAGATCTTTGCTGTTGGGTAGACTGTAGAACAAATGGACAGCCCGGTCAGTGGATCCAATCTGGTCTTTTTAGCTTGAGCACCTCTCACCAAATCCTGCCTATTTCACACCCTTCATCCGCAAAGCAATAATCTAGGACCACTAATGCTCCCTCTTTTCCCATATTCAAGAAAGCAGATTATCTTCAACTTCTATTGCTTGTTTCAAAACTCACACGCTACCTCAAATATACTAAAGCTATATATTATGATTTTATTTTCTTATTAGAAGTTTCCAACCATTTTCTAAGCGTTTTGTCTTCCCTTTAACTTGCAAGGATATCATCTTGCTTAGCCAATCCTTCAGTCTCACTGGTGGGGTAGGCCTAAGAGTAGCGTGGTGCATACAGTCTAAGGTCTAAGACCCCCACAATTTCCAACAGGAGAAAGACCTCTGTGCTCAGAACACCCTAGAAACACTTGAAATTCCTTACACAAAGAGACCACAATTCCACAGTCTTCTTCCAAGACATATTCTCCATAGAACTCTTTCTGTGCTGGATCCAGGTCGCTCCACTGGTCCTGGGAGAAGCATACAGCCACGTCCTTGAAAGTTACCAACCCCTGCAACGACACAGGCTTCAGTTAAAATGGAATGCTTCCTGCAGCCGCCTATTTCGTTCCTGGAAAGAAGGTTACGCCAGGAAACAAAAGGATCGCACACGGGACTCTGGGCTCCCTTTGGGAAATCTGTGGCACCCCAACTTCCTACTTCCTCCTCTGGGCCCCCCAGTCCCACCGTGTTCTCTCAGGGCCGGCCTCTGCTCTTCTTGAGCGTATTGGTTAACGTACAAGGAAAGTCTTAAAAGTCCTCATTAACTCCCTATCTGACACCTTAACGCCACCTACATCTCTGCAAAAATTCACCTTTTCTGGAAGGTCTCCCTAACTGACTTTCTCCAGGCACCCTCGTCACCTGCACGGTTGGCACAGCACACACAAGCCCTTTCGCTGCAGCTAGAATACAATCTGAAACCATGGATGCATTCTATTCCTTTTCTCTCCAGCCTCGTAGCTTAGTTTCGGGGCCCTGACCATGATAAGGGCTTCCTATGTGTCACGGCCTGAGTGCAGTCCCTGCAAGAGGACACCACACAATTTCAGAAATCATTTCTGCAGCAGTGAGTCATTCTTACAAATGACTATCAAGTTTACTCCTAAAAAACCAAACACAAGCCCTCATTCAGCAACTTCCAGGTTGTACTGGAGTGTTACAAAAGAATCCCATTTTGTTAGTCCCTCTCTCTGCGCAGTGGCAAATAGAGGCAACTGAGACTATGACAATTCATCCCATTCGATGCAACTCCTCCCCCCTGCAGACACACCTCGAACTGAGAACTTAAGCTGGCAAAAGGAGAGCGGAAATTTGTGTCCTGTCCGACCTGTTCAGTATACAGCTAATGACTGGTGGTTCTTCAAATTCTCTGAGGCACAGAGGGAAACTAGAGCATACCTGTGAAAGAGCGGTAAGAAGGGCCACCATCTCTGGGTTCCCAGTGTTCCTCTCTTCAGGAAGGTCTGCGTCCTGGGACACTGGAACCTCTACGAAGAAAAGGCGCCGGGGGTCAGCAATATGCAGTGTGCCCGTGTAGGTGGCAAACAGCTGAGCAGCTCTCATGCTCTTTGGTAGGAATCAGGACACTGGCTGAAAGGCAGCTCAAGTCATCCCACTGCCACCATCTGGAACACGACTGAAATGCCAAGAGGACAACCGAGGATTGGCTGGCTATTTAAGTGCGGCTGG
>NW_024424008.1:44828656-44863928 GCF_017311325.1 Ursus maritimus | reverse complement strand
CGTCTGGGGGGGGGGGGGGGGGGCTCTAGCTAGTACTGTCTCCTCTTCTCAACACCCTGGATTCTGTGATTTATTCCCGCTCTGCTCCACACCTAGCTTCCTTAGTGGAGGGGAGATATCCCCCTTCCCAAGCTCTGCCCGCCACACACAATGCCCCCCTACTGCTGAGGCTTCCCACCGCTCTCCTGCAGGGGCTGGAACTCCAGTTCACGGCATAGGCTCTGCTCTTCTGGTGGCCCCAGATCTGGGCTCTGTGTGGTCTCCTCACGGGACGCCTCGGGAGTCGAGGTCTGCACAGGGTTCCGCAGCTCACTAGGGGACCCGGGCTCTGCTCCTGGACGCACCGTCTCCTCTGACAGGACTTCCTGGCCATGAACATGGACAGTCACCTGGGAATAATTGCAATTTCCAGTCAGCATGGAGTCAAGAGGAAAGTCTCGGTTGACATCAGGGCTTGTTTTAGGAGAAGCTGCCAATAGCAACACTCCCAGAGGGTCCCAGATGAGGAGGGGAATCTCCGATTCCACCGGGGCACGCAAGAGTTGTTGAAGGTTATCCTCACCAGGGATGTCTGGATACTGCACAGCTTCCTCACTCCCCTCAACCCTGCCCCTGTCTCCCAGAGCTCTGAGATACCCATCCTTCCCATCTGCACCTCTCCCACCGGTAGCTCTCCTTGTTGTTTGCTTCCCTGTCTTACTGTCCCCAGACGGGGATCTGTGACTGAGAGTCTAGAAGAACCTTTGAGGAAGCCACAAAATTGGCCTCCCCAGGAATTGGAGGTCCAACAGCCAAAGAAAGGAAAACCGAAGCCATGGGACCCTCGAGTGCTGAGGTCCCTAAGATGGTCCCTAGGCAGGTGTTTTGAAATGAAAGTCACACTCACTCACACACACAAACTCACACACACACGCAAACACACACACCTCTGCCCCTTATGAATCTAGGTGCAACCCAAGAGCAGAGCCAATCAGTTTTAAAGGGTAAATGACAGGGGCCCTGTATGTCCTACCCCCAAATCCATCCTTCCAGCAAATAGTCCCCCTCCACATCACACAGATCAGGACTCCCCCTCCTCACCCACCGCCTTGGTCTCCTGGGTTGTTTCTGCAAACCCTCCACCAGCGTCACCGCTTCCTCGCCACTCTCTGGCCGTTGGCCCCGCACCCAGCTCTGCAGTTCTCCAGGCAGGACAGTGAGGAATTGTTCCAGCACAAGCAGCTCTAGGATCTGCTCCTTTGTCCGCCTTTCTGGCCTCAGCCACTGATGACAAAGTTCTCGCAGTCGAATGAGAGCTTCTCGAGGGCTCGCTGCTTCCTGGTAGCGAAAGCGCCGGAAGTTCTGGTGTGAGGTCTCAAGCACAGGGTCATCTCTCTGTAAGACAGACTCTGGCCTACAGGTGAAATCATCCTCCAATTTCACCATCAGAATTCCCTCTTCTTCCCAAAGATCCTGGTCCTCTGGTTCCAAGGCTGTAGCCATTGTTTGGCTCTCGGGAGGAGAGGGTCTCACACCATCTAGAGCTCACACCGGCATTACCCTCTAGTCTCAGCCTGGGCACCTCAAGGAGTTTCTCCCAAGGGACCTGGGGCAGAGAAGAAGAGACAAACAACAGTATAAGCATGAGATTATACACAGGGAAAACAGTTCTGAGTTCACTCATAACCACGCGCACATAACTTCCTCACACTATTAAATCCCTACAACCATCAGCTATAAATAGATTTGGTTGAAACAGGATGATCTGTGCCTCAAGTATGTTCTCTTACCCCCGTCCTCGGCCAGGTTCACACCCACAGAGAAACAGAAGAAAAAACTGCATCTCTACTTCATGAACCCTGTGAACCTGTGAGGAAAATGGTGAGGACAAAGGACGCTGCTCATCGCCTGCTGGAACACATGGTACTGACGACCATCTGTGTCACACACATGTTTACACACACACTGGGATGTGTGTTTTGAGGAGAGACGCAGCCGCCAGGCTGAAACACATGGGGAAGCCTTTATGAAGGCTCATCTCAAACTGAATCACACTTGATATGAATTCCTCTGTAAAATGGAGACTCTCAGGGATTTGAGGGGCAGACCGTGTGAGGAAAGCCCCTTATACAGCGGTGGGCGCACAGGCACCCCCGAGAGCAATCTTCCGCTTATTAAGACATCTTAATGGGAAGACCTCCAGACCCTCAAACCCAAGTGTTCAAAACTGAACTCATTATGCTGACTCCCAAATCCACCCCTCTTCCGGAGATTTTGTCTTGGCTGAGATCATCACTAGCTAAGTAAACACTCAACTTTGTAATCTTTAGACTCAATTCTGAATCTTCCCCGTTGCTTACAGCCCATTAAACCAATTCTATCTCATAAGCCTCTCAATCTGTTTCCTCCTTTTCTTTGCCACAGACAGCTTTAGTTTGGGCCCTCAGCTGTCGCCTGGACTACTGACATAACTTCCTAATTGGGATCTCTGCACTACTCGACCGTGAGTAAAGGGCAGCATAATTATGGTGGAGCTTTTACAAAATGAGCATAGTTCAACACTCTTCTGGATACTCGGATTTAGTCAACGTAGGCAACTGTATCTTCAGAAATGCTACATGTGGTCTTGATGTGTCTGGTGGTGGAGAAACACCTAGAGTGCGTAAGGTTTTAAGGAATGAGGGTCTGATGTCAGACTGCCAGGGGTTAAATTTGGGCTAAAGTTCCTATGCTCCCTATGCCTGTTTCCCCATCTATGGCACGGAGGGAAGGACGGTATCCATCTAACAGCACGACTATGAGAATTAAACATATCACTATCTCTAAAGTGCTTAGAAAAGCAATGGCAACCCAATGTTAATTATCTTTCTAAATTATAGTCCCAACTGCACCACTCAACATTTAAAAATACTTCTTCTAGTAAGATCAGCTATAACATCCTTGGCACGGCCCATGAAGCTCTTCGGTTAGCCCTCAATCGATTCTTCAAGCCTCATAGCCTCCTCTTTGCTGTGTTATCACCAAGCCATCATGGGTGGCCTGCTGATCTCCCAACCAAAACGGGGTGTCTTTTCAGGCCACCATGCCCGTGGGAAGGCTGTTCCTTCTAAATGCAACGCTCCCACCCCCACTTCCAATGCTGCATGCTGTGTCCTGTTTCTTAACATGTCCCCTCTTCTTCATTCCCATGACTTCCTCCGTAGCTCCTTCTCAGTTCTTGTCTGCATTACTCCAACTGCCTCCAATCATAAGCCACCTGCCTCCAAGCTTGTTACCTTCAAGTTACCAAGGGCACTATCACAACAGTGACCGGCATTCTTGGCAAATGTGATCATGTCCCTTCTACTATTTAAGACCCTCAACCATTCCTCCCTGTCTTTTAAGAGAAAAACAAACTCCTAAGTATTATAGATTAGGCAGACTTTCATCTTGTTATTCCTTTCGCCCTCTTCTTCAATCCTTTCCAACACACACACACACACACACACACACACACACACAGAGTGTATGCATGTGAAGCACACACAAGCCCCATGCTTTTTGGCTTTAGAACATGTTGTTCCTTCTGAGTCTTTACCCTTCATTAGGTGAAATTTCTAAGACAGCTCAGACTTCATGTTTTTTGAGATGTTTTCTTTGATCCCATTCCCCCCACCCTTAAACTGGTTAGAAATCACTTGCTTCTGCAGCAAGCTGGGCACACCGCTATCACCATGTCTGTGGCATCGATACTGGGATGCCACGGATACAGCCACGGCTCATGCTTCCCGTGAAACTCCTTGAAGTTTCCGACACTATAATAAAGTGCACAGTAAGTGAAAAACCTCCACTTTGAAGTTTTCTTCCTACTTTTTATCAGGAAGAAAACACCTTTCCCTCCACCATTTCTACTCTTTTTAATTCACTGATCTTGTTCATTCTTCCTTCTAAATGTCTTTCAAATTCATTCATCTCATCTCCGCTGCCACTCCCCTGGTTGAGTCATTATGAACCATTGAAAGGTATTACTAGGACCTTCTAGAAACATGACCATCTCCTACACCACACTGGCATGTATCAGCCTCACCCCTAGTCTTCCTGGTCCTGCCCCCTGCAGACCGCTCTCCACATGCAACTGGAGGGATTCTTCATTTTGCAGTCTTTTGGGGCTTCATTACCTCAGTCCCAGATCCACCTTCAAGGTTAATGATGCGCTCTGAAGAGCTGGGTCTAATGTGATGCTGCCCATCAAATGACCTTAATTTCCATGGCCTGATTATTTATTTTTCTTGTCTGTACCTCGAATGGCTTTTCATTCACTCATGCTCTTATTTCTCTTCCAGTAGCCTCAAACACCCACTACACACTTTCATAGTCTGCTTTAGAGAGTTCCCTCATTTCTAGATCTTGATGTGGTCATTATCCTACCTATTGGATCTGCTGTCTCTACCCCATGGTGGTCTGTTTTCTACGCAGTTTGTAGTTTCTAAAATTTTACGCCTATCTTCAGTGAGACTGTTTTCTTTGGGAGCTCTGAGAGAACACGGAATTGATAAAGTCTTTTGGCTTATTGGAGGGATCTCAATCATCTTAAAAGTCTGAGAACCTATGCCTAGGGAAGCAGACTAGAAGCTCTCCGTGTTTCCATGTAGCGCTGGCCACTAGAGACTGTCTACTATGGAGTCTATATATAAAGTCTGCATTGACAGAAGCACTCCTGTTCTCGGAGGGCTTTGCTCTCTAAAGACAAAGGAACGTACGAGAGGGCCACATAAAACCTGCCGTTTCTAAACCCTCTTCAGAAATCGTGAATTGAGGTTCCCATTGCTTGTTTTGGATTTACTTTGGCAGCTTAGAAAGAGAGGAAGGCAAAAAGATCAGCAATGGTGGGATGAGGGCAGAAGAGGAGTCCCTGGTAGGGCAAGGGGTGGGAAGGAACGGGAGGCAGGCGGTGCCGTGCAAAGAACACTGGGTTAGGTATCCAAAGATGCGCACCCCAGCCCCACATCCTCAAGTGACTGGAGCAGCTCTAAGGGTTCCATGAGACAACCTACACAAGAGCTCTTGTAAAGGGGAAGCCCTCCGCAGATAGCTACTGTCCTAACTCACAGGATTAGCCGAGCTCTGTGAGCTTATGAACTAAAACGTGCTGTGCAAATGTCAAGTGTTAGAAACAGAAAACGGACATCGTTTCCTTCTACGGTTCTTGGGATATGCTATACTCTAAGTCTGCCCTGCAATTTGTTGCCCTTGCTATTCTAATACCTTCCCTCCATGTCTGTCCTTAGAAGGGTTCCACAATGACAGATAAAAACTGATGAGGACTAGAGAGACTAAAGCCAGGCCAGGAAGGGCAAAAAGACTTGGTTCCAGAAGGCTCTGAAACAATGTCTGCAGAAAAGCTTCACAAGCCTAGGCCTGGGCGCGCTCCATGACCTAGTCTCTTGAGTGTGTTTCTAGGGTGTATGGAGCAGGACTGGGGAGATGTGGAAAAGGCAAGAGCTTTCTCCGGTCTTTGGTCCAGCTACCTCTGTCCCTTATCTGAATGTGTCACATGCCAGTGAAGGCCATAACTGCATTCTATTGACAAGAACAGAAAACTGCGGGCAATAAAAGGACATCTGGTTCCTTACCTTAAAATCTTACTACTTGGGGAGAGCTTTCTGGACACTAAATGACAAGGTCTGTGGTCATATAGTATCTACCCAACACAAAGATAGTGATCTATTTACTGGCAAATAATCTTCAGTAGTGATCAGAGAGGTTCAAATGATTATATTTAGCAGATACCTATTTCCCTTCCTGCCTCCAATTTTATTTTTTACCCTAATGCTGGAAATCTGGATATATCCATTCTCTGGGGCTAACCAGACCTTCCAACTGCTCCTTTCATTGTTCTAGAATAGAAATCAACTAATAAAAATTGTTAACTGCCCTGTTTTAATGTTGTACTCTACTTTTTTTTGAGAGAAAGGGAGGGAGAGGGAGAAAGAAAGGATGGGAAGGAGTAGAGGGGGAGGGAAAGAGAGACCCTCAAGCAGGCTCCACACTCAGCACGGAGCCCAACGTGGGGCTTGATCTCACGACCCTGTGACCATGACCTGAGACGAAATCAAGAGTTGGACACTTAACTGACTGAGACACCCAGGTGCCCTGCTGTATTCTTCTTTAAAACTAAAGATTATTCGGTATGATCCTTGTACTGGAGATTATCATTTACGGTTAATTGTTCTGTATACAAGTGCTTACCCATGCTCTCCACATAATGGTTCGGGGCTTTGGAGCCTTGGGTTTGGATCCCTCTCCTCATTTACTGGCCACGTGACACTCCCTAAGTCTTGGTCTCATTTTCAAAACGTGGCTGTACTGCCTACCTCCCGTGGCTGTTTAAGGAGTAAATGAAGTAATGTACAGAATCACTGCAGGATAGAGCCCGGTACAGAGTAGATGCTCAATTTATTTTATTCTCTTTCCTTCAAATTGCTTTAAATCCTTTTGGGAAGAAGGGCAAGATTTAAATGCTAAACAAGCAAACAGTCCTTTATTTCATCGTCAATCCAAAAAAAATTTTAAATGCACAGGAAAAATCTTGGTCTGTTTACTGTTATATCAAAAGTAAAGTGTTAAACTGCAAGAAGAGTTCTTGCTTTGAAAGACTTATCAGCTAAGATTCAGAGCCTTGGAACGCAGATTGGGATGGAACCTTCGAGCCATATTCTCTGGCCCAAGACCGTATCAGTGGAGTTTCTACTTACCAATGTGCACTCCTGACTCCTCCCTCTGACCGGGAGGAGGCAATCTGGGGCAAGTCCAGTTAGTACACCTACTAAGTCCCTTGAAAACTTAACCCACAAGGCCAGGGAAACGAAAGGGAAGGCATGTGCTGACTTTTGGCCTTCTGACACATCATGATTAGTATGCTTCAGGCCGCGTTTAAAAACTATTTCTTTAAAATATTTTTGCCATTTACACCTTTCATTAGATTCAGCATCAAATATCTGAGTTGCGAGGGGAGAAGTGGCTCAAAGCTTATCACGGTGGTTTCAAAGAAACAGGGGAAGTCGGAGTGAAGGGGAAGACAAGAGGAAATAAACCGGGGCTAAGTAAGTAGTGGCGGTGGGTGGTCCAGGGAAGTCAGGGGAAGCTAAGACACGAATATATCTTGCCCTGAAATTCTGGAGACTCTGTGGTTAGGATCAAGGTATTAAGTGGATATAAAAATGTCATTGGGAGTAAATGTAAACACAAATAATGTGAAATAAACTATAAAAACCGTAACAGTTCACTTTATTTTTAATGAAACTGGTTTTCCTAGGTGTGCACCGCAGGCCCGTTGGTAGTCCTGCCTTTGGAGGCAGGTGATCTGTGTTCTACCTTCTCTAGCTGCGTCATCTGGGGACGGGGATGACCTCCCGCCTAAAGGCAGAGAGCTGGGTCATCTTTTGAGGAGCCGTCTTGCTTTCTGATGGCGACAGAGGGGCTGTGAGAGGACCAGGGATATAGGGCTTATTTATTGAATACCTGGGCCATGATATATTAGCCTGAGATGGTGAAAGGGATTTATTCGAGAGTTTAGATGGGCTAGAGGCCAAAAATAGATTTTAAGAGTCCAGAATTGAGGATCTGGCCATCCTGATGATACTGCTTAACGTTCAACATGAAGCTAGGCTTTTCAACCTTAAGGGTGACCCAGAGGTGGTCAATGGCTTCAGGAAAGCAGGTCAATCGACAGGCCTCAGTTTAAAACAGAACATCACAAATTAATGGGAAGTGGGAAAAGGGCACTCACCAAACTTGACACCCGCCCTGAAGAGAGTGACAGCTTTCATGTGGCAGCCAGAGTTAAACTAGCTGTACCCAATTCATTCCTACATAAACATGGCCAATGCCAATCACACGGACAGACAGAGGAACAACTATTTAGTGAAAAACAGCAGGTAAATATATTTTATAACACAGCCTGACCTGAGCAGTCAAACGTGGGTAATTCAGAACAGTCGATTCGAGAGTCATGTATTATGGTTTTAGTTTTATAACTGATATTGTCAAAATACTCTTTGCTTTGTATCTAGATGACTTCTGGCGCTGCCCGAGGCTCCCACGTTTATGATGAGATGATAAAAGATGGGACCCATGCCTGCCGGACCAGAGGAATCAGAGGAGCAGCAGGGTTCCACTGCAGATTAAATCATGGTGCAAAGTGTAGAAGGTGTCCCAGGATGGCAAGGACCTCTTCATTCATTTTTATATTCCAAGTGCCTAACACTTTGTCAAATGCTTGGTAGAAAAGGTGTTCAGTAAAACGTGTTGAATGTTATTGAGCTATTTCTCTTACTCCAACTTGGATATGGATGCGCTAACATTCAGAATCAGTGGGTGCCAGGGCTTGGGTAATAAATCACTCACGGGGACAGTTATAGGAATTTGGCATTGGCATTTATCCCAATTGCCTGGGGGAATCAGGTGGCATGCCATACACTGCTTTACAATGTGGCACAGAACTAGTGGAGAAAAACTTCTTCAAAGGGAAAAGAGAGCAGGGGATATGGTTATTCCTTCTACAAATATCTGCTGAGCATCAACTGTGCGTTCCACACAATCCAAGGGGCGAGGTGGAGTGAGAGGAAAAAAACACGGGCTCTGACCTTAAAGAATTTAATAAGTAGTTAAGAAACAGCAGGGACTCTGGCATACTAACAATTCGTAGCAAAAACCTAAATACGGATATAAGCTATCTGGTCAAAATGGAAGCTCCTATCCAGACAATTAAGAAAATCAAGGGGAGGGGCGCCTGGGTGGCACAGCAGTTAAGCGTCTGCCTTCGGCTCAGGGCGTGATCCCGGCGTTGTGGGATCGAGCCCCACATCGGGCTCCTCCGCTGGGAGCCTGCTTCTTCCTCTCCCACTCCCCCTGCTTGTGTTCCCTCTCTCGCTGGCTGTCTCTATCTCTGTCGAATGAATAAATAAAATCTTTAAAAAAAAAAAAAAAAAAAGAAAATCAAGGGGAAAACTCATCAATATTTCATCTTCCATTTGGCATAAGATCACTAGCATCTGGAGGTTCTGGTTTTTTTAATTTCATTTTCTTAATTTTAAAAACGAAAGAACTCAGACCTAAGTGGTTAAATCATCCACACAAGATCATATTACTAGTTTCTGACACAGAAGTACACACACAAGTCTTTTGATCCCCCAAACCACTGCACTGTTTATGTGAAGGAGATTGGCCAAAGGCAGTGGTTCTTCGTGTGAGAAACCCAAACCAGCCACACGAGCACCTAAAAACTTGTCAGAAATGTGCAGATTTTCAAGCCTGGGCCCAGACCTATTATCAGACACTCTGGGGGTGGCCCCAGCAATCTGTTCGACAAGCCCTCCCTTCAGGGGCTGGAGATGCACGATAAGTTTGAGAGCCGATACCTAAGGCAAAGAACATAAACTTGAGGTTCAAGCAGAAAGCATCCAACTTTTCCAGTGCTGGCCAAATGTAAAGGAAGGTTTGCAAAAGTCAAAAGAGTCTGGGACTGTTTTATGCCTGTGCCAAATTAACTGGAAAAAAATGTAAACCTGTAACTTACCTCATCTGTATAGTTTGTAATGCCCAAGAGTCCCTCACATCGAAGTAAACCTTGCTGTGCCCTTGAAATGACTGTCTACTGCAATATAGTATTTAAAAGAGTGCAAAAGGGGTACAGCTGGAGGAGAAAGGGGGAAAGATTATGAATCCCAGGTATTTGGTCCTAATAGGAAAAATCCCCTTCCTCCCTCCAACCCTGCCCACCCTCTTATACTAGAATCTATCAGCAGAAAGGTACCCAAGACAAAATGGCCACAAACCCTAACTGCTTGGTTGTCCCATACTTCCCATCAACATGCCTCCCAATGGCTTCCTCACAACCTTTCTGAAGTGGCTTTCTAGATCAAGGCCCACGGGGGTGACCTAGAAGAGAAGCTGGGAGGAGGGAAGGGGGACTCCACTAGCTTTCTGTGGCTCCTGAGTCAGGCTGCCCTGGGTGTCACCTGCAGTGTGTGGACAGAGAAAAAGCAACAGTTCTCACCCTAACCTCCTAGTGAGAGCCTGGATATGACAGTGCTCTCCAGGACCAAGGCTGTCAAAGAACAGCTAGGCCTAGGAGCCTACGTTTGGGGTGGTCAGCACAGGGACCAAGGCAGACAGGGAAATCAAAGCGCCTGGGAGACAAGAATCTCCAATACCCAGAAAAATAAAAACTGGGCTGACACCTGAGAGAACGCAGAATATCCATGGCATGCAACCTAACAAACTTTTGGTCAAACCAGACAAGCAGCAGAGGCCTATATACTCCTGCTGTGGGTAACCTTGGTGTTCAGAAGTGCCAAAACTGGCTTGAGAGGTTGGGGGGAGCGAAGTTGCAAGTGGAGACAGAAGCTACTAGCTTGAGGGGAAGCGTGGGGTCGGTCACAGTGGCAGCTGAAAAGCCACAGGCCTAGACGGTGTCCAAGGGTGATAAGATCACGGGTGAGTGTATGTGTGTGTGTTTGGGGGGGTTGGTGGTGGAAAGAGATGGGGCTTGTCTGGGCCGGGAGTCTGCGGGGGATGGGGTGGAGGGGGGTGGCTCTTGAACAAGCTGAAAGACGGGGTAAGAAAAAGCTAGGGGAAATAAAGGGGCCTAGACCACTCCTCCCTCGGTGCCGGGGGGGTGGGGGGCAGTTGGCGCGGAAGCAATGGGAGGTACGAACTAACTGCGTTTCTGCAGGCCTCAGGAGGGGGCGGAGGGCGGTGGCTGCACCGAAAGAAGCCCGGAGCGCCATCCGCGTCCCCAGAGGCTCGAGCTCTGGCCACCAGGCGCCCCGGGGACCACAACGCCCCGGCCCCCTTACTATACTGCCGCCGCCCCTTCTTCCAGGACAGTGCGATTTCCCCAGGCTCTGGGGGGGCGGGGTCTCAGACCTGTCCCCCTCTTCCCCGCCCTGCCCTGCCCTGCCCGGCTCCACGCGATCCGGCCCGGCCCGGCCCGGCCCAGCCCCTCAGCACTCACGGCTCCGACAGCTCCGGCGGCTCCTCCCCTGCCCCGGCTTCTCCCCCACCCACTCCCGGCCGTAGCAGCGCCGCCGGATCCGAGCCGCGCGGGGCCTGGCGGGTCGGAACACGTGGGGCCTTTGCGCCCGGAACCGGAAGCTGGGCTTCGCCCCGCCTCCTCGCGGCTCTGGAGCCCTTCTAGGCGTCGGGAGGTTTGGTCTCTCTCCGCGCTTTGCGCGGGTGGAGGCTCGGAGCGCCCTTGTGGACCCAGCGCTGAAAGCTTGGGGCCAGACCGCTTCCGCCCGCAGGCCCCTCCTGCACCCCCGGGCCTTCAGTTTAATCACAGACCCATTTCACCGTTTTTGATCTCTGCTTTGATTTTGGAGTCTGTACCTCTACTTGTTTTTCTTGATTGTCCGCGAAGCAGGGTAGCAAAGAGAGCAGTTTGGGGTTTGGCTCTTGCATTCACGAGCAGTTGTGGGGCCTCGGGCAAACCCCTCTACCCCTCCAAAGTTCAGCGTTCATCTTCTAAAATGGGTGTAATAATACCGTTGCTCTGAGAGCTAAGGGCTATATTGCATGCGAACTCTTTGGAACGTAGTAGAAGCTTAGCAAGAGAATAGTTACGGTATCCTGTTCTCTTCTGTTTTCTTTGGAGCATGTCTTTGTGTTTCATTAAGACTGACCTTGATCTCATTCGTTCATTTGTGTCTGGGTCAGTGATCTCTGCTATTTTCCTTTTTACTCTCCCTGTCCTTTGAAGAAGTCACCACTCTCCACGTGCCATGGGAGGGCCTTCTCTCCCCCCCAACTATGACTTACACATTTCATTTTCACCGGACACGTTGCTGGGATCAGTCTATTGTGTTTGAAGCCAAGGTATTCATTACTTTTGGTGGAGGGACAGGAATGTACGGTTTGTGAAGGCCTACTGTGTGCCAGATGTTCTCGTTATAGATTCGGTTAATATTTTAAAATATTAAGTTCATAAGTGACACATAAATGTTATTCTAAACATCTCAAATATTGCAGATAAAGTTAATGACCTTTTACTTATGCTGGCTTCCTCATCTCACTCACCAAACGTTTATTCTTATGTATTTACCTTCCAGACCCTTTTCTATACTTCTACATACAATATATATATATATATATATTCATAGAAATCATATTATTTTGTGTGCATGTGCATATATGTGTGGGTTCATGTTAGATTCCTCAGTTTGCTATTTTCTCCTAGTGTTGGACCTTGGAGACCTGTTCATAGTACATATAGAGCTCCCTTATTCTACTTTTTGCATAACATTCCATAGTGTGACTAGCCATTTGCCTATGGATAATATGTGTTGTTTATAATTGTTACTATCACAAACAATGCTATACTAAACATCTTCATGCATACATGCAAATGTTACTCTGGGACAGAGAAAAAATGTTACTGGGTTATAGGTTGTATACATTCAATCGATACTACCAAATTATCTCCCCAGAGATTGCACCAATTTATGACCTAACAGCCATATATGAGAATATTTTCCCACCGTATTCATGCCACTACTTTATGTTGCTAACCTTGTAAAGTGAGGGGTGCTTGGGTGGGTCAGTTGGTTAAGCGTCCAGCTCTTGGTTTTGGCCTAGGTCATGATCTCAGGGTCCTGGGATTGAGCCCTGAGCACTGAGCAGGGAGACTGCTGAAGATTCTCTCTCTCCCTCTCGCTGTGCCCACTGCTCCCCGCCTCCCCCTGCCCCACTCACTCTCTCTCTCTCTCACTGTCTCTCAAAAAAACTTGTAAAATGGGTAAAAAGTGATGTCTCATTATTTTACATTTCCTTTCCAGGATTAAGAATGAAAATGCTTATACGCAAGTAATGAAGATGGAACTTTACATCAAAAACTAGGGGTGTACTGTATGGTGACTAACATAATATGATAAAAAAATATTAATAAAAAAAACAATGAAAATGAACATTCTTTGTATGTTTATTGGTAGCTTGTCATTTTACTATGAGTTTGCCCATTTCTCAATTGGATTTTTTTCTTATTCATTGTTAAATGCTACATATTCCTGATCGTAATCATTTAATATCTATGTAGCAAATACTTTCTTTGACTTTATAGCTTACATTCTAACTTTGTTTATGGTCTTAAAGGTTCAAATTGGATAAATTTGATACACTTTTTCTCTCAGTGGCTTTGAATTTCATGTCTTATTTCAGAATATTTTTTCCACACCAAAATCAGGGTTTCCTCCTATATTTTCTATTACTACTTTGTTGCTCTCCTTTTTATGGTTAGATTTTGAATTTACTTTTGTGATTGGTATAAATTGTGGATTCTAATCTAATACTGCCTATGGTAATTCATTTATACTTTTAAAACACAGAGGTGGGATATTGGCATAACAGAACTACAGAGATTATAATCCATATGCGATGTGATTGGTTTTCTGTCAGTCCAGTTTATTTATTGAGTAACTGGTATCGTGGGACACTGTGGTAGTATATGGAATACAGTTGAGCACAACCTGTCCTCAGGGAGCTAACTTTCTCATGGTGTTTGTGTTTTGGAGGAAAGAAACATGTTTGAATAAATTACTTATGATTGTGGTAGGTTCTACAAAGGAGAAGTGCAGCATGTTTTGAGAGCTTCTGACTAGAGGTCCTAATCCTGGTGATGGTGCTGGTAGAGAGGTGGTTAGGGGAAATGTTCTTGAGGAGTAAGCTTTGAGCAGAATTCTGAAGGATGAGTGGGCAGGATGAGATTGGGGGTGGGAGTGGGAAGTGGGGTAAGAAAGAATATTTTAAGTAATGGGAAATAGCGTGTATGCAAGGGTCCTGTGGTGGAAAGGAACTTAGGGTAGTGGAGAAACTGAGAGGATAGGTGTCTAGGGCTAGAGAGCAATAGAGAAATATATGAGATGGACCTGGTATTGTGAACAGGGATCAGATCTGACAGACCAAAGGTCTTATAGACTAAATTAAGCATTATCTGCTGGGAAGGAAGCCATTGAAGGATTTTAATTAAGTTACATGATTAGATATTCATTTTTATAAGATCCTTCTGGCCACGGAGGAGAATGAAGAGGCTCAAGAGTGAATGTGGAAAGGTGATTTATAAAGTTATTATTGTAGGTCAAATGCTTAGACTAAAGCCGTAGTATGGAGATGGGGGCATTAGGTTGTTATTTATTTTTTAACAGTATTTGATGAAGAGCAAAGAACTAATTATTAGGAAAATTCTGCAGTTGGAAGAGAGAGACTACTTTCCAAAAATCAAAGAAATGGCAGGAGATATTAGTGGAGCGGTCTCATCTGAAAGAGTGTGTCATTCTACTCTTTTAATTGTTCAGTCTGAGACTAGCTGAATACCAGCGACAGAAAGTGATGGTTCTGGGGGCGCCTGGGTGGCACAGCGGTTAGGCGTCTGCCTTTGGCTCAGGGCGTGATCCCGGCGTTATGGGATCGAGCCCCACATCAGGCTCCTCCGCTGTGAGCCTGCTTCTTCCTCTCCCACTCCCCCTGCTTGTGTTCCCTCTCTCGCTGGCTGTCTCTATCTCTGTCAAATAAATAAATAAAATCTTAAAAAAAAAAAGAAAGTGATGGTTCTGGAAGAGTTATGTGTAAATGGCATTTTTATAATTGGACTCATTTAAACTTGCAAGGAGAATACATAATTCAAAGTGGTGGTGAGCCACTTGGTCAGGCACCAGATGCTTAGGTAAATATGTAACCATGTCCAATTCTTTGTGTATTCAGCTTTTCTTGTATTGGAGTTTAAAAATTTTAGCTCCAAGTTGGTTGGTCATTTACGAATATCATGGAATTATAAGAGCCTGATAAAAACTGAGATGACTTTGGATACACCTTAAGGAAGATGGCAGGAAAGCTTTAGTCTAAGGCTCATTGAGAAAAGTGGTCTGTAGCTGGGTAAGCTTGGGAAAGGCATAGTCTCTATCTTCCTCTTGGGAGTTTCTAATGCATGTGAAGATTATTAGAACTGAAAAAGTAAAGCTGAATTTATTACTTGACAGGTAAGGGAAAGCTGTATCACTCAAAAGTGACTTTGGTCTTTCTGAGTTACAAGGGAAGGGCTAGATCCTGGATAAGGAAAGGAAGTTTTGCCCAAACAAGGCAGGAACAGGAGGCCACCATCGATTGGTTGAGGAGAGGATTGTAAAGTCTCCTTTTGAAATGGTCATTGCTCTGGTTTACATCAGTAATAGTGGGCACAGTTCTTCATAAAACCAAGATGATATAACAGGCAGTTTTATATACATAAGCTTGGGAGTTAGAAATTTTTTTCAACATAGCGTTAAAGGTTCTGAGAAGTTGAGTCATGAAGGAACTTGTTTAACTTTGTCTAACTCTGTATGTCCCCCAGTTTGAATACTTGAAACCTGCTTTTAATAACTAATGTATTCTTGGAACACATCATGGAAACAACCGCTTTACTTAAGTGTGTACATTTTTCAGGAACAAATTAACTCGAGCTCATTGTCAAGGATTTGGCTCAGCTGTATGCAAGAGCTCAACCTTGTCATTAGAGTTACCAGTAGTAGAAAAATAATTAATATCCAGGGATCTGAGTAAGAGGTTGTTTATGATATTGTTTGCATGAGTTCTTGTGTAATTTCTTATTCTCTTGGAGAAAGCTGGGGCATGTACATTTGGGGAAGATATTTGGGTTCTAGAGCCCTAGGAAACACGGGGCAATGTAAAGTCAAGCTTTGCCATGTTGTCTCTCTCTGTGGCCAGGGCTCCTTTTCCTCAAAATAGCACTCTGGCTTCTGCAGGCACCGGAGATAGACAACACGTTTCTTGGTGAATTTGGAGGGACCATGTTGGTGAAGATCTAAGGCAGGGCTGCCTAGAAGTCTTGTAACCCATTTCATTCTTGATGTTAAGGTGTTGGTGCTTCTTTGTTTGATAGGTTTCTTCAGCTCTGGTATTTCCAACTCCTAGAACTCAATTTCTGGCAGACTACCAAAAAATGTTTTTTTCAACAGAATCAGTACCAGCACATTGCTTAGGACATGATACCCATACATCAATAAAATATGAAAAATGCGTGAATGATGAATAAATGGTGTCTATTTTGATTTTCATAAATTGGAGTCAAGTGGTACCCTCGCATTTGTTCTCTCCATTATAAGATCTGTCAACGTGTTTTATGTTACCTTCTGTCTGCCATCAAACAGGTAACTCTTAAGGCAAGAGGCTAGACCCAGGGAAACTAATATCTGTGAAACTTGAAAGCAGATTTAAAAAATGTCTTTAAGTAATAATATAACCAGGTGTCTCAATTCCCTTAGATAGGGTTACCTGGAGCCATGCCCAAGCCAATGAAAGTCTGAAGTTCTTCCTAAAATTTCTGCATATTCTGTGGGCATTGCTCTGAATTTTTCTATGGGCTGTCTCTAATTCAAACATCAGTCCAGACAAGAAACTCAGTTCTTCCTTGAATTATACACACAACATACACATGTGATGCTTGCAACATACACATGCTGTTCATACATATGTTTGGTAGTGTGGGAGACTTTACTGAAGGTTCAAGGGGAAGACAGTTGAACAGCATAGAAATGTGGCCTCAAATTGAGGATAGGCATCTCCATTTTTAAAATGCTCTGTAGGCTCCCCAACTTTGGAGAATTTCCACTGGCTCCTTTCCATAGACTTTTCTGCTCTTCTTTTTGGCTCATTTCTCCTGTCTTTACTTTCTTTGCCATTTTCCTCTCTGAGGAGCACTTAGATATTACCCAGATTTTCTCATTCAGGGCAATTTAAACCGTTCTTTTGATGATAGGTTTCTTGATAATATTCATCCTTAGGGTCTCTCTCTGCACCTTCAAATGACCAATTTCACCTGCCTGGCCCCAAGACAGCTCCTCTCGAAGATAAAATCAGATCGGACAGTTGAGATAATAACATTTTCACCTCATTACACTGTGTTTTGCTCTTGCAATTTTCAATTTAATATTAAAAGGAATGCGCAATAATCCTTTTTTTTTTTAAATCACAGTTTAATGGGCTTTTAATGATAGACTTTCTGTGCCTTGGGAAGAGGGGCATATATAATACTTATTATTATAAACTCTGACTCACCTGCATCATCATTCTGTAGAAAACTTTTTCTGGCAAATGTCTTGCCTGAGAACATGGCTAAATGAATGGGTTTGTCTTTGCCTTGAGGGACCTTACAGGATAACCTTACATTCAAGCCCTGTCCTTAATGTAACCTCGGGGCTGAGTTTTCCAGCAAGAAAGCCTTCATAGTTATATTGGCTCTCAGACTTCTTTTGGTTTCCTAGGCACCTGGCCTACCTCGGGTGAAGCGTAGGAACTGGCCTAATCCAATTGGAAATTTTCACATGATGTCCTCAAGTTTTGGTATTACCTGGGAATAAATACATTTAGGTGTATGTAGACATTTGTGTTCTATTAAAATGGAAGTCCCCTTATTAACATATTATCAAACAAAAACTTGGTTTATTTAAAACATTTTTGAAAGACCCATTAGAATTGATTAGGAGCCTACAAGGGATTTCTACAGTGAAGAAACTAAGTACTGAGAAAATGCGTGGGATGGTTTATGCCTTTGACAAGGAAATGAGGCAAGGAGAGTTATTATAAACAAAGAAGGAGACAAGATCCTTACATTTTTTTTAAAGTTACTGACAGTTGTCCTTGACTTTTGTGGTTTCTACTTGATGCATCTGAAGGTATTCTGGGATTTCCTTGTTGGAGAATGAGTTTATTTCTTTTGAAGGACTCCTGGTTCATTTATACATAACGAATTCTTACAGGAGACTTTAACCATCGTAGTTTGCTTTTACATCTTTATCTTCTCCACGGTCCTCTTTCACGTGTAATTTTCATATCTGCCTTGCGTTCATTTCGACGTGTTGCATGTTTTACTGTGGATGATGAGTCTTTGGACAAGCCATTGCCTTCCTTAGGGCTGCTTTTACCTCCTTGTTTCTAATTGTATAAATAAAGGGATTCAGAAGGGGTGTGAGGATAGTATTTAGCACTGACACCACCTTATTAATCTTAAAGGAAGAGTGTGTTGTGGGTCTCAGGTACATGAACAAAACAGCACCATAGAGCAGGGAGACTACTGTCAGGTGAGAGGCACAAGTAGAGAAGGTCTTCTGTCGGCCAGTGGCTGAAGGGATCTGTAGGATGGTGGACAGAATATAGATATAAGAAATCATCGTGAAGAGGAGTGACCCTGGGATCACCAGAACTGTCGCCAAAAGACCCAGGAGCTCCAGAATGCTTGTGTCTGAGCAGGCTGCTTTCAGAATGGGACCAACATCACAGTAGAAATGATTGATGACATTGTTGCCACAGAAGGACAACTGGATGAGCAGCAGCATCTGACAAAAGACAATGGTAAAGCCTACCAGCCAGGGACTGAGGGCAAGTTGCAGGCAGAGGTTGGTGGTCATAATGGTGGGGTAGCGAAGGGGCTTGCAGATGGCCAGGTAACGGTCAAAAGACATGACGGTGAGGATAAAGAACTCAGTGGTGCCCAGGAAAAAGTGAAAGAAGGCTTGTAGTAGGCAGCAGGGGATGCAGATAGCTGTTCTTGCCACCACAAACGTTTCCAACAGTTTGGGGATGACTGTGGTGGTGTACCAGATCTCTAGGAAGGACAAGTTACAGAGGAAGAAGTACATTGGTATTTGTAGCCTAGGCTCCACCCAGACAATGGCAATTATGAGCCCATTGCCTGCAAGGGTTAATATGTAGATGAAAAAGATGACTATAAAGAGAGGGATCTGTAGTCCTTGGATATCAGGAAAGCCTAGGAGGATGAACTCTGTGATTGTCGTGCCATTTCTCATGTCCCTTGATACTCTAGAAAGACAAGCAAGAAAGTAGCTTCATCAAATTTCATGCTCAAACACACGGTGGACACAAAAAAGGAGGATTCTGATTCTATTTAAGGTCCTTCAGGACACTCCCCCTCCTTTGCATACACACATATGTCCTCAGCACGCCTTTCTTACTCAGGATTGGGCTTGTCCTTTTGCCAGCGAAACCATCTTTTAATGGACTTTGAAAGTGCCAAGTACACTTGATGAGTGGAAAAATACTTTTCCACCCATATACAGCTATGAGAATAATCCCTGCAACATGGTTTAACTGTCAATAATCCATATGATTTTTAGAAGTGTATATAATGGTATATCTGCAAAAACTGCGCTGTGGGTTCATAAGAAATAATCCACACCCCCCTATTATATTCCAAAAGAAATTCTTGATTTATATTACAAGTATGTTTAAGAAAGCTGATTTTACAATCCCCCCATCTCTCTGTGTGTATTTATACAAGTAAAAATCATTGCTGTTATATATTAGCGGTGAAATACAACTTTGATAATAGAGCAGATGTTTTTCTCAAGAATCCGCTTCCAAATTCTAATTCAGACTCTTAACAAAGGAGACTAAAAAACATTCAAGTGAAATGAATAAAATTGCTAAGCAAGTAGGAAAATGTACTAAGCTTTAATTCAAAATGCCAAGACCAGCTGAATTAGGGCCTAATATGCAGAAGTACCTAATCACCGTATACTGGATAAAGATCCATAGACATGAAACTAAAAAAGTAAAAAGGCTAGCAAATGCTTGAGATAACAAACTGGGTCCTGGAAAGCACATCCCTACCAAAGCCTTCCTTTATGACTAAGTGTCTTTCCATACCAAGCAAAGCATTCTTATTTGCATATGCAAATTCATAGGTTGAGAACTTTCTTTCTGTTCTCTTAAAATTCACTGGAAAACAGTAACACTACTTCCTCTCTTATTGAAGATATTCTTCCACATGGTTCTTCTTTGCAGTGGGTAAGGTAAATTGCTATGAAATGAATTGCCCCATTTTCAAAGTGTGGGAAACTTCGCATGAAAGAGGCGGCTCATGGTTCATTGATATGTGGCTTCGTTCTATCCTCATACGAGAGAACAAGAAATCTTTGAGAGCCTAGAGGAGAAAAATATTTCCATTTCCTCCCACCTCTTTTCTAGACCAGGAAAAGATTATTTTTTTGCCTATTAAGTCAAAAGCTTCCGTTATTTCCCATGAGACTATAAGAGACAGAGAAGTATTTGAATTTCTGCTGATGGTCAGTACTGCCAGCCACGAATCCCTCAGAATGGGGTAGAAACAGATTTATCTTCATTCCCTACTCAGAAGGGAGTGGCAGTCTGTCCTGCTTAATACAAAATTTCTAAGGGCTAACCATTCCACAATTGGGGGAATTAAACCTGTATATTCCATAAGCATTTGCTGAGAGCTCCTATGTTCCAAGTCCTCCTAGAGGACTAAGGAGCTTATCATTTAAATAGGGAGAGAGACCGTGTATGATAATTACAACATAACCCAGTGAGTAGACAGTATAGAGTTGTACACAGATTGTTTTGGGGACACCCAGAGAGACCCATTACTCAGCCTGGGGAGGGGTTAGAGAAGATTTTCCAGAGAAGGAGATGCTTAAGCTGAGTCTAGAGGCATTCAATACGAAAAGAGAGTGGGGTGGGGAGGGAAAATGCATTCCAGACAAGGCCTGAAGTTTGTGAACTAGAACTAAAGCAGAGAATTCAGCTGGAGCTGGAGCTGGAGCTGGAGCTGGAGCTGGGAGTTGGGCTGGTCCAGACACTTCTGATAAACTAACAGGTGGGGCAGGCCTCCTGTAAGTCACGATGGGTTCATGAGACTTTTGGAGGAGAGAATTTTGAGTCAGGGAGTTTGCGAATTTGTGCATATGTGTATGTGTGGAAAATACGGTGTCACCTTTCTCGGCAACACACGTACACATGTATCTATGCTTCATGGAGGAAGAGCCTGCAGGTGGTAACTGAATGGGCTCCGTTGAGATTCTGGTCACAGACAGAGCTGTTATGTATCCAGTGACAAAGCAAGGCATATACAAGGAGATAGAGACTCTGCGTACTTTTGTAAGGGACCATGACTTGGCTTTGGCACCACGAGGATCCAGGAGTCCCAGCAATGGTGTCGACTGTCTGGACCGCCAACTAGACTAGGGTTGTGAGTGCATGTGAAGTTTTGTGAGATTTTGAGAAAGGTCAGATGGCGTGAGTTAGCAGGTAAAAGCAATATTCAGAGAAAGACAGGAAAGTAACCTTAGGAAGCTAAGGGGATAAAGTTAAAATACTGGATTAAACATTGCAGTCGACATGCTTACCAGATTTAACTATATAGTCTAGACTCTTTTTCTTTTCCTTCGGAGAAGTCACGACATAGAGGGTCATATGGCGTTCCTCCTCATCTCCCCATAGCAATCAGGAATTGTCCTGTTCGTGTTACCTCCTTACTTTCTAATCTGTTCCTTCTGTCTCTTTGAGGCTATTTTTGTTCATGTCATTATCTTTCATTAGGATCAGGACAGCCTCCTAACTGAACTCCCTGTCCCCTGATCTGTCATACTCTTTCCTATCCATGCTTCAAACTGTAGCAAGAGTGGTCCTTCTCAAATGCAATTCTGACCACGTCACTCCTCGGAACCTTGAGGGTGGTAGCATACAGACTCTTTGGTGCGACATTCAAGGTGTTGATGATCGAGTCTTACCTCACCTGATCTTCCAGCCTGATCTGCCATTTTCCTTCCCCATTTCACGCTCTGTGCTTATTGAGTTACCCAAGTTTAGAGTTTGGCTGACTCTCTGTAAATAAGATTTCCCTGGAACCACACTAATTTGTTTACCTATTGCCTGTGGATGCTTTGGTGCTACGATGGCAGAGTTGAGGACAGATGGCAGAGACTCTAGGACCCCCAAAGCCTAAAATACTCATGATCAGGCTGGCCCTTTACAGCAACAGTTTGCTGGCCCCTGCTCTGGCTGCCTGAAGGTGCCATCTTCTCGTCACTTAATCACTGTGCATGCTGTTACCTTGGCCTAACCCCCCCCCCCAATCTCTCCAGCATTTGGCTAAGTCCTATCTGACTTCTAGACCCCAGCCGAGGAGCCATGTCACGGGAAGCCTCCTCTGACTTCCCATCTCCAGTCTAGCTCCGGTGTGACTCCTACCTACCCCCGCACCGTGACCCCCTGGGCATTTCCATTTCTGAATGCTTACAAAATTGTATTTATAGTTTGTTTGGCTTCCTCCACAAACTCTAAGGCCTTGAGGGCAGCAATAATATCTGTAGGGCCTAAGCATGGGCTTGGCATAAAATAAGCCCTCAAAAGAGATTTTCTGAAGGATTATATAAATGGATAGTTTGTTGACACTGTGTCCCCAGTTACCTATGAGTTTATGTAGACTGATACATGTATATGCTTATAAAATGCTACTGTTATATTTCAAAGGCTGGAGACATAACAGGGACTGTTTGCTAAATAATTTGTCTCCAAGTCCGCTGCTGCTTCCAGCTTTTATGTAAATTTTGCTGCGTGCAGACCTTTCTGCTCCATCTTTCCCTAATCAGGCTTCATGTTTCTTACTGTGTTCTGGTTATTCTCCCTGGTCTCCAGACTGCCCAGAGTACAGAGAGCTTTCTTAACCCACTTGATGCTCAATGGTTTGAGGTAGAGTGGAATCATTTTTTTTTTTTCCTGAGCTATGTTGTGGCAATCAAGCATCCTTCATTTTTCTTGAACTTTTCATTGTCTCAAAAGAAAAAGAAAAGTAGAAGGGTATTAACATATATCTTTTCTGAGTCTGGGCTAAAGGCAATACGTCCCAAGCCTCATCCTTTGTTTGTTTACTTCTTCTTTTTTTTTTTTTTTTTACCTGTTGCTGACAATTTCAATTTTTCAAGACTTTGATCATGTTGTACATTTGAAGATGCCAATAGTGTTCACCCAGGTACAGAGGCACCTGGATTATACTCTATAAGTTGCACAAAGGGAAGTGCATCAAGAATCACTATTTGGGGAACTGTGCAAAACTGGAGTGCACAGAAAGGCAGCCAGTTTGAAATTCACCCCAAGGATCGCTGGTCGTGGGTAAAATGCAGTGAATTAAGACGCTTGCTGGTCCAAGTCCCGTCAGGGTTATGACGTTTCTATATGAGCCCGAGATGCATTAACTGGAATTTGTTTCAAGGCTTCGGGGCATCAAGGCTAGCCGTGTCTATTCATTCTACAGAAGAGCAACACTTCACCCAGAATGGTACTCTTTGTTTCTCTGTAGCAAAGCACTACTCACAGCACTGATGATTCCCAGGGAAACACTTCTGGTCCTGAGGTGCTTCCTTATCCACGAGAGAACTGAAAGGAAAGGAAAGATATTCTTATAAATGCACAGAATTGAAACAGAAAATTTCCTTCTTTTTTGTACCAGGAAAATGAATCTCTCTAAAATTTAAGATGAGTGCTGTTATGCATTGCTGAATTCCATTCATAAAGCTTTCAAGAAATAGCAAGATTGCTTCAGTGTTTAAGAGAATTGTGTTGAAAGTGATTAATAGATCAGTTCACACTAGGTCAAGATTTCTTCTCTCAGCACAGCAGTTTGTTAGTGGGGCACTTGCCTGGCTTCCTCTGGGACATCAGTCTCCATAGATGTGCTCCAGAGACTCCCAGGAGAAAACAAAGTCTCGCTAAAAGTTTATTCATAAGTCAAGGTGGGACACTGGCAGTTTTCTAAATTCTAATTGGGACCAATCATCCCTCCCCTCCTGAGATAATTAATCAAAATTGGAGACTCCGTGGTTTTCTGGGTTTTAGATCTTGAATTTCTCAGTTTCTGCAAGAATTAAAATCAGTGGTTTCTTAAGTAAATGGGATCCTTGATTGAACTAAGTTGAATCAAGGGTAGGAAATTTATGACAAGGAATAATGTGACAAGTGGCCAGGTATGCACAAGTGCACGAGTGAATGGCGTAGAATTGTACGACTTTTTGGGTAAATTATCTTATGGTGATAAGTGAAAAGATGGGGTTTTGAACTCTTGGGGGTCAACAGAGAGTTGATGGATATAGCAAGCATAACTCGTTGGGGAACCCTCTGCAAAATGAGAAAATAGAGTTGGAATTGTAATTAAAAAAAAAACTTTCATGAGGTATAATTTGCATAGAATAAAATGCACAGTTCAGTGGGTTTTGACAGATGTGTATATCCACGGAATCACCACTTCAATTAAGATTTCGAATGTTCTCAGCGCTCCAAAAATTCCTTTGTGCCCACTTTCAGTTAGTCTACCTCAACACCTTCCCTCCCACCCCTACAACCACTGCTCTGATTTCTTTGGCTACAGATGAGGCTTGACTTCTGTATGATTTTATATGAGTGAAATCATACCATCTGTATTTTTTTTGTGTCTAAATGCTTTTCACTTAGCAAATGATTTTTGAGATTCGCCCCTATTGTCAAATATAAAATGTTCATTCCTTCTGATTGCTGAGTAGTATTTGATACGGTTCAGGGCAGGCTGCCCCCAAATATAACACATTGGTATATCGATTATTTAAAATTAAAATGACTTGAGAAGTGGCCAGTGTAAGAAGGACACTCTGAACTTCCCTTGTCTCCCTGAAAGCAGGAAACAAACCTCCCATGTGAGGTATACCCTCCCTGAACCAGGAGGAAGAGAGACATTCTTATCACTAGAGATAGAGAATTTAGGGCCAAGAAAGCTATAAAAACAATCATTGTTACTTTACCAATTGACCTCCCCAAGCCCAAACTTCTCTGTCTTGTCAGTTCCTCACAGATTTATTGTTTCTTTATCTAAAAGATATAAAAGCTGCCTTGTTTGGTCACTTCTTTGCATCTCGTATTTTTATGAGCTCCTGTACATACAAGATTAAAATTTGTTTTTTTTTTTCTCTTCTTAGTCTGTCTTAAGTCAATTCAATTATTAGACTAGCCAAAGAAACTAGAAAGGAAGAGAGGGAAAGTTTTCCTTCCCTGCACATTCCATATTCCATGAACATACCACACCTTATTTATTCGTTTAGTGGTTGATGAACTTTTGAATGGTTTCAGTTTTGATTATATGAATAAAGCCGGGGCAAAGAGGAATCTTTTTGTGAGCATATGTTTTTATTTATTTTAGACGAATAAATGTTAGATGAATTTCCTGAGTATGAGGTAAGTGTATGTTTAATTTTTTAAGAAAGAGCCGAATTGTTCTCCAGTGAGATCTCACCATTTTGTTGTCCCATCAACCAACATACGAGAGTTCCAGGTGCTCCACGTTTTATCAATATTTGTTATTGTCAATTAAAAAAAGGCATTATTGTATGGGTAGGGCTTTCTCATTGTTAATTTAATTTTCATTTCTGTGATGACTAGTGATATTGAGCAAATTTTCATATGTTTATTGACTTCATATATTTATTTCTTGTGAAGAATTAATTTAAATATTTTATTCATTAAAAATTAGATTAATTTTCCTTTTATTATTGTCACATAACTTCTTTATTCTAGATATGAGTCCTTTGTGAGATAAAAAAATGAGATTTTTCCCCTGTTCGTGGCTTAGTAATAATTTTTTAAAAAGATTTTCTTTATTTATTTGACAGAGAGAGCACAAGCAGGAGAGCAGGAGAGGGAGAAGCAGGCTCCCTGCTGAGCAGGGAACCCAATGAGGGCCTTGGTCCTAGGACCCTGGAATCATCACCTGAGCTGAAGGCAGATGCTTAATGGACTGAGCCACCCAGATGCCCCATTTTGAGTTAATTTTTAACAGGTCTCGTAGTAAAAATTGTAGTGCAGGTCTTGTAGCAAAAATTTTTCTGTTTTTGCTTGTGTGAAAATTATTTACATGCCTTTCATTTTGAAGGATATATTTACTGCATAAAGAATTCTAGACAGTTTATTCCAGTCCAGCCCCAAGCCCAAGCAGTTTAAAGATATTGTTCCATTGTCCTCTGACTTGCATGGTTCTCATGAGACATAAGCAATGTATTATGTATCTTTCCATATTTATATAACATGTATTTTAATGTGTGGGTGTGTGTGGTGAGTATTTTAATTTTTTTTTAAAGATTTTATTTATTTATTTGACAGAGACAGACAGCCAGCGAGAGAGAACACAAGCAGGGGGAGTGGGAGAGGAAGAAGCAGGCTCCCAGAGGAGGAGCCTGATGTGGGACTTGATCCCGGAACACCGAGATCATGCCCTGAGCCGAAGGCAGGCACTTAACGACTGCGCCACCCAGGCACCCCTTAATTTCTGATAACAATTTTTATCATTGATTTTTGGAAATTTAATTATGATGCGTGTAGATGTAATTTTGTTTTGTGTGTTTTGCTTGGTGTTTCTCAAGCTTTGTGAACAGGTAAGTTTATATTTTCCATCCAATTTTGAAAAATTTTTGTCATTATGTCTTTGAATTTTTTTCTTCAAATATTTTTTTCTGCCCTCACCCTTTTTTTTATCCTCCAGTTATACACACATTAGATTGTTGGGTGGTGTCCAAAAGCCACTGAAGCTCTATTTATTTTGTTTTTAGTTTTTATTACTATGTTTAGTTTTTATTCCTATGACATGTAGTTTGGATAGTTTTTATACTTAGTCTTCAAATTCATTCTTGTGAAGTCTAAACAGCTATCGAACCCATTTAGTAAAGTTTTCACTTCAGCTCTATATGCTCTTCAGTTACATTTATGTATTTTTTAATCTTCCATTTTTTTCCTCATTATGTTCACATTAAAAAAAGAATCTTACAAAATATTTACCATAGCGATATCAAATTCTCTGCCTGATAATTCTATCATAATTCTATCATCTCTGTTATTTCTGGATGTGTTCCTATTGACTGATACTCCTTTTCATTTTGGATCACATTTCCTTTTTATTTTTGTCTAGTAAGTTTTGGTTGGATGTTGGACATTATGATTCTTGTTGAATTCTGTGTCTTGTTTTCTTTCCTTAAAGAGTATTGTAGTTGGTACTGACAAACTGTCAATTTATTTGTAAATTAACCTGATTATTTCAAGATTTTCTTTTGAAGCTTTGTTGGGTCACAGTGGAGTAAGCTTCATTTTAGAGCTAATTTCTCTCTACTGCTAAAACATAGAGTTTCTAAGGCACTGGGTGTTCAATGAGGTGCTTCCATTCTGATTGCTTGGATCTCAAACATCTAACTCTCTGCAAGCTCTTTTGTTCAGTATTCACCTCCCCAGTAGCTGTTCTTTCTCTCATAGTTGTTCTTTGCCTGGGCTTGTGGAGTCTCAACCTGTGCATGTGTGTACAGCTTATTATTTTCAGCTATAACCTAGAACACACTCCTTTGCAGATTTCTGGAGATTTTTCTTTTTCATATTCTGCCCCTAAGTTGCTTTAGTCTCTTTGAACTCTGAACTCTGTTCCTCTACCTGCTGTGCCTTGCTTGGGTTTGCCCTCCAGTGTTGTCCAACAGACCCCTCCAGGTGGAGAGCCCTGGCTATTTTAACGTTCAACTAATTTGTTTCCCTTCTTTCATGGATCTCCATCCTTGAGCTCTTGTCCAGTGCCTGAAAATAGCTGTGTCATGTTTTTTTTTTTCCTAGTTTTTCTTATGTGTTTGTGGTTGGAAGGTTGGTCTAGTAGGATTATTTTGTCATTGTTGCTTATTGGATTCTTCCAAAATAATGGAATGGAAATTTGAAAGTGCAGTGGCACCCAACAGATGATTTATTCATAATCGAAGAGACATGAGATAGTTCAAAAGCAAGGAAGGCGGTATGAGGAGGGGAACAGATGCTGATCTTAGAGAAGGAAGATTTTTCTCCAGCAGAAGTGAAAAGAAGAATCACATATTCTAGATATGTGCTGTTATTATTGTTAGTATTGGTTTTATTGTTAGTATTATTGATACTCTTTTCTTGTCATCTCTCAGAACATCCTTCATCCAATAGTCTACTTTCTTTGGCTACAGTACCTCCCTTCTCCCTCACCAAATTAACTCTTGCCTTCTTCCTTAAGAAGGCACAATTCTCTGTTTTAAAGCAAAACAAAACAAAATTTTGATGTCCTAGCTGTCTTGGACTTATTTTACTGCAAAATTTCTTAAATAATATGTAACATCACCTCTGTTTGTTTGTCCATCTTTAGTTTTCTGAAGTTTAGTTTCCACTTCATAATTTACTGAATTTATATACCCAAGATCATTCTTAAATTTTTAAATTATCTTTCAAATCTGAAAGGATTTTCTTAGTGCATTTTTCCCCCCAAAACAACCTGTAGTAGTCAGTACCACTGACTACCTCTTTTTTGGAAAGCTCTTCTCTCCTGCCTTTTATGACTACACATTCTTGTCTTCTCTGTCTCCTTCTTCCCCCTTCCCCTTGTCTTTTATTCCTGAAGGGAAGGTCTCAGTTTTTCATAACTTATTCTTTCTTTTATGTAAAGCTGGCCAGTCCCAATAATGACTAAAATACATTCAGTTAGACATCTTGTTTAAATGAGAATTCTTTAGGTCCATGTGTGGAATAATATAATAAAACCCTACTGAACTCATCTATATGTTTTGACTTCACCAACCTTTTGTCATATAATATTCAGCAAACTTCTCATCTGTCTTATAATATTGGGATATTTAAATCAAATTGTTAGATCATATATCTTGATGTGATTCAGGTCTGGGAGCTATAACGGGAAACAGTTCAAAGCCCCTTCAAAATTGGAATATTTGTAAATATATTTGGAAGTTGAGATGGTCCCTGAATGAAGTGAATTACAGAGAAGCAATCTGTAAACTCTGAGGAGAAAAAAAATCACCGTATGTGAGAAATCTGGTAGGTCGGGTTGGCTTATCAGGACAAGGAGACAGTGATGTTCCCAATACAGGACAAGCCATGCTTGTCCACTCTCCTGATCCAGTGATCTTTGCCCTGTCCCAGGGTGCTTGCTTGCTCTGGGAATGAGAAGACCAGGGTTAAATGAGGAACTTTGTTACAACGGAAACAAATGGCTGTAGGAATTGTTTCTGGGAATATTCACCAGGCTGACTCACTTGGATGTCATGACCTGAAAGAACAGGACTGTTCTTTTCTAGCTTGCTAGATTTTTCTAGCAAGCACCAGAATATGTGGTGTAAGAATAAATAAAACATAAAAAACAAGAGGCTTAATTCTCCCTGTTGAAAACAAGGGAAGGGACTTCTCTCTTCTCCCATTTATGGGGTATTTACTTTAGAAAACATTGAATTATAACTTCTTTCTTTGTCTCTTTGAAATGTGTATAAATTTTTTAGAAGCTAAATAAGCCTCTTCTCAGCTTTATGACTCAGAAATGTCTTTCTCAAGGACCTGAGACCTATCCCTTTGAAATGTAAACAATAGGGGTAATAATGCTCTCACAGTTTCTGTGGGAGGGTAGGAGCCTAACTTCCTTGGGTACCTTACTCCAAGTTACAAAACTATCTCCTGTCAAAAAGATGTAAGAAGATTTTTCTTCCCCTGATAAAGCTAATTAGCTAACACCGATGGTCACTCCAATTACCAGATGAGTCTAAGATAAACTCAGTGCAAATTGTGCTGTCAAGTCCTCTTACTTGAGGACCAGTATTGTTCATCTTGAGAGTATGTATGGAATGGATTGTGTTTTCTTGGTTATATAAAAGGGTGAGATTTCTTTCTGTCTTTGCAAGATCTCAGTGGATTGCCTGGGATATGTATCACATCCTGGTTTAATGCTCATTTAATAATAAAAGTATTTTCTTTCTCTACTATCTTTGGGGAGTGGTTTTCTGGGTTGGGAGATTTTGTTTTTAATTATACATCCCCAATAGGGGTAATGGAGGAGAAACGAGATGTAAAATGTTCAAAACCAGAAGTGCACAGAACAAGAAATGAGTCTGTGAAAGATTCTTCCTATTATTGGTCATGTGAAACTGTAAGCAGACAGTTTCATTAATACCTCCTCAAGCAGAAATTCTCTACTGTCAGGTGTACATTCTGTAATGCGCATAAAAATGCACTATAGAGGTTTCTCATAAATTTGACAAAACTGTATCACTTATCTATTAGAAATGACTATTGTGAAGTGAAAAATGACTTCTCTAACATAAACAAATTAAAAACACTTCAGTTAACCATGTTAGAGAACATCTAAATTAACTTTCCATTTTCTTTACAGAAAACGATATTACAAAATCATTATTGTATGATCAAAGATATGCTGAAAATAGTTTAATATTTACTTTAATAAACTGAAAAACCAGGAACTTCCACTAATAAGAGAAGCATTAGCGAGTAAAATATTGTGTTATTTTTCCAGATTGTGTGATATTTATAGGGTTTTGTTGCTTTTTACAATTGCAGTTTGCTGTTATTTTCCCCTCACATTTATTGTTGTTGTTGTTTTTTAAGATTTTATTTATTTATTTGACAGAAACAGAGACCAGCCAGTGAGAGAGGGAACACAAGCAGGGGGAGTGGGAGAGGAAGAAGCAGGCTCCCAGTGGAGGAGGGAGCCCGATATGGGGCTTGATCCCAGCACCCTGGGATCACACCCTGAACTGAAGGCAGACAGACGCTTAATGACTGAGCCACCCAGGCACCCCTTCCCCTCACATTTAAAATACATATTGATTTTTTAAAACATGTCCACAATAATGTTTATTATGCAGTTCGTATTAAATTTTTTCCACTTTGCCAAAATGTCTTTTATATATATATTTTTGTCCTGATTCAGGATTTAATTAGGGCTCTCCCATTGAAAATACATATTGATTTTTGCACCTAATCTGTGTTTTCAATTTAGTGTTCTTTTTCTTAAAGATGGCCTTCCCACTGTATATGCTTTAGCTACCGTAAGTCTGGATCCATCATCACAAACATTAAAAAGATTAAACCATCAGCTACCAGGAAAAGGACTTATGTTAGGGTGTTCTCTGAGCGAGCACCCATCACTAAAAACAAAAACAAAAACAAAAACAAAAAAAACCAACCTTGGTTCTTCCTGGCTCTCAAAACATGAAATGCCACCTTTTGTTTCAAAACTCAAGTGCCTCAGAATGGCTGTGGAAATTTCTGGGTTTTGAAAAAAATTACTAGGTACAAAAATGAGAAATAGTTTATAAGTTCAAAAGAGTGTTAGGAAATTTTACAAGTCATATCAGGCTATCACCACATTTTACAGATTCAGAACACTATTCTGATGCGTCAGTTTTCTGTTTTTGAAAGCTTCAGCTGAGATTACAAATTCAAGTACAAAATTTGTAGTTGACTCAAGTCGGAAGTATGAATTTCTCAAAGTAAAAAAGATGAAAGTGGTGCCTGACTGGCTCAGTTGGTTAAGCATCTGCCTCTTGATTTCTGCTCAGGTCATGATCTCAGGGTCCTGAGGTTGAGTCCCGTATGAGACTCCACACTGAGTGCAGACCCTGCTTCAGATTCTCTCTCTCCCTCTCCCTTTGCCCCTCCCCACCCACATGCACACTTGCATGTTTTCTCTCCCTTAAAAAAAAAAGATGAAGAATATTTTTAAAAGTATAAACATAAAAATAAAATAAAAAATAAAGACAATAATCATCAAGGCAAACATTTGCATAGTGCTTACTGTGTGCCGGGTACTATTCTAAATGCTCTTACGAGTATTGAGTCTTTGTCATCTTTACAACAACCTTTGCAGTACCGTGACTATTATTATTTCTATTTTATAGATGATGAAACTGGGGCACAGAGTGGTCAAGTAACTTGACCAAGGCCATATGGGTCGTAAATGACAGACTTCAACCCGGGAAATAATGGTTTCAGAGATTGAGTTTGAGAAAATAGCATTTCCGGAAGAAGAGGAAGCATTTATCCAAGCACAAAAGGAACCATAGAGCGGTGCTGTGACGTAGAAGGAAGCGCTGGGTCCAAATACATTCCTAGTTTCTGCAGGCTTCTGTGCCAACAGCTAGCTGATCCTCTTCCAATGCCATTCTTCGTTCCATTCCCATGACCAAAGACCAAAACTGACCGGCAGCAGAAGGTAAGCTCCTAAGATCAAGTGGTTCAGTTTCCAGTCTCAGTAAGCTCTGAAGACTGAGCTTTTGCCTGGATCCTGAGGTCCAGACTTTTTCTGCATTCCCCAACCTCCCACCAACCCAACGTTAAATCTGTAATAACTGGGCTTTTCCTAGCCCCCTTCCCAGAGTTGGAGTCTTGCTCCAGCACCATCCTGGTGGCTGGAACCTTTCCTACTGGCTGATTATCTACAGGAATGCTACAAGCCTACCTGCTTGGCTCCTGAGTACTACCTGCCTCATTTGCTCAGTTATGGTTGATATTCATGTCTTGGGGCCCTCTGAAATTTTATGTTGTTCCAGCTGTGATTCTTTTAAAAGATATGTTAATTGCCAACTTCACATTCTTCTCAGACTATCCTTTCTGCTGTATATAACCACAGATCCCTACTACTCCCTTTGGTCTGACAGAAAAAGTAAATAAGGTAAATATGAACTAGCACCTATGTAGTAAAAAACTTAGTATCACAGTATTCTATATAAAGCAGACAAAACATTCATAACATTTATACTTTTTTAAAAAAAAGATTTTATTTTTAAGCAATCTTCACACCCAGTGTGGGCCTCGAACTCACGGACCCAAAATCAAGAGTCACATAGTCCACCAAATAAACCAGCCAGGCACCCCTCACAGGGCTTTTTATTTCCCATCTTCCAAGTTATATAATTCTAGTTAATCACAACAACTTTGTGAGGTAAACTAGGCCCTAAGTGAATACTTTTATAAGAGAAATCCAGTGTGATTCTTTGATATGTAAACAGTAGGGACAAATGATCTCTTTGCATTGTTTTTAAAGATTTTGTTTATTTATTTGAAAGAGAGAGAGAGAGTAAGAGAGAGCATGAGTGGCAGAGGGGCAGAGGGAGAAGCAGACTCCCTGCTGAGCAAGGAGCCCGATGTGGGGCTTGATCCCAGAACCCTGAGATCATGACCTGAGCCAAGGACGGATGCTTAACCAGCTGAGCCACCCAGGTGCCCCCGCCTTTCATTTTTGTATTGAATCATCATTCCTTGTGGTTTGAATTTGCTTGTGCTGTAAGTTTGTGCACAGGTAGTCTTAGTCAAACTCAGTGTAAATGGTAGGAATTAGCATCCATAAACCTATAATGGTTGAGGATACCACTGTTTTCCATTGTAGAGATACCCAGGGTTTACCTTACAAGTCAGACTATATGACAGAAGTTTAGCAGTAGCAAGGTGGTCACCTGTCCAAAATCAGCTACCCCATATCTACCTGAAAATCACCATTGGAGAGTAATCATCTGAGTCTTCTATAGTCCCTCTTTAAACTCAAACATCCAAATGGGTAGGGTAACACTTCAAGTTATTCTTTGCAAATATATCAATGAGGCTGTTCAGTGAGCTAAGGAAAATGGGCAAGGGGAGTTGATGACGACAGGGTGGATCAGGGATCCTAAAAGTGATGGGAACACGAACTTCAAATAGTTTTGAAAATTTGGGGGAAATTTTTGAGGAACCACTCAAAATTTTTGATGCTATAGCTGTTTGGGCTTCAGCCCTAACTTCCTAGAAAACTAACACCCAGCAGGTAAATTTCTTTGCTTTCATTATCTTCAAAGCCAATGTTTAAACACAATCGATATCAAATTTCCTACACATATAAAATTTCTCTTTACTTCATCATGTAGCTTTGGCACACGGTATACTCCCTGCTTGAAACGTCCAGCTTCCTCTTTATCAAGCCATACCTTCACCCCAACATGAAGTCTATGTCCTTAAAGGCTCTACTCAATATTCACTTTCTTCACTAATTTCCCAAGCACACTATTTGTACATTAATCCTCATGACTTATTAAATAGGCATAAAGATCTTCTAGGCCAAGTGTTTTGTGTGGTTGCAATCCTGGACAGACACAGGGCCATGGAAATGGTCACTAAAAACAACATTTTTTGCTTCAACAAACATCTGCTCTACAACATCTTAAGCCCCTCTCACATTCCTTCCAAATATTTTCAGGCAACTAAATCCCCGACCCCACTATCCCTTCCAGGCCTCAAGATACAACAGAACATGCTTGATTTCTAGAGGGCACACGGAGTTAGCTCAAGCTAAGCCTTCAGAGTTGTCCCAAGAAAATAAATAAAGACTAAGATAAGATAAAAAGAAAGGCCAGACCAAGCGGGGGGATGCGAAGGACGCGTGGAGGTGGAAGTGTATGCAACCGTAAGGAAAAATTCTTCCCACAGCAGGGACAAGTTCACGGCACCCCCAGTTCTCTTCAGGCCCTTCTCCTCGGGTCCTTCCTCCTCCCCAAAGGGACAGCCTTTTGCATCACTCCAGAGAATGCTTCTCACATTATAAGCTTGACGTTTGTTAAATTTGCAATTTGCAAACACATGAATTTGGGAGCAAAACGATTTACATGATGGAAGAATTCCCTTTCAGCCTCTTATTTTCAGCTTGTTTTTCAAACAAAGGAAAAAGAAGTTAGAATGACCTGGGAAATCTATCTTTCCTGAAAGTCTTCCTTGTTATATCTTTATAGGAAAAATCTGCCTCATACAGGTGTTCTGGCTCATTTAACCCTTTTCTACTTTATTCTTTCTGAGGGCTGCGGGAATGGAACGGCTACCTTCCCTGTTAAACTAGGGGTGACTGTGCTCAGTGCGCCCAAGGTTAAAAGCGCCCTCAGTGACAGCAGTGGCTACGAGAACAAGGACACCACCGCCACCACCACCGCGTGCTGAGATAAACAATCCCCAGTCCCCCAAGAAAACAAACAAGGTCATCCTGTGTGGTTCTAGTTCCTAAAATAAATGAAACCTTGAGCAATTCCTATAAATTACTGACTCTTGAATGAAAGCAAGCTTGCTCCTAGTCTTTGCAATGCTGTTATGTAAAGATACATAGTGACATTCTATGAACCTAACAATTCATTATACACGCACGTGATGTGGTTGTGGAATATAGGTGAGGTTCGGTGGGGTAGAGTCCGGAGCTGATGACCAAGATAGACTTCTTGAGACGTCTGTGGTGCAAAACGGTGGTTTATTAAAGCACGAGGACAGGACCCATGGGCAGAAAGAGCTGCTGCCCTGGGGTCTTGAGGAGTGGTGATTATACACTATGGGGTGGGGGGAGTAAGGAAAAGGGAGGTTTCAAAAGAACTTTTGTTTGCTAAAGAGGACCTACAAGATACCAGAGGCCTTGCCATTGTCAAGTTCAGGTGGTTTTCCCATCTAGCAAGGTATTAACATTAAGACAGTTGGGAGATTCCTGGAAGAATGTCACACATGTCCCACCCTGGTGTGGGGGGCTGGGGGAGGTTGCAGGGTGTCAGCTTATGCTTTGTCCTCAGCTAGCCTCCTGCTCCCTTATCTGACTCTCTCTTTCACACACACACACACACACACACACACACACACACACACACACACA
>NW_024424008.1:44822211-44828646 GCF_017311325.1 Ursus maritimus | reverse complement strand
CACACACACACACACACACACACACACACACACACACACACACACAATTTTAAAGATTTATTTATTCGAGAGAGAGATTGATTGATTGATTGATTGATTTCAGGGCAGAGGGGGATGAGGGACAAGCAGACTTCCTGCTGAGTGCAGAGCCCCATGCTGGGCTCGATCCAAGGACCCTGAAATCAGGACTTGGGCCGAAACCAAGAATCTAGGGCTCAACCGACTGAGCCACCCTGGTTCCCCTGTAACAATTCTTTTAGAATATTCTCATTTTCCACTATGAACTGATTAACTGTAAACTTGGTAACTTTGGTAATTTTTTTTCTTTCTTTTTATTTGGTGAGCCAATTCTTCAAAAGTCTAGACTCTAGTAAAATTTGCAAGTAAATCTGTTTTATTTTCTAAAGGATGTTATCTGAGTCTTGAAAGGGTAAAAACTATCTTCAGTATTCTTAAGAGTGCCCTCACTTCCATCCTTCCTACCTTTATTGAGCACCTATTAGATGCTATACACTACTGTTAGTAATCAAAATTCAACCAAGCTAATTTAAAGATCTTTATTAAGCAATTCACGATTCAGTGAGCAGCCCATCTAGCAAGTAAAGACATGCTCTGAGGAGTTGTACAAAATGGAGGGTTTTTTATAGGAAGGAGGTGGAGCAAGAAGTTATTAGCAAAAGGAAAGAAAGGATTGTTTCAGGGACATCTTCTTTTGCCCGGGAAGGAAACAGCAGGGTTTTTATCAGGCAGATTACTTCACTAGTGCTGATCAGGAAATTTCAGACGGACTTTTAAAAGGTCACATGTCTGGGGTAAGCTAAAACTGTAATGACTGTAATTCAGTCTTGGTTTGCTGTCATGGGGGGCAAATGTCTTCATTTTGAGCTTTTTTTTTTCCCCTCCAAAACTGTATTTGGGCAGATGCAAAGGGTAAAAAGACTGTAGGAGTGGGAAATTTTTCTTTCTTCCTTTTTAGGTTCTTTGGCTGGTCTAATAATTAAATCGACATGAAACAGATCAACAGGAGAAAAACAAAAAAAAAATTTTTTTTTTTTTGAGAGGAAGAGAGAGAGAGCATGAGTGGGAAGGGGCGGAGGGAATCTTAAGCAGGCTCCATGCCCAGCGTGGAACCCAACACAGGGCTCCATCCCAGGACCCTGAGATCATGACCTGAGCCGAAATCAAGAGTCGGATGCTTAGCCAACTGAGTCACCTAGGCATCCTGGGAGAAAAACAAATTTAAATCACATGTATGGAAGTGCATAGAAACATGAGACCAAAATAATAAGTGACCAAAGCAGGCAGCTTGTATTTCTTTTAGGCAAAGAAACAATACATTTGTGAGGAATTTATAAGACAAAGAAGTTTGGGCTTGGGATAGTAAATTAGTAAAGTAACGAGGTTTGTTTATGTAACCTTCCTGGCCCTAAATTCTCTGTCTTAATTCTAAATCCTAAATTCTCATACTTATCTTGGTGATAAGTATGTCTCTCTTCCTCCTGGTACAGGGAGTGTTCCTTTCACGTGGGAGATTGATTTCCTGCTTTCAGGGAGACAAAGGACTATGAGAGTGTCCTTTTTGCATTGGCTGTTCCTTATGTAACTTTAACTCAAAATAATATGCCAAAGGTGGCATATTTTGGGGTGACTTTGTCCCCATCGAGATTAATTTACTAATTTAACAGAGGAGCACAGATACAAACAAATAATCACAAAAACACAAATGCACAGGAAAGTCAAATGCAAATTAGGGTGGGATCATAAAAAAATAAAAATACCAGGTGGAAGTAAACCTAGAGTTATCAAGTCTAGTCCCTTTATTACACAAATAAAGAAACTGACCTTAGGGAGATACAGTGATTTTAGTCACTGTTACACAGTGATTTAGTGGATGAAGCTGGAGAGGACCCTGGTTTTCTAGAACTTTCCAAAACTCTCTCTATACTATCCCTCATCTCTTTCATTGCAGTGCCTCCCTATAGGGATCTACAGCTGGAAACAAAGTTGTTATTGGCTGTCTAATTCACACACACACTTCTTGAGGTTATATTTTCCAATGGATTTGAACCCAAAAGGAATCACTCAGTAAAGAAATTAAAATTAGTTGTCTTTGGGTAAGAGAGGTGAAGTGTTTTCATATGACTTTTCAATTTTACAATTATGTTTATGATGACCATGCATTAATTTACACTTAGAAAAAAGTTGAAAAAAAGGTGTGGGGGGGATGTCAGCCTTATTTTGAAAATTTGCAAAACCATTAAGAGAAAGGAATCATGAAATTGCATAGAGGGGACGAGTAGCTGGTTTGGAGAAAGTAGGAGTGAAAACTGGTGGGAGAGATTTCAGATGACTTTGCGTTCTGGCAGGAGAGGAGTCACATCCTGAGAACTTGGCAGGAAGAAGCTTCAAGCCTAGAAACTCCTGGGAATAGTTCTCCAACAGCTGCAGGCAGGCCTGCTATAGCCAAGCTTGTCCAGCTTGTCCTGCAGTTGCAGACTCTGTGGGAGATGGGGTTCCGATTTCTTCAAATGTACATCTTCAGGTCTTCCCTTAAGAGATCATACAAAGATGTGACTGAGTTGAATTTCCCAGGAAGTATAGTTGAACAAGCAATCGTTTTGGAAGAGCATTTTTTACTTAAAACATAAACATTTCTTCCAATGTATACAATAGGCTGCTATTAGGAAAGAATGAGAGGACACTAGGGCTCTTGTGAGAAAGGTGATGGACCCAAGAAGTTTATGGAAGATAAGATACGAGGCCATGGGCAGAATAAATATTTTAATGACCACATAGTTTTATCAAGGGCCCCTTATGTTTATATTCAATTGTGTGTGTTTGCACTAATTTTAGACTGTAGTCAAGTTCAAAGGAAATATACTGGAAAAGGAAAAGAATTGGAGGGAGGGAAAGGACATCAATAGCAGGGCACCGTCAAAGATGTTAATTAGTTTTTAGGGAGTAATTATTTTAAATTCCCCTCTCCTCTACCTCCCCCCACCCAAAACACTTTATTATTCTGAACTAGACAAATCACACGTTAATTTTTATGATCACAAAGTAAGTCATGCAATGATTTAATGGCCAAAAATTTAAGAGAAAGGAGGGACTGGGAATTTAAGAGAAAGGAGGGACTGGGAAAGAGATGTGGGGCTTGCAGGCAGGTGTCTCAGTTCTTTAACGTGCTTCTTTTTACTTTCTTATTATTTACAGAATAACTGAAATTCTCTTTGAAAGTATTTTTGATCCCTCAGATCTTATGGAATAAAGATGTCATATTTAGCAATGCAGTTATTTAAACAAATTTTAACAACTCAAAATAGTTTGGCATATTTATAATGAATACCCATCTCTACTGGATTTCAAATAGAACTGGGATAATTTTTACACATTTTCTTGATAGTCTTCCAGAGGTCACTGAAATTCTGTACTGTTTTTTATTTAAAAAATTCTGTTTCATTAAATAAAATAATTTTTACTGATCTGTCTTTGAGGGTACCGATCCTTTGTTTTACCATTTCATTCTACCATTAAACCCATCCAATGGCTCTTTCATTCCAGACATTTTGCTTTTCAATTCTTAAGTTTCCATTTTTTTTCCTTTTGAATATTCCCTTTTCTCTGCAGAGATTTCTCCATCTGCTAATTGATTATGACCATATTTTTCTTTAAGTTAAAAAATATTTTTAGTATCTGTTTTAAAGCTATTGCTGACTTCAATGTTTGGGTCATCTATGTGTCAATTTCTATTGACTTTTTTTTTCTTTTGATTATGGATCACATGTTTCCAAATTTAGTGAGTTTTGCTTGTATTTTTGCTATATATACTGAGTACTAGAGAATGGTAATTTATAGAGACTCTGGGTTCTACAATCCCTCTCCAAAGAGCATTTATATTCAGGAAGACAAATTATTGGTCAATCACTTTGAACCAGTGGAGATTTGTTTTTATACTTTTTGAAGCCTGGTCTATCTTGGTTTTGCCTTTATTCTTAAAACAACTCCTTAGTCTTGAGCCACAGCTTTTACTCCTCAGCAACTTCAGTGGAAACTCCAAGTTGTTTACCAACCCTTCTAAATAGATAGAATTCAAGTTCCAAGCTTTCTTTCCTTTGTCCTGAGCAGGAACTGAAATTTCAGTTTCTCAGCCTTCCAGATGTTGCTTTTCTCTGGGTTTCTTTCATTATAGGAGTCAGACAATGATTTGGGGGGAAATTTATATGCATATTTTATGGCTTTGCTCTCTGTTGCAATTACATTTTTATGCACTGTTTGTAAATGTGTCACTTTCCCTGTATCAGTGCCAATTCTGGATGTTATCCATCTTGAAATTTTTGTCAATTAGATATGAAGAGAATTCGTTGTTTCAATTGGTATCTCCCTAATTAATAATTAAGGGGTCTATCTTTTCATATGTTGGCAATTTGCAATTTCTCTTTTTGTGACTTGCTGGTTCATGTATCTAAGACATTTTTTTTCCTATAGGTTGTCCTTTTTATGTAATTAATTTGTAGATGCCTTCAAAGTATAAGCAATATTAACCTTTTCCCATTATGAATGTTACAAGTATTTTCCCTACTCTATCATTTGTATTTTGACTTTGATTATACTTTCTTTTATCATGCAGAAGTTTCACATTTTTAAGACATTAATATGTGCTAATCTCTGTTTAGGTGCTGGTAATTCAGGGAAAAGAAAACAGTTAAAATTTTGGTTCTTATGGAATTTACAATCCCATCAACACTTGGGCTGGTTTCTGGACTGTATTCTGAAATCCTGATTAACTTTTTATTTTCTTATGGCAGTACATATATTTATACGTTCAAATCCCTGTTCATAAGTTTTCTTGTCAAAAAAAATTTGGCCATTTTTACACTCATTAATATTGTTCTTTAAAAATTAATTATAAAGTGGTTTAGGCATTCAGAAGTGCACAGAAAATAATACAGAGACATATATATATATATATATAATTGACACCAAATTTAAGATATTAACATTTTACTGTATTTGCTTTGGATATGTTTCTATTAAAAAGAACACTGCACATAGTGCTAAAACACCACTTTTTTCTCTTCCTGCTTCTCTTGGTAGAGGAACTACTTCCCCAAAGTTGAAGGGTATTGATCCCATACGTGTTTTTACATTTTTGTAGATACTTAAGTATCCATAAATAATATACAGTGTTGTTTTGTGTGTTTAAAATGTAAAAAAATGATATTTTAGTACAGCTGTTATTATCTTATACCTTGTCTTTTTCTACTCAGTAATTTGTTTTTTAGATTTGTGCAAGATGACACATAAAAATTTGAATTCATTCTTGTTAACTATTGCATAATATTTCATGTAGGTATAAACTAGAGTTGATTCACTTGATTCCTGCTGAACAGATATTTTCAATTTTGCAGAATTATAACTCATGTTATAGTGAAAATTATTGTATCCTTTTTCTTGCCCATGTCTTGTGCAGAGTGTTTCTTTAGGTAATATATCTCTCCAGTGAATTTGCCTGATCTTAGGTAGCTATAGACTGAATGTTTGTTCCCACCCCATCCATATGTTGAAATCCTAATCCCCAATGTGATGCTAGTAGTAGATGAGACATTTGGAAGATGATTAGGTCACGAGGGTGGAGCCCCCATGAATGGGATTAGTGCCCTTGTAAAGGAGACCTCAGAGAGTTTCCTCACCCCTTGTGCCTTGTGAGGACACAGCAAGAAGACTGCTGTTTATGAACCAGGAACTGGGCTCTCATCAGTGAATCTGATGGCACCTTGATCTTAGACTTTATATCCTTCAGAACTGTGAGAAAGAAATGTTTTTTTAAGTCTGTGGTATTCTGCTGTAGCAGCCCAAATGGATGAAGACATAGACACTCACTTTTTCCTAATTACTATTAAATTTAACATCTTTCATGCATTTTTGCCTCTATTTTGTTCTATAAGATTTGCCTATTTTTTCTGAGATTGTTCACCCATTTAGAAAAATTAATTCTTTGTATAATCTGTACACAAATTATTTCTCGTGTTGCAAATATTTTCTCCCTATCTAAGCATCTCCCCCCACCTCATAATTCATGGGAGTTTTCTATCATGCAGAAGTCTTACTTTAAAATAATTGAATGCAATTAAACTTGACCTGGCAGTATTACAGACTACATATTTTAAAATTCTCCTGCTACCCAACCTTTGAAAATATTAAAATAAAACCTCACTCTTTCAATTGCATAAGTGAGCCTGCCGGAGAGTAGGGGCACCCTCTCAAGCCAGGAGGATGGGGGCCAAGCCAGTTGTATGTGGTACCTCCTGACACCAGGTGACCTTGAGTTTTGGTTTAATGGAAATACCCTCAGGTATGGGCGACAAAGCCTTGCACCTGCGAAGGGCATGGAAGCAGGATTAAACCCCCCACATAAAACAGACCAAGAAAGAGCTA